>NW_027491189.1:1937500-2510612 GCF_021521415.1 Bidens hawaiensis | reverse complement strand
GTTCAAGGAAAGCCTTGAGGATAGCAAGTCCATCATCAGCAGCAGCGACTTCCTTCACCTTCTCCACCACCGGATGCGGGAAGGCGGCATATTGGTTCACCGCTTGGTCATATGCAGCTTCGGTGTCCACATCGAACAAAGGGAAGTTGGAAGGCGGGACGCCTTTCTCAACGAACCCTAGACCAAGCAGGAAGCCGGCCTTTTCCCCATCCTCATGAGAAGCGTTGAGGGCTGCGCTCATGGCATCATCGTAAGTAGTCTCTGAGAAGACCCGATGCACAACCTACAAAGAAAATACAAGTGTCAAACACCTTTTCTATGTACAAAGGAAAGCGTGAAGACGTAAAGCTAAACATACCTGAGACAACGCTTCTCGAAGAAGCCATTCCTTGGCAACCAGAGCTTCTTGGAGGGCGGCTTGAGCTTGGGTGCGGGCGCGTTCGGCTTCGCTTTTGTTAAGGTTGGCAAGTAGCACTTCCTTTGCAGCAGCCTCTTCAACGCCCTTAAGCTTCCGCTCGGTGTGGTCAAGCACGCCCCTCTGGTCTAGGATCTCTTGGAGCTTCTTGGCATCTTCCATCGCCAAGGCATCATGAGCACGTTGGAGAGCCTCTAATTTGGCCTTGAGCTCCTCGTTCTCCACACGTAAAGGCTCAGCAACGGCTTCAGCCTTGGTGGCCCTCTCGGTTGCGTTCCTCGCAGTCACCTTAGCCAGCCGAAGCTGTTCGTTAACAGCTTGGGCAGCCTTGGAGCGGGCCTCGAGTCGCGCTTGAACCTCAACCTCGAGGGCTTTGAAGGCCTTCTCCTTTTCCGCAGCAGCTGCGGCCAACTGTTGGTTCTCCTCCCGAAGAGCCCGCACTTGAGATACTTCCTTGGCGCGAGCTGCTTTCAACTTGTCGTTTTCACGACAAAGCAGCTCGACGCGCGGCTGCATCCGGGCCAGGAGAACCCGAAGCTCATTGGTTAGCCTACCCTCCTGGTAGCTAGCCATGGCTTCCCCCAACGCACCATGGGGAGCAGCGTGGCGAGCCCATTCCACGCACTCCACAGGGGTACGAAGGGTTGTTCCTCGGCGGATGTTCCATCGCGGAACATACACTTCATTGGAATCCGGCACTGCAAAAGAAACAAAGCAGTTAGGAAAAGATGAAGAAAAATATAAAGGCCAAAAGAACCCTACGCACCTATAGGGTCGATCACAGGCCGATAGCCACCGAACCCATCACCTGAACCTAAGGGAAATCCATCCAAAAGGTCGGGCAGATGGGAAGGTGACAAAGATTGGCGAGAAGCCCCGCGCGTACCTGATGGGCCGGCCGTCGTTGCCGGTGGCGGAGGCATAGTAGCGGCCGCCGTGGTCGCCGCCGCGGTCGCCGCCGCAGAATCCGCAGCAATCATAACCGCCGGCTCGGTGAAAGATGCTGTAAAAATCGCACGTACCACCGGCGGTGACGTCATCTCGGCTGGAACAGTCGGCTCAAGGGAGTGAGCAACTGATCCAGCGGAAGCAGGCGCAGGCGCCCGGGTTGTCGCTTCAGGTAGGCTGACCGAGCCTACCGTCATCGGCGGAAGGGTACTCTGCGCTCCACCCTGGAATGCGTCAACATCCACGCCTGCACAAGAAGATTAAGTGTTTCGATAAATTTATAAAGTGATAAATCTACAAAGATAAGGATGTTTGTACTTACGGGTTTTCTTGAGCCTGAACGTACGGACGGGCGGGGACGAGCCCGATGGAGCCGGTCTCTTGATGCCGGTCACCGTCGTCGTCGTTGGTTCTCCGGAGGTAACAGTCGTAGCCTCCGGAGCAGTGGTCTTCTCACCACCGGGGTTCCCCGCCACCTCTTCACTATCTGACTCGGTGTCAGATAGAAGCACCGGATCAGCTGTGGAGGCCACCTTCTCCTTCCCTTTCCCGCCGGCAGCCTTCTTCTTCCGCACCAGCGGAGGACCATCTGCGGATTCCTCAGAAGAAGACAGGATGTCAGGAATTCCAGCAGCGGGTACAGCATTGAGGGGTTGAGGATAGAGTATCGCCTTACCTGGCCGCCGGTGGCTCAGGATCTCGTGGCCCAGCGGATAGACCTCCACAAACCGATCCGCCGTTTGTTCCAGGATGGGTAACTCGTTCTCGTCTAGAGCACGAGTACCCACCCGCACGGGACCGTCAGCTTCCCGCGGGTACAGGAGCGACTCCAAATCGTTCCCCTCTGAAAGAAAAGAAACAGTTAGAAGACAAACTCATATCAGCAAGAAAGACAAGACATACCATAAGGAATAGAGTTCAAACCGTATTCGAGAAGGATTGGAAACCGAGACGCCTCCTTCCATACCCGGCTCATCCCCAGCATCACCATCCCGGACTCCGCAAACCGGTAAACCGGAGATTGGTCCCGGGATATCTTCGCGAACCATTCCGCCTCCTGGTAGTTGGAAGCGTGAAGGCTCGGAAGCGCTTGCCCCTTCTTAAACTTCATGGCAATGGGGATGGCGCGGGCAGAAATGTAGAAGAACTCCCGCTTCCACGATCGGAGACTGCGCTCGGTCGCGCATATCTTCAAACCCTTAATACGGGTTGTCAGGGTGTACCACCCCTGGATGCACCTCCAAGTATAGAAGGTCATCAGGCGGTCCACATAGGGCTCAATACCCAGAATCCGGCACACCCACTCGAAGTGCCGGATCTTGGCAATCGCCATCGGATGCACCTCGGTCAGGTGCACACCGTGTCTCTCCAGGACACGGTACACAAACTTTGTCAATGGGAACCTAAGGTTCCCATAAACGAAAAATGCAGCATATACCCCGATCTTGCCGCTGGGGGCATCGTACACAGTCTGGTGGGGTTCAGGAAACTCAGGCTCAAGAGACTCAAGCATGAATTTCCTGACGACGTACTGGTACAGATCGACAGGTAGAGCACACTGGCACTCGCCAGCAGTACTCCTATCATCGGCTACAGCTTCAGCATCATGGGAAGACATATTGCAGAGGAAGAAGAAACGATTTCGGAGGAAAGCTCAACTGAATAAGGGAGTATTCACCAGAAATCGCTTTAGAGATGAAGAGAAGAAGTAAAGGTGTGAATCACAAAGGACCCTCTTCCCCTTTATATAGTGATCGCAATTAATGCGGTGAATTTAATGCGAATGAGAGAGAAATTGAAGGTGCAATGAAAACGTGACATGTGGCACCAGGCAAGCTGACAACAGCTGTTGACAGGACGAGTGCCATTAATTTCGCGGCCACGCGCCCGAAAAATCGCGCCCACGCGCCGTAAAAAGCGTCTGGAATGACCATATAATGTCACGTCGCCATAACTTCCAGCACGTCCTGACACAGTCAGAAGAAACCGTCGCACGACGACTGTTCTTATCCTTTCACCAACTTCAAATTTCAAAGATTCAAAAAGATTCGAAAAGTAAGCGGGAAAAACCCCTTACCCTGGCTATCCAGTTCACCGTAAGACGGCTGCGGGTACAGTGTTAAGGCAAAACCCTTCACATACCTAGCACCCGCAGGGAACAGAAACCAAGAATACCCAACTATGAAGTCGGGTGCGGGTACAGTGTCAAGGCAAAACCCTTCACATACCTAGCACCCGCAGGGCACGGAAACCGGAAAAACCCAATTATGAAGCCGGGTGCGGGTACAGTGTCAAGGCAAAACCCTTCACATACCTAGCACCCGCAGGGCACGGAAACCGGAAAAACCCAATTATGAAGACCGGATGCGGGTACAGTGTTAAGGCAAAACCCTTCACATACCTAGCACCCGCAGGGCACGGAAACCGGAAAAACCCAATTATGAAGCCGGGTGCGGGTACAGTGTTAAGGCAAAACCCTTCACATACCTAGCACCCGCAGGGCACGGAAACCGGAAAAACCCAATTATGAAGCCGGGTGCGGGTACAATGTTAAGGCAAAACCCTTCACATACCTAGCACCCATAGGGAAATGAAGCCGAGAATATCTTGGCATTCCACCCAACTACAAAACGGGCACAGGTACAGTGTTAAGGCAAAACCCTTCACATACCTAACACCCGTAAAAAGTCATATCTCGGCACCCAATTGTAAGTCGGGCGCGGGTACAGTGTTAAGGCAAAACCCTTCACATACCTAGCACCCGCAGGGGATTAAACGCCAGGAACACCTCGGCAACCATAAGTCAGGTGCGGGTGCAGTGTTAAGGCAAAACCCTTCACGCACCTAGCCCTGCAGGGATTTAACGCCAGGGATACCTTGGGAGTAAAGTAACTAATAAGACGAAGTGCGGGTACAGCGTCAAGGCAAAACCCTTCGCATACCGAGCACTCCATGGGAATTGAAACCTAGAAGGATCTTCTGGGCCATGCTTGCAGAAACGGGATTAACATCCCCGCATAGCGGGAACGTCAAGAACTAGATTGTTTGAAACTTCAGGATGGAATTGGTGGTTATAACATGATTGATCACTATGTTCAAAACCACCAAGACCTCATGGAGAATCTACACAAAAGGTTCTAAACGCTCCTGACTTGCGGGGAGGTTACAGACCTATCCGCATCATCCCAGAGATCAAGCAGAACATTGGGAAATTCTGCGTAACATTGGGAAACCCGTGGGTAAGACTTCCCGCGGAAAACCCATAAAACTAAACCCTTTTCAAGAACCCCTTGCTTAAGTCCAAAAGTTCACCTCACTTTATTAAACACTCATGAGAAGAACATTGGACTGGGGGGACTTGAAGAGGTAGGTCCCAGCAGAGGTGGTTAGGACCCGCAAGACTCCCTTAAAGGAGACGTCTGCGCAGTTGAACACGCAAGACTCCTTAAACAGACGTCTGCGCAGTTGAACCCGCAGACTTCACCATAAGGACGTCTGCGCCGCGACCTACCAAACCCGCAGGACCCACCACGCTCAGAGTTGTGACGACCTCACATGCGGTACGCAAGCTGGTCCTGCAGGAAATGCCTCCCTATGGTTTCCAAGTAACCCGCCTGTTCCCGCAGGCGCGGGTACCCGCTATTAGGGACTGGCCACCCGCGCAGCATGGCTACACGCATAAGGCTTAACACTCGTAATAATTCAGTAGTCACCTGAAGAAGGAATGAGCAAAGTCGGGAACATTCCCGCATAAAGGCGGGAGGGGGAAAACTCCCGCCTAAATGAGCCAGTCCGTATAATAATGGAGGATCTTTTGTGTGATACCTGACGAGGTATGGACAAAAGATCTGACCAAGGATACGACAGCTCACTGACAGCAGCATGACAGACAACACGCCACAGCACTGTGACCAATAGCCGCCGCCTGCTCACCAGCTCCTGCCATACCACGTGCCTAGCCTGTAGTTGGTGGAAAAGGAAAAGTGAACAGCACGCCTGGTCACTGTCAGCCGCTGCCTATCCACCAATTACCAGCAGAGCACGTGTGTAGGCCACAGTTGGCAGAGTAGTAGGCCGGCTAAACCTCCTTGGAAACCCACCTTCGGCTATAAAAGACATCAAATGGTATTATCATTTCATCATCTAATATCTTGTATAATTTACCTGATAACTGCTCTAGTATTAATAATATACTTTTATAATCAAAGAGTAATATAGACTGATTCTCACGCCGGAGGGTGGTCACAAGGAGGAACCCCCCCCCCCCCCTTTCTTAGTGACGAGCTCACGGTGTCTGTTTTGCAGGTTATCGGAAGAACCATCTTGCCGGAATTAACCCCTCGTGGGAAACGTCTATCTAACCCTCAGGTTACTTGTAATCTGACCGGGTTCGACTGGTGTTTCTTCAATATTGTATGTTGATCTAGTGTTAAACATTTTCATGGTCTTCTAAGTAACTTTTCATCTTTGGTATCATAAGTTGTTGACACAATGTACTTCTTCAACTTTTTACTTTGCTCGAAGAAGTAATCGCCATTGCTTAATTTCACGTCTTTCTTGTTTTCTCAACTTGTCGATGAGTTGATGTCTCCAGTTAGCGATCACTATCGTTTTTGTTATACTTGCAGACACGAAATTATACTTGCAACGTAGAAAACAAAAATTTGATTGTCCAATTGAAACAAAGATTATAACAAATTCGTGTAAATTATTTTAAACAACAAAAAAATATAAATAACAGCACGTCTCCAAAAAATTCTTTTTTACAATAATAATAATAATAATAATAATAATAATAATCCTAAATATAGTATATCATAATTTAATTAATCAGTGTCTCAATATATCTCTACAAAGGGTAAACCACAATGTTCACCACAAATCCCCACTATACCCACAACTTTTCGATACGACCTTTGACTTCTGAACAAACCGGTCAACAGCCACGTCACACTTAACGGTAACCTTAATCTCCCACGTCTTAACGGCACCAATCTTAACTTTAACCGGCGCCTTCACCTTTAACTTTAACGGCACGCGTCTCTCCTTTTCCTGTTTCAACAGCCGCGCGTGCACGTCACGCGCCAACACAATATTCGATCCTTTTAGCGCCGTTTGAATCACCGTCACGTTGTTAGCAGACTGCGTAAACGTCGGCAAGACGCCGTTGCATAAATTAACGTCACCGTAGTGAATGGCAACGGAGCTTCCTTTTCCGTTATAATAGACCGTTAGCTTTTCGTTAGGGTTTTCGGATCTGATATTAACAGTTATCCTCGGTGATATCGGAGCCGATGACGTCAGATTGACGCCGCCGATAGACACGCTATCGATCGAGTATTTGAACTTCTCCGGGCGGAAAACTAGATATAAAACACCTCCGGCGACGGCGAGGAGGATTAGAAGAGTAAATGCGAGGGCGACTGTCCAGCAGAAGCAGCGGCAGCATAAGCTCCGTTTAGGTTTCCAATTAGCGAGCTTTTGAATCTTCTTAGAGTTTTCTGGCGGAGGAACGCGGTAGATCTGGTCCTTGGGGATCTGGATGACGTAAGTGCCTTGTTGTGGTAGTAACGGCTTGTCGTCGGAAGGTGGTGGCTTGACGGCATCAGAAGGCGGTGGAGAGTGAACATGAGCTGGATCTGCCATTGGATTGGAATGAAAATGAAGATGGAGGAATGGGTAAATAATTAATATAGGAAAGAGTGGTGGGAAGGCACTAGGGTTACAGTGTGGGATTAGCGTGGCAAGTGTCACAGCGTGGCAAGTGGCGAAGAACTAACGCGTTGTTTTGTTTTAACTATTCAAATGAGTACTAGGAATATCTCATCATAAAATACTATCCGGTGCCCGCACGATACGACGGGTATTTGATATTCATGGTTTAGTCTAAATCCTTAAAACCGGTCACTGGTATAGTTTCAATGTTTGGTTTTTAACATAATAAAGATGGGATAAACATGAAGGGGTAAACATGTAATTATTCTTTCATTTGATAAAATTTACTAAAGTTAGGGGTGCAAAAATGTAAATATTTTAAAGAGTTAAAATAAATTGTATGAATTGCATTTTAACAAACAAGTTTGTCATTATAAATATATATATATATATATATATATATATATATATATATATGCTAGTTTTTATCCCCCGTATTACGGGGTTGTTTTATATTTTTTGTTTTAATATTATTTATTTTTGAATTATATTTTTTTATTGTATGAAAGTTAATAATATACTTATGGTTTGATGATAAATTGTTTCACAAATAAATGAGATGCTATAACCCGGTTTAAAAGCTATATGGTTTTGATGAGACCCAATATCTGTTTATTTTTTTTACTATAAAATTGGTTTTTTAGTTATAAATAATATTAATGAAAGTTAATAATATACTTATGGTTTGATGAGACCCAAGACCTGTTTATTTTTTTTATTATAAAATTGGTTTTTTAATTTAAATAATATATATATATCTTTTTTAAAATAAATAATATCTTAATTTTTACTATATCCTATTTTACAGGATTTTTACATCAATATTTTGATGAGAATAATTTTTTTATTTAATGAGATGTTATAACCCGTTTAAGGAATATCTAGGTTTGGTAATACCCATACCCATGAATTCGGGTCAAATGCATGAGAAGCCTCCATTTAAAAATCAAGCAAATCTGGTGACTCCAAAAAAAGGGAAGCGATCACATCGCGACACGTATGATTTTTATGTTTTCGTTTATATATATTATAGATATATATGGGATGGTTCATTAAATAAATGGGATTATTGTGAGAAGTGATATTGAACCATTGATTTGGTCAAATCAATTGTCCAGATTTATAGTGGCAATTGTGTAATAAATTAGAAACTGATATTGGAAGTTTTAATGATAAATGATATAATAGTCGATATTTGTTATGTAACCTACTAAATTTAATTAAAAAAACATTAGCTTAATTAATTAATCTGGCACTTTCCCAAATTTACCTTAATTACATAAATAACAATAAAAGTTCATATTTTATGTATAAAAATATACAAACCTATGTATGATTAATTATGTGTAGGTGGAATGTAAGATTGTGTATGTACAAATTTTATCTTTATATAAGGATTATTAATTTAATATATTACAATCAATCTGTGTAAGGAAATTTTTAGTTGCGTGTGTGTATGCGTTGTAAAATAGAGTTTTGTTACCTATAAAATAACTTTTGACTAAAATGTGAATAATATGTAGGTTAATATAAATAATGTGTAGGTTAATAGTATGGTCTGTGTAGGTTAATATGATTAATGTGTAGGTTATTATTATGATCGACATAGGTTAATAGTATGATATGTGTAGATTAATATGAACAATATATAGGTCATTATTATTATTATTGGTGTAGGTTATTAGGTTTTAATTAATACGAGTTAATTCGTTTCCAAATATAGCAATTTGAATGTTTATCATTGTAACCTTGTAATCAATTATAAGAAAAATAAAAAGGAAAGAAATTGATTGGTTGAGATGACTTCTCGCACTTCTCGTAATAATCTCATTTCTTTCATGAACATAAACATATATATATATATATATATATATATATATATATAAAAGAATCCTAAGAGAACCACTTGCAAATTGAGAATTTTGAGAAACATTTTGAACCACTAAAAGAACCTCTAAAAAAATATAAAACAAAAACTTTAAAAAGTAAAAAAAACAAAATTCTTATATTTTATTCCGGTTTCATAATTTTTTTTTATTATACACAGATGTATAATTTCATTTAATCTTTGGTTACGTAATAAACACATATGTACGTTATCATTTACCTTAAATTGTACATATGTATATATAAAAACGTGTATGTACATATATGTACATATTATACACATATGTATAATTTAGCTAAATGAGCTGTTTTTTATGAAACCGGGATGATAAATAAAAATTTTGGTTTTTTTATTTTTGCGATTTTTTGTTTTATGATTTTTTTATTTTTGGGTTTTTGTGATACAAAATTGTTCTCAAATTTCTCAATTTCAAAATAGTTTTCATATGATCTCAATCCATATATAGGGGTGAGTTATTATAAAAAGAAATAGTTTTATAAGAAAACTAAGAATAAATTTAGGCCCTTAAATTTATGATCTAGTGGCTGAGATTAGCAGTTTTTAAAATACCAAATAATTTCTAGGATCTAAGATTTAGACTACATAGTTTCGTAACTCTAAATTTTATGTCATTTCTACTCTTGTTATATTTATATTTTAACTCTTTCTCTCTCTCTATATATATATATATATATATATATAAGATCAGGATCATGAGAGAACTTTTTTAAAATTGAGAACTATTTTGGACCACAAAATACCCAGAAATAAAAAAAAATCATAAAATAAAAAAAAAACAAAAGTGAAAAAAAGTAAAAAAATAAAAATTCTTATTTTATCATCCCAGTTTCATAAAAAAAACTCGGTTTAGCTAAATTATATACACATAATGTATAATACATACATATATGTACATTTACATGGTTTTTTTATACACATATGTATAATTTAAGATAAATGATATTGTACATATGTGTATATTACGTAACTAAAGATTAAATAAAATTATACATATGTGTATAATACGGCGTTTTTTTTAATGAAACCAAAATGAAATATAAGAATTTTGGTTTTTTTACTGTTTTAAAAATTTTGTTATTTTTTGTTTTATGATTTTTTAAATATTTTTTTGTAGGTGTTTTTAATGGTCCAAAATGATTCTCAAAGTTCTAAATTTGCAAAAGGTTCTCTTAGGATCCTTACCATATATATATATATATATATATATATATATATATGGGATCAAGATCATGAGAGAACTTTTTTGAAATTGAGAACTATGAGAACCATGTTAGACAACAAAAAACCCAAAAATAAAAAAAATCATAAAATAAAAAAAAACAAAAATAAAAAAGTAAAAAAACCAAAATTCTTATTTTATCATCCCAGTTTCATAAAAAAACTCGGTTTAGCTAAATTATATACACATATGTATAATATATATATAGGGTAGGTTTAACGTAAAAAACAATAGTTTTGTGAGAAGCATAAGAATAGATCTTAGCCCTTCTAGGATTTAGTGGTTGAGATTAGTAGTTTTTAAATACTGTATAGTTTCCTATTTACATGATATAGTGTCCTATTTTAGTGGTGTGCTTGATTTTAAAGTCTTCTCACACTTCTCACAAAACAATTGTTTTTTGTTTGAACCATTTTCTATATACATATATGTACATTTACATGTTTTTTTACACATGTGTATAATTTAAGATAAATGATACTGTACATATGTGTATATTACGTAACTAAAGATTATATAAAATAATACATATGTGTATAATACGACGTTTTTTAATTTTATTTTTTATTTTTTTAATGAAACTGAATGAAATATAAGAAGTTTGGTTTTTTACTTTTTTAAATTTTTTATTATTTTTTGTTTTATGATTTTTTTAAATATTTTTTCTAAAGGTGTTTTTTATGATTCAAACTGGTTCTCAAAGTTCTCAATTTGCAAAGGGTTATCATAGAATCCTTACCCTATATATATATATATATATATATATATATATATATGAAAGGTTATCCTAAAAATAAGTAATTTCCTAAGAAGACTAGGAATAAATCATAGCCATTGAATCATGTTGATCAATAGTTGAGATTTAAAACTACCAAAAACCGAAATAGTTTCCTAGAATTACTCTTTCACCATTATAACCGACATAGTTTCCCAGATTTATTCTTTCACCATAGTTTGTAATGCCAAATGTCAAAAATTTATTGGTTCTTACCATTCATAGAAAACTACTTATTCTTATTTGAACCCTTTTCTATATATATATATAGGATCAGGATCATGAGAGAACTTTTTGATGTTGAGAACAATGAGAAACATTTTGGACCACAAAAAACCAAAAAATAAAAAAATTCATAAAATAAAAAAACACAAAAATGAAAAAAGTAAAAAAACCAAAATTCTTATTTTAACATCCCGGTTTCACAAAAAAAAAAAACTCGGTTTAGCTAATTATATACACATATGTATAATATATACATAGAAAAGGGTTCAAATAAAAATAAAGAGTTTCCTAAGAATGAGAAGAACAAATAGATTTTTGACATGTGGCACTACAACATATGGTGAAAGAACAATTCTAGGAAACTATGTCGGTTATAGAGGTGAAAGAGTAATTCTAGGAAACTATGACGGTTTTTGGTAATTTTAAATCTCAACCATTGATTAACATGATCTAATGACTAAGATTTATTCTTACTCTTCCTAGAAAACTATCTCTTTTTATTTTAACCTACCCATATATACATATATGTACATTTACATGTTTTTTTGTACACATGTGTATAATTTAAGATACATGATATTGTACATATGTGTATATTACGTAACTAGAGATTATATAAAATTATACATATGTGTATAATACGACGTTTTTTTTGTTTTTTTTTCATTTTTTTATTTTTTTAATGAAACCGGAATGAAATATAAGAATTTTGATATTTTTACTTTTTTAAAATTTTTATTATTTTTTGTTTTATGATTTTTTTAAATATTTTTTTAAAGATGTTTTTAGTGGTCCAAAATGGTTCTTAAAGTTCTCAATTTGCAAAGGGTTCTCTTAGGATCCTTACCCTATATATATATATATATATATATATATATATATATATGATTGATTTCTTTTGAGAACCACTTTGAGTTTTAAGAACTCGAAAGAACTCAATGTAACAATTTTTTTTCGAATTTTTTACACATGTGTAATACGTAAGTGTAAGTGATGTACAAAAAATTACGGTATTTTTTTACACACCGAATCGACTTTTTACATATGTGTAACTAACGTTTAAACTTGTGTAATTATCAAAAATAGTTATTCTATCTCCTGCTTCATTTTTTAATTAAATTTAATCTTAGCCACATATTTCATATCATTTAATTAAATGTGTGGTTCAAAATTGAGTTCTTAAAGTTCTTAAAACTTACCATGGTTCTCAAAATAACCCTCCCATATCTATATATATATATATATAACTAGTATACGTCATTATTTGCAAATATGTGTTTGTGGGGTGTTTGATTTGAATGTGTGTTTAGCGAGTTCTAACTAGAATTACATGTTAAATTCATGTTTAATATGATTTTCTTGGTGTAAAAAGGAATGATGCCAATGAATTTCATAAGGGTAGTTTGAAGTCAATGAACTTCGATATACCTGATTTGATTTGTGCAACTGTACTCGTTTTTTAACTGACACTTATTTAACAATCAACACTCATAATTCTATAAGAAATACCGATAAAATTCTCCTTTGAAGGACTCGAATCCATAATCCTCATATGGAGAAAACCCTTATGATGTTTTTGGTAGAAAATAATGGAATGATGGAGAAATGAAATGGACGCGCGAGTAGAATATACAAGGGAATGAAATGGATAATTATCACTCCTAATTTGCGTTGTTTGGTTAAAATGTATGAATGAAATGAATTATTTCTTTATATTGTTTGGTAAAAAACACTCACAAGAATGAAATACAAATGACAAGATACATATCTCAAAATAAATAAAATGAACAAAACAAAAAATGGCAACGACGACGGTGGTGGTGGTGATGACGGTCAGGTAGTGGTCGTGACATTGGTGGAGATGACGATGGTGGTGGTACATGGTGGTGGTGGTGGCACGACATTGATGGTTGTGGCGGTGGTGGCGGCGACAGTGGTTGTGGTGGTGGTGATTAGGCAGTGGCGAAGAAGGTGGTAGCGACGACGATCAGGTGGTGGTCCGGTTGTGGTGGTGTTATCTAGAGAGTTGGGTGAATGGTTATGGAGTGAAAAAAAGAAAGAGGGTGATAATGAATAGTTTTGATGAAATGAGATTTCTTGTGTAATGACTGATTCCATTCCATTGATCAATCAAACTTCATTTGTTCATTCCATCACACTGATTCATCCCATTCTTCCCCTCCCATTTATGAATAACAAACGCTACTTTAGAGAAAACTTCCATTATTGTTAGTGCACAGTTTTGTCGACTCGAGTCTTTGTAATTTATCGTTTGTAATTTATTATTATTATTATTATTATTATAATGATAAGGGTATTTATGGAAAAACAGTTAGTTCGTTATGTATCGGCTAATTCGTTAAGGATGTGTAACAAATTAGCCAATTCGTTATATGTATTGTCCATTCGTTAAAGATGTTTAACGGATGAACTATAATTCTTATGTATGTTCCCATTCGTCATGGAATGTTAACGAATGGGGGTATAACGAATCAGTTGATTCATTATAATTTCCTTATTTGCTTTGTAAGTTAACGAACTAGAGCCAATTCGTTACGGGATGTGTAACGAATTGGTCTCCATCGTCTATTTAAGGGTTGTTCATGCCCTCATAATTTAAGTTATGAGTAATTATATCGAACCTTTGTTCATACTCTCTCTCGCTCAATTCTTCACTATATTATTACTATTACTAATACATAACATATACATAATTAAGAGTATATCATAAACTAGATCCGTAATATAACTCGATCTAATACGATTATGATTTGATTAGATCTGAGAGAGATTAGGTATTTTCAAGTGGTATCAGAGCTATTGGATGTTAGATTGCTCTTAATTAAGTGATTATTGATCAGATTTGAAGCTTATTGTTTAAGTTAGCGGTTCGTGTTAAGTTTTATTGAAATTTGGTTGAATTTGTTAGTTATGGATTGAATTGGTTTGGATTGTGTTCGTTAAGGATTGAGGAAAGTGTGTGTGACTTGGATTGTGAATTTGAGATTGATTGTGTTGGTTTTGGTTTGAATCTGGAAGTGTACGGAACATGGGATTGTTTTGGTGGAAATTGGTAATCGTTTGTGTGTTGATTGTATACGGGATAAGTGTGGTTATGTTCGCGGATTGATTCCGAGCATTTTGGCTTTTGATTTGATCAAAATGGTGCTAAATTAAGATGGTATAACATAATTTTAGTTTGGTTTTGGTAAATTTTGAATCTGGTAAAATTCCAGATTTCTGAAAATCTCGTTTGAAGATTTGAAGATTTGACGATGGCTGTAATTCGTTATAGCTGATTCGTTAAACACGTGTTTGATTCGTTAAATCTTTAACTGATTCATGCCACGTGGATAGTTTATTACAACTGAATAACAAACTAATTCGTTATTCACTGTAGACACTTCGTTATCAACAGTAACTGATTCGTGCTTATTATATCTAGTTCGTGTTTATTGAATAGTTACATTCTCATCACTGATTCGTTATTAATTCGTCTATTGATTCGTTCAAGTGGTTCGTTATTGATTCATTAATCTTAATTCATTACTGATTCATCAGTGATTCGTTGGTGACGTGTCTTTGATTCGCTACTGATTCCTTAAACTTAATTCGTTACCGGTTCGTTAGAATACTGTTCCTCTTTCGTCATTCAAAACCCACTTGATTCGCTAAGTTACTTTTCTCGATTCGTTATCTTTTCTTCACTCAGTTCGTTAAGTTCACTGTTCATGGTTCGTTACTAAAATTTCAGTTTTAACCCTCAAGTTTGGATTTTTATTAAATTTAAACTTTTCAATTAAAATGGCCGGTTTTTATCCGTTGGCATCTCAAAATGTACTTATACAACAAATGTTACACCTCGATGCGGAAATTGGATCTCATTCAAAATGTCCACGACTGATAAAATTCAGTGATTTTGCCAAATGGGAACCACGTTTTCGTGCACATCTTAGTTCGGTTCATCATGACTGTTCTCATTGTCTTGATGAAGTTTATACAGTTCCGATGCTTGGTAGTGAAACAACGGGTTTTACTCAAACGGCTTTTTCTTAATACTCACAAGAGGAAAATAAAGCGTTAGAGATTGAGACCAAATATTATTCAACCCTGACAATGGCGTTACCTGATAATATATTTCATCAAGTTGGAAGTATTAAATGTGCTTCATTGTTCCAACACATTAAGATGAGAAGCATGGGAAACACAGAAGAAAGTAAGAAAGTGGTGTTGAAGTTTCAATTTCGAAACTTTAACTTACTCAAAGGTAAGACTGTAGATGAGATGCTTACTCGTTTCAATCACTTGATTGCTAAGATGAACAAGCTGAAAATGGAACCTTCTGAATCTGACAAGATTGATACGGTCAAGAATGCTTTACCGGGTTCGTATTCAACATTCTTGATGGTGTTCAAAGAAAATAATTATTTTAAAAATGAAGATTTAATTGCTTCTGAATTCATGCAAAAATTGGAAGTAAGAGAATATGATCTGAAATGTCAGAAATCTTCGAAAGAAACTCAAGATCCAACTCTTTATGGAGGTTGTATGCCATTAAGTAGCACTGCAACTCCGATTACTGCATTTCTGACTCAAAACACAAAAGAGGAATCATCGACTTACAGTGATCCTAGCGTATGCTTTATAGCATCTGGGTTTTCTGATAATTCTGGAATTTCTTGAAGATTTGTTAAGGCTAATAGTTTCACTGCACCACCGAATGTTAACATGAAGGAAGCTGAACACAAATTTTCCTTTCTGTTGGTGCATTATGTCAGTAGTTCAGTATCTAGTGTCTGTAATCGTGATAGTTTGTTTTGTTTTGGTTTGTATAGGTTGTCTCACAAGTTCGCCTAATATAAGCGAACTTGTGGACAAGTGAAGTTATTGACAACTTCGCCTAGTTTGTTAGGCGAAGTTGTCGAAGTCTTTATATACCTATGTTACGGCTTGTATTGAATGGGATTCCAGAACGAGTAATTGTGATTGTTGTGTCACGTGTTGAAAGGTAGCAATACAACATGTCTTTTGGGTATTGTAACGTGTGTTCGTGTTCGGTATTAACGTAGTTTACATCTTACGCTCGTATCGTCTTACGTAGGGATTCCGCACCTACGTAGTACGAGATACTTCCGTGTAGATCCGGCTGGGAACCTACAATTGGTATCAGAGCATTTGCTCGTGATTGTGAGGTTCGGGATTATCACACGAGTGTAGAAATCGTTCCGTTCGACTATTCGCTGGACGAGTTTAAGTTGAAATACCGAGTTTTTGTGTCCTACCCATCTCCCACTATCAAATATAACCCATTACACCTTCGCATACCTCGCAATACGTCAAATTAAAACCTGCAAAAACCTTGTGTTCATCAGGCGAAGTTGCCGTCACTGTTCATAGGGTTTGGGCGAAGTTATAAGTTTAAGCGAAGTTATCAACCAAGCGAAGTTGATCTCAGGCGAAGTTGTCATCAAGCGAAGTTGTCATCAAGCGAAGTTAAGTAGCAAGCGAAGTTAAGAGTTTCAGCGAAGTTAAGGAATCAAGCGAAGTTAAGCTTAAGCGAAGTTAAGCATAACTTCGCCTACTGGTTACTGTTCAAATTAAAAAAAAAAATTGTGTGTGTTTTCAAGTCGTGTTTCTTTCAGCGATGACTTCGATAAACATTACGGAACTGGTGAAAATGGAAGTTGAGGCCGGTTCAGCAACTAAGGCTCCGAAAATGCTTAAGGGTACCGATTTCGTTGCTTGGAAAGATCGGTTTGAACAGTATGTTAAATATTAAAATGCTAAGATGTGGGTGTGCATTCAAGATGGATACATTCCACCAACGGCCTTGTTTGAGGGTCGTGAACAGATTAAGAAGTACAATAAGATAGAAGAGGAAGAAAAGAAGATGTATGAGGTAGAGAGTAAAGCTCATGCGGCAATCACCATGGCTCTTCCACAAGAGATTCTTCACACCTTCAGGAAATACAAAACCGCTAGAGAGCTATGGGAAGCGCTAGAAAATCGATATAAAGGTAATGTGGGGATACGTGCATCCAAAATTAAGCTACTAAAAACCCAATTCTCGGTGTTCAAATATTTGAAAAATGAATCACTTGATGATATCATCACAAGATATTATCACCTGATGACCGAACTTAGAAATTACTCAATTGACTATAAAGAAGAAGAGATTGTAGAAAAACTTCTTGATGCTCTTCCACCAAAATGGGAAATGTACACGGTTTTGATGAGAGAAGATAAAGAGTTTGCCAATATTGATTTGGAAACAACAGTCAATAAATTACGAACTTTTGAACTTAACATGGTTCGGAAAGAGACACCAACTGATCAGGTTCAGGATCCGGGAATGTATGGTGCGAAAGTTACTTCAAGTTCAAGTTCAAAGTCAGAATCCTCTGCTTATTACTCAAAGGGAGACTCAAACTCAAATTCAACTCATGATGGTCATGTGACTCTCAACATGGATGGTGATGTATGTTTCGTAGATGCAGGAAGTAATTCTTCAAAACCTCAAGCCACAACTGGTAACTTTTCATCAAATGTTCCAACCAACAACTACTCACAGATGCCCATGAGTGTTAAATCAGCTGAACAACAGTTTGCTCTCTATGTATCTTTCATTTCATCTTATGAGAATTACATCAAAGGTAAAATAGTCGATCCCGCAACTTTGGATGAAGACTATGATCAAATTGATGCTGATGATCTAGAAGAGATGGACCTGTAGTGGCAGATGGCTATGATAGTAAGACGGGTTAAAAGATTCATGAAGAAAACAGGTAGAAAGTTCGTTGGCGAAAGACCAGGTTTTGACAAGTCAAAGGTTCGATGTTATAACTGTCAACAGAATGGTCACTTTGCTAAGGAATATACAAATGAAAGAGTCGAACGTAGTCAGAACAGGCCGGCACAACAGAATGGGGGAGGTAGTGAGAATAGGGCTATGGTATCTAGACATAATGGTGGGTACAACTGGAATCTACAGGTTGAGGAAGTCTTCGAACAGGCAAATTTGGTGAACATCGAAACTGCAGGAAGTGAGAAAGAGACGGGAGAAAATCAAGCTTATATGGAAGAAGTGAACGATCAGCTCTCTGAGGTAAGTTCTGAACTTCATTGTATGCAATGTGAAAATCTGTCTGAACAATTGAAAACAGTGACTGATCAGTTTGTTAGTTTGGACGCTCAATTTAAAACGTTAAAAGAAGATCATCATTACACTAAAACTAGAGAAAACAGTTACTCGGTAAAAATAAAAGCTAGTGAAAAAGATATCAGAAGTCTTAAAGACAGTCTAGCTGATAAAATACACGTAATTGATCTTAGTTATGAAGTGTTAGAGGAAAAAACCAAACTAATTGCTAAAAGGGATAAACAGATAGCTGATTACCAGGTAAAAGTGGTGGAATTAAACAGAAAAATTGAACAGTTTAGAAATTCCTCAGCAATGCTTGATCACATCGTAAGTGTTCAACGTTCCCCAGTTAACAAAGGGGGAATTGGATTTTCTGAAGTTCCACCACCATATAACCATAACTATACGTATGATCCTAGTAATCAGAAATCTGTTGATGTTGAGATTAGTCAGACAGTTCCTGTCAAGGGTTCGATTAAAGAACCTGAAGTTAGTAAAAGCGAAACGAGTAAGCCTGTTTCGAATGTTAAGATTTCTGTTCCTAGCTCTGTCTCATCAAATTCAGACAAGACATCCGAATCTAGTGAGATAAAAGAAGAGGTAGTGTTACTAAAACGTGGGGAGGAATATAAGCCAACTGAAAAGAACTCTCCCCTAAACCCGTTTGTTCCACCATATGTTAGACAAACGGATAGCAATGCAACCTCAACATCTGAAACAACTGTTGAGACGAAAGTTTAACACAAGAGTTGTTTCAGATACAATCAAATAGGACACCTGATTGCTGATTGTCCTCTAAATCAGAGAAAATTCAGAGGTATGAGGCCTCCGAAAACTGAGAATAAAACGAATGGTAATTACTATACTGGTAAGAATGCGAACTCATCAAAGTTCAGACATTGGACTAATTTAAGATTTCAAAGAAATCGATCTCAGTTTTTCCTAGTTAGCAACCAAACCAACAATTATAATTCAGTTAATCCACTAAGGTTTGGATGGCCTCATAGTCAATTCTCAAGAAGGTATCCTTTCAGGACTTACAGAAATCACTCTCAAATTGCCTTTGGGCTATCAAAGTACGGGATGTCGTTTAACAGATTTAATCGACCCAAGACCAATAGGTCTTGGGTCCCCAGATTTTAATCTTTTCTTTAACTGTGCAGGAACAGTTGAACAGGACTGTAAACAATCTGTGGGTTGTGGATAGTGGCTGTTCCCGGCACATGACTGGTAACAAGAATTTGTTACATGAATGAAAACCTGTTCAAGGAGGTAGGGTAAGTTTTGCTGGAGAGAGTGGTGGTAGAATTACTGGTATTGGAACTGTGACAAATGGTAAAATGAAGTTAGAGAAGGTGAATTTTGTTGAGGAGTTGAAGCATAATTTGTTGAGCGTGTCTCAGATTTGTGATAAAGAGTACACAGTGCACTTTACTAAAAATGAAGCAATTGTTCTGTATCCTGGTTTCAAGATACCAGAGGCATGGGTGGTGATGAAAGCTCCAAGAGAAAAGAACACATATGTAATGGATATGAGGTCAACCGAGATGGCAACAGAAGAGTCATGTCTTCTGTCAAAGGCAACTGAATCTGAGTCCGAGTTATGGCATCGAAGAATGGGACACATACATCTTCGAAAAATGAACTACATTATCAAGAATGGGCTGGTGCTTGGTGTTCCCTTGAAAAATTTTAACTTTGAAGACCAATGCTTATCGTGCAAGAAGGGAAAGCAACACAAGAAACCTCATCTCTCCAAGAAGGTTAATTCAATAGTCAGTACCCTAGACCTACTTCACATGGATCTCTTCGGTCCTGTGAGCGTAAAAAGTCTAGGTGGAACATCATATTGCTTGGTAATAACTGATGATTACTCTCGATACTCTTGGGTATACTTTCTGAAGGCAAAAGATGAGACGGTTCAGTTAGTAATCAACCTGATTACCAAGGTTGAAAATATTGTGGGAAGAAAGGTTAAGTACATCAGGAGTGATAATGGGACAGAGTTCAAGAACTACCAGATGGAGATGTTCTACTTATAGAAAGGGATAGACCACCAGTACAGCGCCCCGTATACTTCGCAACAAAATGGAGTGGCTGAGAGGAAGAACAGGACGCTAATTGAAGGAGTCAGAACTATGCTGGCTGATGCTAAACTTCCCGTGGTGTTCTGGGCTGAAGCTGTTGCCACAGCCTGTTATATCCTTAATCATGTTTTAGCTGTTAAAAGATTGAATAAAACTTATTATGAACTTATGCATGGTCGAAAGCCAAACTTGAATGGTCTCGAACCATTCGGTTCCCCATGTACGATATTAAAGACAAACTCTAAATTTGGCGAGAAAGCCGACGAAGGTATTTTAGTCGGATATGTTGTTGAGACACCCAAAAGAAGAGTCTTTAATTTATCGAACAGCAAGGTTGAAGTGGTATGTAACACCGACATCACGAGTTACAAACCACCAAAGCCTAGCACGGGACCCGCTGAAGCTTTTGATTATGATAAACTGTTCAAATCCTTTAATATGCCTTACTTGGATTTTGCAGAAGTTGATGAGAAAATTGCTTCACAGATTCTGTATGACGAGGAAGAAAATATTGTGCAACGTCCGCGATACGATGAGTGTCATCCTTCCTTGTCAAGAACCGCTGATATTCCTGCTGCCTCTACTGAGGAAGAATTCTACAATCCTTTTCACTCTCAACACCAATCACCCATTGATGAACTCTCTTAGAACTTGGAAAACAATCTGGAAGTCAGTACGGTTCCGACTACTGGAGTTCACAAAAATCATCCTTTAGAGAACGTGATAGGTGATCTGTCTGATGGTGTACAAACAAGACGAAGCTTGAATGAGCACACCTGTGTTTACGCAAGCATTAAGGAAACGGGTATCATTAATGAGTGCTTGTACACCTGCTTCATCAGCCAGATTGAACCAAAGAACTATCAAATGGCTCTCAAGGATAGCTCGTGGGTCGAAGCCATGCAAGAAGAGTTAGCTCAGTTCGAGAAGATGGAAGTATGGAAATTAGTTGCAAAACCGAAGAATGTGCATGCTATTGGCACCAAATAGGTTTTCAAATTTAAGAGAGATGAGAAAGGGATAATCATAAGGAACAAGGCGAGGCTGGTAGTAAAAGGGTTCAATCAGCAAGAAGGAATCGACTACAATGAAGTGTTTGCTCCTGTGGCAAGATTGGAAGCGATTCGACTATTTTTGGCATTTGCTGCACACAATGAAATGAAGGTGTTCCAATTAGACGTGAAAAGTGCTTTTCTTAATGGTAAAGTCGATGAGGTAGTATACGTTGAGCAGCCTCCGGGTTTTCCTGATCCTGAATTTCCTGATCATGTGTACAAGCTGAGTAAAGCGCTATATGGACTACATCAGGCCCCTCGTGCCTGGTACGCAACTTTATCAGATTACTTACTTGAGAATGGGTTCGAAAGAGGAAAGATCGACAGCACGCTGTTTGTCAAGAGAAAAGGGCGAGATTTTCTACTAGTTCAAGTCTACGTGGACGACATCATATTTGGTGCATCAAAAGTCGTCATGTGTCATGAGTTTGAAGAAGTCATGAAAAAGAGGTTTGAAATGAGTGCAATGGGTGAATTAACTTTCTTTTTAGGATTGCAGGTTGATCAGAAGAAAGATGGGATGTTTATCCATCAAACTAAATATGTCCAAGACGTTCTCAAACGCTTCAAGATGGAGGAAAACACTCCATTTGATACTCTGGTTTACGTCAACCACAAATTGGGTGCTATTTCGGACAGTGATGACGACGTGGACCCCACCTAATTTCGAGCAATCATAGGTTCTTTAATGTACTTAACTGCATCTAGACCTGATATTATGTTTGCAGTTTGTCTTTGTGCTCGATTTCAGGCAAGCCCAAAGAAATCTCACATGAAGGGAGTGAAGAGAATACTGCGGTATCTCAAAGGCAAGCCTAAGCTGGGATTGTGGTACACGAAAGGGGGAGACTTGGATTTGGTCGCTTACACAGATTCTGACTATGGAGGTTGCAATCAGAACAGGAAGTCGACAACCGGTGGATGTCAGTTTCTGGGAGGAAGATTGGTGTCGTGGCAGTGCAAGAAGCAGACCTCTGTAGCCATTTCCACCTGCGAAGCTGAGTATATGGCAGCATCAAGCTGCTGCTCCCAGGTTCTTTGGATACAACAGCAATTGCGCGATTATGGTCTGAATTTCACTCACACTCCTATTTGCATTTATAACACTGCTGCAATCTCAGTAACTAACAATCCCGTAAAAAACAGCAAAACTAAACACATTGACATTCGTCATCATTTTATACGGGATTGTCCTGAGAAGAAATTAATAGTGCTAGAAAAGGTTGATTCGTTGGATAATTTCGCCGATCTTTTTACTAAAGCGTTTGACCGAACTCGTTTTCAAAATCTTGTTGAGCTTAATGGGATGATCAATCCCGAGTAACCGTGTTTCTCGTTTCTATTAAAATAAAAAAAAAACCATCACTATCTCACTTAGAATTATGTCGGTTGCTTCAGTTTGAAGGACACATCTTCGGATATGTTTGGTCCTTACTTCTACTAGTAGATTATGAGGATAGCCATTGACCAGATGACTGAAAGTGACCGGGCGGTTTATGATGGGTGTTGTTCTTTCGCTGAAAAATAGTCGTTCATACTTAGTTAGAAGGACACATACTCGTATGTGGTCGGTCCAGCTGATCCTTTGGATCTTCAGGATAGCCGTTTACCTGAAGACTTTGCCTTGATCGGGGCGATAGAATCTAAAATTTTTTTGAGGGAGATGATATAATTTTTCAAGTCTATAACTTCGTAAGAAGTTTCATTACTATGTTTAAAAGAAATTTGATCCAACCTTGGAAAGTGGTAGACAAACTAATTCTGTGTGCTTAACTAGTGAAGTTATTAGGCCTAAAAGACTCTAGAACAGTCATTGTATTTTATGGTAGCTTATTATGGTGCGTAAAAGTAGAAGTGATACTAACTAAATCTTCTCGATTTAAAGGGAAGACCCATTCAGAGTTGTGTATGTCTCCATATACGTCTTTCCGAATGATAGGCAGAAAAGCGATTACCCAGTCATACACGAGCCCGTGAGTGTTCTGACTTCCGAAAAGACAGTGTGTCAAGTACATGCAGTGATCCAGATTCGGGACTTGCAGTAGTCTACTGTTTGAAGCTATGTAAATCTTTATTATTTAAAAAAAAAATGATGATGCTAAGCCTTCTGAAGCCTATTATGTTATACTTATCAATCAAGAGGCAAGAAAGAGAACGGGAAGAAGACTCTAGAGATCAAGATGTACTTACTGTTTAATCAGACACTACGGGTCGAGGTCAACTCGGGGTGACTCGGGGAAAGTCAAATAAGCTTTGAGAATAGACGGGAGGCATCACAATCTCTGATGTGTTGTCCGTTTAAATTTTGAGCTTAATTGAACCTAATCCGTATCACAGAAGCGATGAAAACCATACTAAGTTATTTACCTGCTTACAACCTGTTTCTTTATGTCATAATACCGCTGAACATGGATCAATGTGACAACCATCTAATTAGTATGATTCCTATTCGGATCTTTTCTAAAACATGCTGGTCCCCGATAAGACTGAAATTTGATCCCGTGTACTTAATTACTAAAATTTTCATGTATATTTCGTTTTATGTTTCAAAGCTTGGTTACTTGGTTTTTTGATTATAAAGTTTAAATCTTTCACGGAGGATTTTAAAAGACAGTTGCATTTTGTTCAAATGTCTGAGGGCTGATTTTGTAAATTTAAGGCGAAGTTGAAGGGCGAAGTTGTCACATGGGCGAAGTTATGGATAAGCGAAGTTAACCATAACTTCGCCTGAGCTTTTTCAAACATATATAAAGGACTTTTTGGTCAAACCCTTTGCACATTTTCACAAACCCGGCGAACTTATACTCTAAGCACCCTCGGCAAACTTATTTCCTCGAATCAAACCTTGTTATTTTTCGTTTCCAATCCATGTTAAAGGTGTGTAGGGTCGATATTACGTATAATTCTTGTCAATCATGTTAATTAGATGTCGTTTTGGTCCGATTTGGGACCTCGTTCATGCAAACCATTACACACCCACTTTTCAAACTCTTTTTGACGTGTTCGTAACCAATTTGATCGTCTAGATCTCTTTTGTAGCATGTTTTCATTGTCCACAATCACCAATTTCAGCAACTAACCTCGTCTGGCCTACTGAACTGTCGCCGTTTCAGGTCAGGCGAAGTTAGGTTTAGACGAAGTTGTTCTCAACTTCGCCTTAGGCTTAACTTCGCCTGCTGGTTTAATCTTAACTAATCAGGGGCGAAGTTGTTCAAGGGGCGAAGTTATGGTTAGGCGAAGTTATCAGGCGAAGTTATCATTAACTTCGCCTTATACCTAACTTCGCCTGGTTCTTTATATTATTTAAAAGCTTATCTGTTATCAGGCGAAGTTATAGTAAAGGCGAAGTTGTACTCAACTTCGCCCTTTCCCTAACTTCGCCTGTACACCAGAAGCTATCATAACTTCGCTCATGGTAATAGGCGAAGTTGTGATATGCTTTGACGATTTTCTAACTTAGACCAGTTGTTATGCAGATATGGCAGCTGTAGCAGGAGCCGGTGGTGCTGGTGGTGACGAAGGTGGTGATAACAACCGTCAATTCTTTTCGGGTCACAATATGTACATCACTCTAGATCCGGATGCTAGCGGTGTTGATGATTATCGCGAGATCATCACTTTCCTTATTCGCTCGCGTATCTTCCATGCTATTACTACAACTCTGCCCATTTCTCTGCCGAACATTGAAGACTTCTGGCAAACGGTAGAATATGATTGTAGAGTCGAGCCCCCAGTCATGCGCGCCACAGTTAACAATCAGGAGGTGCAGTTCTCATCTTAGCAGATAAGGGTCGCCTTGCAGTTCGGGAATGAAACTAGAGATGATCCTACAGACTTTACTGCTCCATTCAGAGATGGTGCATTTTTACGAATTGGCTATTCCGGTCCATTGGGTGACACTCAGAGGCGTAAGGGATTTTTGTTGGATCAATGGAGTTTTCTCATGCATGTGATGATCGTGTGCATGTCGGGTCGTAAGGCTGGTACGGACGGGATGGGTGCGACGATGCAATCGGCAATGACAGCACTGACTTACAACAAACCTTACAGCTTCAGTCAGATGGTGTTTTATGAAATAGACCGTCAGAGACGTGCGGTAGCTCGTGAAAGATTCTTGATGTATCCAGGATTCTTACAAATGATCTTGAATCATGTGGCTCCTACGCTACCTCAGCGCCATCCAATTCGATATGTAGAGAGTGTCAACAAGAGGATATTCGCACAATGCAGATCGTCGAGTGCTCGAAGTAAACCAGAGCTTCGTCCTCGGCATACTCCGTTATTTGGGTATTTGATAAACTCGACGTATGTTGCTCCTCGTGGAGACGAGTTTCGGGATCCGGCACCGCAACAGGCTGTTGTTTCTCAACCACCACCTGTGGTACAGCAAGCATTGCCTGCTGCTCCAGTTGTGGCACCGGAGGAACAAGTAGACCTTGAAGCTGCTTTTGGTGGCCAAGGGTTCTTTGATATGGAACGAGTTGATCCTGAGGCAGACATTCAGGTCTCAGTTGCAGAGGTTTCTCGTGTTGATGTGTCGATGGTAGCTACGTCTGTAGCTGATTCTGAAAGAACCGACTCCGACTCCTCAGCTGATGATATTGCTGAAGCAAGACAGATTCTGGTCGCCCAAGAAAGAATTCATGGAAAAAGAAAGAAAGACACAGATGACAGTGAATCGGACTTTGAGGAGGAGTTAGATCGGTTGATTCGTCGATCGAAAAGGGTCAGAACGGGTGAAGGCTCGGGAGCTGGTGAAAACTCGAGGGTGGTTCGTTTCTCTCCACCCGCCTTATCTGGTATGACTATGGTCCCTGCTTTGATGACTGTGACAGGACCGATTACCTCGGGTGTTCCCGTGATATCTACATCATCTTCCCTTGGCATTCCACCCACTACTTTTCAGTTTTCCGCTCCAGAAATTGTTTCCTTGCCACCTCCTACTCTTACTCCATCGGAGGTTGTGGCAAGATTTGTTGAGTCGACTTTGGTTGCCACGGTGGGTTTATCTGTTACAATACCACCTGCGGTTACTTTTCAGCCTGTTTCTGATGTTCCGGCTACCTTGGGAATCCCTCCACCGTATGCTCAAGACATTTCTCATATGAGATTTGATTTTGATGCAACTTTATCTGACTCAGACAGGATAGCAGCTCTTGAAAGGGTCGTGGCAGAACAATCAAGAATCAACCTGATCCAGACTCACGCTATTTAGCGCCTTGTTGCAGAAAATCAGATTCAGTCGTCCCTCCTGGTTGAGCACGGTAAACTTTTTGATGCTTTAAAACAGTTCTTAGCATCTCAGGGGGAGACGAGCTGCAAGGGCGATGAGTTGAGGACGAAGAAGAGTAATGATAGAGACGATGATCCCAATGCATCAAAAGGTGCAGGTGGTGAGTTGCCAAGAACTGAACAAACTCTTGGGACTTCCACATCTCAGGGGGAGTCAGCTGGTGCAACAGGTGGATCAGGGGGTGATGATGTGGTGGTAGTGGATGATGAGGAGATGTTGGATGATGATATTGTAGGTAACGACGATGTGTTACCGGTTGAAGAAATTGAAAAAATAGGAGCTGACATTATGATTGATAGTGAGATTGAAGTGGGAGAGATTGTGGAGGAAAATGTTGAGCATGAAATTCCAGAAGTTGATAAGACAAATGTGGGTCAAGATATGGGAAGTGATGAATCTGAATGGGAAGAGCAGCCTAGATGGAAAGAAGGCTACGCTCAATGGTTCGTAAAGACAAAGAAGCCGGCGGTTCCAACTATGTTTAAAAAGAGTTATAATATCAAAGGGTATGCTGAATCGAAGAAGTGGATTATATGCTGGTTATATGATGAGCAGTTGAGGCTATTTGTGATTAAACGTTACGATGGGATTCAGTACTTCAAGAGGTTGTTGAGATCGCTGAATACCTTGCCTGAGTGTGAGGTGAGGATTTGGCCAAGTTGGGGTTGATAAACAGGAGTGATGATAATATGGCTAGGATTATTGGGAAGATCGTGTGGAAAGAAAGTATAAAAGAGAAAAAGTTCGAGTTGTTAAAGCCGCAGAAAGGGAAGCTTGTTGAAGATAAAGACAGAGGAATGGGAGCTGATGGCAAACCTTGGATGGTAATGAAGTATAAGCCTATCTGGTGTTTAAAAGAAGTGCCGATGAAACAAATGCCCAAGGATGTCTTAAAGAATCTGAAATGGTGGTATGTCGATAGTCAAACGGCTGAAGCGGTCATGGAGGATGAAGATGAACAAGAGGTGCTGAGAGTGTATGATCCTATGCACTTGGTAAATTTGTCTCAAGCTGACTTGCAGGTACTAGACGAGAAAAAGATATTCTATATTCCTGCATGGAAAGATGAAGCCAAGAAATATCAGAGAGTAGTTTCCGTTTGTGTCAGAGAAGGAGTTCATGCTTGAAGACGAGTGACTCGAGATTTTTGGGATTACAAGACAAGTGATTGAAGATAGAGATATGAAGCTACTGCTAAGGGGGAGTCTGTTGGTGCATTATGTCAGTAGTTAAGTATCTAGTGTCTGTAATCGTGATAGTTTGTTTTGTTTTGGTTTGTATAGGTTGTCTCACAAGTTCGACTAATATAAGCGAACTTGTGGACAAGCGAAGTTATTGACAACTTCGCCTAGTCTGTTAGGCGAAGTTGTCGAAGTCTTTATATACCTATGTTACGGCTTGTATTGAATGGGATTCCAGAACGAGTTATTGTGATTGTTGTGTCACGTGTTGAAAGGTAGAAATACAACGTGTCTTTTGGGTATTGTAACGTGTGTTCGTGTTCGGTATTAACGTAGTTTACATCTTACGCTCGTATCGTCTTACGTAGGGATTCCACACCTACGTAGTACGAGATACTTCCGTGTAGATCCGGCTGGGAACCTACATTTTCTTTGTGCTTTCATGACATCATATGAGAATTTGGTTGGCAGTAAGATTGCTATGAGTGAGCTAACTGATGAAGACTATGACCAAATTGATCTAGATGATTTGGATCTTATGGATCTTAAGTGGAACATGACAATGATTGTGAGAAAAGTGAAGAAATTCATGCAAAGAACAGGTAAAGATCTACCAGCTTTGAACAAGCGAGTTGGATTTGATAAGCTAAAAGTCAAGTGTTATAACTGTCAAGAATTTGGTCATTTTGCCAAAAAGTGTGATAAGCCAAAGAAAGAATATAATGGACCACGAAGCCAAGATAGAAGTTCTGTGAAAAAGGGTAATGATGCTGCTTATAAGCCTTCTAGCGGTAAACCTTCTGCTTTGGGATCACAAGCTCTGCTTTCTGCTGCTGATGGAACTGATTGGACTCAAAGATTGTTATGCAACGATACTCAAGCAAACTTGGCTATGTTTGAGTTGAATGATAGATTTCAAGATGCAAGCGGGAATGAGCTGTCATCTAACAATGAAACGGAATCGGATTTTGATGGTTCATGTCGTATGCAACCAACTTCTTTCGCTTGCATAGCTAAAATTGATGAGGGTTCATCCAAGACTGTGTCTGGTGAAAACTGGATCATGGAAAGTGGATGCTCTCGTCATATTACCGACAATATCAACCTCTTAACAAATGTCAAGAACATTTAAGGGGGGTATGTCGCGTTTGCGGGTAATTTGGGAGGAATGATGTAAGGCCCCGTTACCGGTTCCCTACTTTGGATGTTGGATTTACTCATAAACAAAGTTATAAATATCAGAGTTAATTAAAACTTTACGCGGAATATAAAACTTTCATAAACATAACATAATAATTCATAACTTGTCTTAATCAAACATTATTGTCTTTCAAATTAAACATCAAATCATAAAAACAACTTGAGTTTTCAGATGCCAGACTCTTATTCTTCTGCCATGTGTCCCCGCTCAAGCCAGTTGACTCATCGTACTCACCCGCGTGCATACTAAAATTCAGCTACACTGAGTGAGTTCTAGTTAATCACACATTATACAATACATACAATTACCTTCAATTATGCATCCGAAGATACATAATAATTACTTTACTAATTTACTGTCATTACATAATTTCATACATACGTTCATACTTTATTACTTTCATACTATATAATTATTGTCCGTTCTATCTTAGATATTATTAGGGTCTGATCCCTCTTTCCTTTGTCTATCTCAGATATTACTAGGGTTTGATCCCTTTCTTGTCTATCTCAGATATTATTAGGGTATGATCCCTTTCTTATCTATCTCAGATATTATTAGGGTCTAATCCCTCTTTCCTTTGTCTATCTAAGATATTATTAGGGCCTGATCCCTTTCTTGTCTATCTCAGATATTATTAGGGTCTGACCCTCTTTCCTTCTCTATCTCAGATATTATTAGGGTTTGATCCTTTTCTTATCTATCTCAGATATTATTAAGGTCTGACCCCTTACTTCTTCATCTTCGTACATACTGTCTTTACACACCCGTAATATACATATTCTTTTTTTAATCATATATACATACTCATATGTTGTACATATATCTATCATACACATTCAGTTATCTTATACATACCTCCCTTGTCAATACGTGCAATATCTGAAGATCGTTCACGTACCGACAAGTTTTCATTCACATTTAAGATATACATACATAACATATAAATCATACATGGCATACACTTACCATTTAAAGTAAGTGTATTAACTATCACATCGAGTATGCACACAACCCCGGAAACATAATAAGGAAATGGGCTAGAAACTCACCTGGGTTCTGTTACGTTCTCTGTTAATCGTTATTCCTCTCTTTAACTGTGCTCGGCTAACTGTACATTAATTACATGTATCAATACTTGTCCTGATCACATTATTAATATTTCAGCCAAAATGGCTAAGTATGGTATTTATAATGGTCTTGTTTTAGAATACAATTTACTTAGAATATTTGCATACCTTGTATTTGAATGGTATTAGAATACATTGTAAGCTAATGATCACATTGTAAGCTAATGATCACATTGAAAGCTAATGACCACATTGTAAGCTAATGATCACATTGTAAGCTAATGAACACTTTGTAAGCTAATGATCACATTGTAAGCTAATGACCACATTGTAAGCTAATGACCACTTTGTAAGCTAATGATCACATTTTAAGCTAATGACCATATTGTAAGCTAATGATCACAATGTAAGCTAATGACCACATTGTAAGCTAATGATCACATTGTAAGCGAGTTTGAACCGTGTAAGCGAGTCTATCATGTAATTGAGTATTGATTGCAAGCGAGTAAGGATTGTAAGCGAGCATATCATGTAATCGAGTATGGATTGTAAGCGAGTAAGGATTATAAGCGACTGGACATTGTAATCGATTATATTATTTTAAGCGATTTGGCTTATTGTATGCGATTAGCAAGATTGTAAGCGAGTTCCATTATTGTAATCGCACGAGCTGAAAATGGGTCACAGTTTGGTCCTTTTCCTTCATTTTCTTTACTCGTATTAAACCTAACATCTTATTATGGCTCGGTATTGATCCATAAATGTTTCCCTTAACCGTGTTCGGCCAAATCTCGACCCTAGTGACCATAAATCTTGGATCTTTACGGCTAAAGATGTTCAAAACTAGATCTAGGGTTTCTTTAAATGAGCCATTCATAACCGTAGGTTCGTTAAATCCATTTTAACATCAAGTTTGCTACTTTATGGTTCGTTTATACCCGATCTACTCTACGTTTAAGTTTCATGGTTAACCGTTCATAAAAACATAAAATTTAAAGATCAAGAGCGTACCTTTGAACGTTTTTTAGGTTATGGTTTAGCTTGGTTATCTTGTATCTTGCTTAAATATCCAAGATCTATCAATATTTAGCTTGGTTTGGCCTTGGATCCTTTCTCTCTAGCTCACGGCTTCAAGAGAGGGTTTATTTGTGTGTGTTTGAGTGTGTAGATAATTATGGAAATGTGGAAATGAGGATTTAGGGTTTTAGGGAGGTTTAAGGGAGTATTTATACTCACTTAATCCCATGGACCTAAGGTCCATACCCATCTCTTTAATCCATCTTTTATTCCAAGTCCATAACTAATTCCATCTAAAAAGCCTACATATCCTTTCATCTTTATTATTATTTTTATTATTATTATTATTATTATTATTATTATTATTATTATTATTATTATTCCACTAACTCAATTATTTCACCTGACGCAAATTATATATTAAATATTATTTTAGAAATTTCAGGATGTTACAAATGATCACAAAAGAAGGTGATGTGTCAAATGGACGTAACATTTGAGAAAGTTAATTAATGTGACAAAGTTGATCACAATATGTTGAGTGTGTCACAAATTTGTGATAAGAAGTACACAACCGTATTTACTGATAAGGAGTGCATAATACTGAAACCAGGATACGTCATTCCTGAGGATATGGTAGTTATGCGATCTCCTCGATCAAATGATATTTATGTATTAACATGACTTCTAAGTTATCTACTTCTGCCGAAACGTGTTTGTTTCTAAGGCAATAGAAAAAGACTTGATTCTTTGGAACAAAAGAATGGGTGATATTCTTGTCAGGAAGATGATTTATTTAATGGCAAATGACCTGGTTGATGGTGTTTATTTGAAACGTTTTAAGTTATCTGACCACTGTCTTTCTTGTATCAAGGGGAAACAGAAGAAGAATTCACACCCTTCTAAGTTAATCATTACCATTGATACTCCACTAGAACGACTTCATATGGATTTGTTCGGTCCTGTGAATCGTGCGAGTATTGCTGGTGACTGGTATTGTTTAGTTGTCACTGATGACTATTCAAGATATTCTTGGGTGCTACTTATGATTTCAAAATATCAAACACCAATTCTGATTCAAAATCTAATCACGAAGATCGAATCACTGTGTAAATTAAAAGTGAGACGTATTCGAAGTGATAACGATACGGAGTTTAAGAACAATGTATTGGATTTATTTTGCATACATAAAGGAATTCATCGAGAATATAATGCTCCTTATGTACCGCAACAGAATGGGTTGGCTGAAAGAAAGAACAAAACGTTGATTGAAGCTGCAAGAACAATGCTAGCAGATTCTAAGCTTCTTGTTCAATCATGGAACGAGGCTATGAATACTGCTTCTCATTCTGATATAATGTTTGTTGTTTGTTTGTGTGCTAGGTACCAATCAAGTCCCCTAGTGACTCAATTGGCGGCGGTTAAATGTATACTTCACTATTTGAGGGGTAATCCTGACATCGGGTTATGGTGTCCCAAGGACGATAGCTTTGAACTCACTACGTTTTCCAATTCTTATTATGGAGGATGCAAGATCAATTTCAAATCGATTACGGCGGGTTGTCAATTTTTAGGAAGCCAGCTTGTTTCTTAGCTGTGTAAGAAGCAGACAACGGTCTCCACTTCAACCACTGAGGCAGAATACGTGGCAGCCTCGAGTTGATGTTCACAGGTTCTATGGATCCAACAACATATGCGCGACTACGGTTTGAAGTTTCTTACTACTCCAATTTTAATTGATAACTATGCTGCCATCAGTATCACCATAAATCCTAGGCAACATTCAAAAACAAAGCGTATTGCGATTCGATATCATTTCATTCGTGATTGTTTTTAAAAGAAGTTAATTGATATTAAAAAGTGCACACGGATTTTCAACGCGCTGACCTGTTTACCAAAGCATTTGACAAAACTCGTTTTAACTTTTTTCTTGATCTAAACGATCTAAAAACACTTGCTGATATCCTGAAATAAGGATGATTATCTTTATTTTTCTTTTGTTTATTTTATTTTCTTCCTTATTATGTTGTGATTTTTGGGGGTGAAAATGGAAAATTCCAACAACATTGAAAACTTGAAAACTCAAAAAGATTGTGCTTTTTGTTTGAATAGAGAAAATCTAAAAACATTAAAAAACAATTTTTGGTGAAAAATACAAAATATTGTGGTTTTTGCTTTTAAAATATTTTGAAAAATTTCAAAAACATTGAAAACTTGAGAATTCAAAAAGATTGTGCTTTTTGTTTATATTGAAATATCCGAAAAGACAAAAAGATTGTGTTTTTAAGTATGTACAGAGAAAAACCAAAAAGATTTTTGCATACTTTCGCTTAAAATAATTCCATTTACTCATATTTGAAGGACATATACTTGTATATGTTTGGTCCTGATATTTACTCATAAATGTTCGAGATAGCTATTTACCTGATAATGGAAAGTAGTTGGGGCAACTGTTGTGCGTTTTTATTTATTTCTCTCGCTGAAAATTACGTCGGTTATTTAAGTTTGGGGAACATGCTTGCATGTTTTAGTACTATTATCTACTTGTAGATTAATAGGATAGTCATTAATCTATACGCTAAAAGTGACTGGGGCGATTGAATTTATTTTTATGCTCCTCAAAAATGAGTTTTGAAGCAAAAAGAGAAAATGATAGTACATTGATCATCTAGTCCCATATCCACAAAGAAATAAGCTTAAAAGGATGAGTGCTTAATTGCATTGGTGCATTGATAGGTCTTAATCAAGCCGTTAATGTGATATACACAAATAGAAACGCCAAATTGATAGGGGTGTTAGTCTCTACCGACAATCTCGGTAATGATGGTAGAAATGTAATAGCCTATCATACTTAAGATTTATATTTGTCTGATCACCAAAAATATTAATAAAGCAAATAAAAAGCATTGGGATTCTGGACACTGTGAGTCTTTTTGCGACTTAATCATCTGGGTATTCATAAGCATGAATATTTCAAAAGCTTTTAGAGAAAACCCAAAGTCATTAAACTTGATCACTGCTGTACATCGTACAAATTAAATTACCAACTTGATCAAAATCCGCTGTTAGTCATACATTTGTTCCTCCCTTGCGCGCGTCTCAATACCAGTAAGAAACGGACTCGTGCATATTAACTCAAAGTAAAGGAAACTTAGTGCATTGCTCAAAATTATCTATAAATTCTAAAATTTTGATCGGCAATATAATGGTTTAAGTCAAGTTGGGGTGATAAGGTAAAAATCAAATTAAACTAAAACCAATATTTGAGGCTGATAGTTTCTGATATTCTGTGCTCTAATTAAACATTTAATCATATCACAAAAATGCTAGTTTCTGATATTCTGTGCTCTAATTAAACATTTAATCATATCACAAAAATGCTTGAAAATTTGTTATAAGATTTAAGTGAACAACAATATCAATGACCGGCTTAACGCCAGTCATAATAACGCTGAAATGTAAAACTGCGATGGAAGGGCAACTTGGTCAATATGATTATCTGCTTAAACTCACAAAAACACTACTGCTTTTATAAAATATAAAAAAAATACAAAAATATTTTGTTTTCCACTTACGTTTGCTTTTCGGGTTTAAATGTAAATATTATAAACAAAAACAAAATTTACCAAAAAGATTTTCTTATTTTTATTTATTTTTACATATTATTTAAATATTTTTAAGTTAATAAAGTTATGTGTTTTTTAGCGTAAAACACGTTAAGGGATTACATTTTACCATGTTGGGTGAGATTCGTAAGGTAAAGTTTCATCGGGACACGGATTTCGATGCATTTATTCAATTCTTTATTTAATCGATTATTTAATTCTTTTAAATTAAGTTGAAAAGGTTTTAAATTTTAATTTAATGTCCATTCGTTATCTGTCTGGATAACGAATGAGGATCATGAGGGTAACGAATTACTCTAATGCGTTATATTTAATTCGTTTATGTCACTTTGTAACGAATGACCTCATTTATCATTTGACATATAACGAATGAAGCACGAAGTACCAGTAGTTCGTAATTAATTCGTGATAAGTTTTAACGAATTACTCATTCGTTACCACGTATTATGACTGAGATAACGATTTAGGTATTTCGTTAATTTTGAATTAACGAATCAGCTGATTTGTTGTCTTGGGATGTGTGCTGATTCTTCATATATAATGAACAGTTGAAAACGAATCACCTCATTCGTTCAAAACCTTTTTCTTCTTCCTTAAGCAAACCTTTACCCAAATTTTTCAGAAAAGCCGACCTTCACTAAACCCTAATTTGATCATCAATTAAGATACATAAGGTGTTCCCGATCATAAAGCAATCAATTTTTTCAAAAGATATGAATGTTTAGGTGGTTAATTAGTTGATTATCTTATCGGTTTTAACTTATAAACATAAAACTTAATAAACCTATGTTATACTCAGATTTAACCAAAATGGGCACTACAGGTTGATTATCGATGTGTTTCCGAGTCGATTCATAGTCATTATAGATCATTACATCGTCTAATATGTGTAATTGGATCTGAGTTTGCATGTTTGACTTTCTAGGTTCATATCAATTTTGACTTGGACTCCGTATAGTCAAAGTTCTTAATTATTGGTGTCGATTCGTTATATGGACACTCATTCTTGTCCAATTCGTTATGAATGAATTAACGAATCACTTCCTTCGTGTGTTTTGATAATGAATTACCCTTCATTCGTTCCTTAATTCGTTATTCCTTTGTGGGTGATTCGTTATGCCTAATTCGTGGTCTTGCATATACAACGAATTAAGCAATTCGTTATAACGAAGTATCTAATTCTTTATAACGAATCAATCAAGAATTTTTAACGAATCACACTTAGTATTATTTTGAAAATTTTGAATTATACTTTTAAATAATTTATATTATTTACCTGTTTGGGGTTTTTACTAATTCTCGTGTTTATGTATTCTCAGTTATGGCTGACGAAGTTGTCAAGGAAGTTCCTGTGGCTAAGCAACAACCCGTACAACAACCTCAAGAGCTGGAACCTCCGTTATTTCCGTTTGACAAGAATCATAACATATGTTCTTTGTCGGGACAAATTTAGCTGATGAAGATATTTTCGGGGATATGCTAGCTTTTATACGGCGATCTCGTATTAGCTATGCTGTTACTGCTAATCCTACGGTTCAATTCAGCATCGGACGACCATTCTGGAACTCAGCTCGTTATGTTGAATCCGAGAAACAGGTCATTGCTGAGGTCAACAACAAACCTATTGTCATCACACCTGGGGTTATCAGACGGGTATTACGTTTTTTTGATAATATGGACAACCCGTGTGTTAGTTAATCAACAATAAATGTCATTTATAGTTAATTCGCTGTGTCTACTTCGTTAATCTATTTACATGATAGCGACTCACTTGATTCGTTACTGGATGGTAACGAATCAGAGTGATAATCACACGAATGACATTTATTTTTAATTATTTATTAAAATTAATTACCTTTTGAATTAAATAAATTATTTCAACCGTCTAAACGTGTAAATACATTAATTACACACGACACATTGTATTATTTCTTCATATTACTCATACTGTTCTAAATTTTATACAGTAAAAATGGCTGATCAAGTAAATCAAGATCCACCGGTTGCTGATCAAGGGCAACAAGAACAACCACCACAAGAGCAACCACCTCAAGTTCAACAGGAGGATGTTATTCTATTACCATATGACACAAAACACAACATCTGTGCGTATATTGATCAAGATATTGCTGAGGTTGATGTGTTCGGAGACATGTTAGCATTCTTAAGATGCTCAGCGATACGTTATGCAATCACTGCTCGACCTAAAGTGTCTCTGAGTATTATTAGGCAGTTTTGGGATACTGCTGAGGTTGTTTAGGTGGAGAATCATATTAGAGCCACGATTAATCAAACTGTTATTACAATTGATGTGGGAGTGGTTCGTCGCCGTGTGCTTCAATTTGGTGACAATGACGACAACCCGAGTGAATTTGACAAGCAGTTGATCAAGGGTTTGTTTACTCGTCTACGGTATGGTGGTGATATTGATAAATCTATGTTGAACAAGAACGGATTATGCCCACCATACAAGTATCTTCTTCATGTTTTAATTCATTGTATGAGTGGTCGTCGTGGTGGATTTGACGAATGTAGAAGCAGTGTGCAATCAGCTTTTGTTTCACTTATCCTCAACAAGCCATTCAACTACTCTGAGCTAGTATATGATCATCTGAAAGATCAAGTTCAGCAAACACTTCAAAAGAAGAAATTTTTAATGTATCCTCGCTTCCTACAACTGATCATTCAAGACTTAATTCCCAATTTAGTTATTGATCAAACACAGGTGAATGATGTGCTTCCTATGGAACACATGAAAGCTGATACTGTACATAGAATATTGGTTTATAGAAAGGAGAAGCCAGCTGATAAACGAATGATTGGCCATATAATTAATCCGAATTATGAATGTCCTCCTAATGAACGCTGGATCCATGACAATTCGGATTCAGAGCGTGAAGGGGGAGAAGGTGGGAACAATGATGATGGGAATGATGATGGAAATGATGGTGATGGTAGAGCTGGTGATGCTGCTTTTCAGGAGAACAAGATGCAGTTAATGCTGCATTAGCTGCCACCATTGCAGCTCAACAAGAACGAAAGAGAAAAGGGAAAGCGGTGGCAACTGGAGAGCCATCTAAGAAGAGACGTGTGTCAGCAGGGACAGGGGTAATTATTGGTGTGCCACCCCCTCGTCAATAAACTCCTCAACGCTCGGTAGTGCCGCCTACTACTAGCACTCCGATGCTTACATTGACAACAACGTTAGTATCTCATGAAAGGCTTGGTTTAATTCCACAAATGTCATTATCTGAAATACCAAGGCCTCCTGATACTCTGTCGACTGTACCTCCAACACCATCTATGAGGCCTCCCCGTCCTCCTCCTCCTCCTCCTCCTCCTCCTCCTCCAAGTGATGTTTCTTTTCTGAGAATCACTAGGCCTCAGGGACCAATCCAACCAGTTCATCCCTCATTGTACAATCTGCCACCGAACTGTCAGATAGAGATGCTATTAAATCTTCTTCATTTGTATGAAAACCAAATGGCAGCTGACCGTCAGAATCAGGAACGACTTATGGAGAATCAAAGACGTATGATGAGTTATATTTCTTTTTGCCAAAAAGAGACTAAAGCACTACGTGCGATTGTTGAGTCTTAGGAGGTGAAAATGAAAGAACAAGAGGATCTAATCCTGCAGCTGACCTGCAAAGAGGATGCCCTAAAGAAACTAAAAAATGATGATCAAGATCCTGACGAGTCTGGTGCAGGAGGTGAGCCTAAACAAACGCACGGCTCATCTTCCGGTGCTGGTACAAGTAGTGGTGAGGACTCGGGTAAACAGATTATTGTGTATCAGGATCCAACTGCTGCTAAGCCTATTGAGATGATTGCGGCTAACACTGTGATATTTGTGGATGGATTGGGGGTGGTTAAAAGCGTGGTGAACAGGGATTAGATAGAGGTTGGTGAGTTTGTTGATAAGTCTCTGACACGGGAACAGATTTCTATACTGCTTGGGTTAAATGACGAACATTTGACTGTGTTAGAGACTGAGCCAGACTTCGAGGTGGTGAATGAGGAAGGTATATCGGATGATCCGTCAATTCAAATGAATACGGACTTTGTTTATGAAGACGAGGATGTTATATGGAAGATGTAACCACTGAAGAGTATCCAGACTTGTTTCAACACACAAACGTTGATCAAGGTGCTCCGGTATTTGATGAACAGACGGTTAAAGCGGCTGAAGATGATTTGGAAAAGACTTCTAAGGGAAAGAAGGTTGTGGACACTCGGTTCAGATCAATTGAGAACCCAACTGATGCTGATATTGCTAAGTGGTTCAACTACAAAGCAGCGGGTAAAATTATCAAGGCGTATCGATTTGCTGATCAAGAACGAAAAGACATAGCTGCAGCTTGGGTCAAAGAAAACCAAGTGACTTCCTTTAAGACGGTATCTAAGGTACATGGTGATATCGTTTCATGGCTTTATGATTCCGAGCTTAAAGTATGCATAATTAAATGGGAGAAGGGGATTCAGTACTACGAAACGATAATGGACGTTCTGACATTACCGCGGTGGGATGTTTGTACCCTTGCGCGTCGTCCATTTATCAATCGTGGTAGCTACCAGACAACTGAGTGGTTTCATTAACACTTACTGTTCGAGGTCAATCATGGCTTCAAGTTCTTCAAGCCCCAGGTTCTGAGACGTAAACGGATTGATGAGATTGATCCGAGGACTGGCTGGAGGAAACTTGTTCTTAAGGTAAAGCCGCCGAAGACGATGAAGCGGGTTCCTGTGAAGACGATGCCTCAACACATGCATCTCTCATTTAACCGTTGGTACTATGACAATCGTACTGGCGAGGCCGTCATTGTACTTGGTAAAGGTCTGAAGACTGAGCTTATCAAGATAATCGACCCGATGTGGTTGGTTAATTTATCAGAGACCGACAATGACGTACTACACAGGAAACAGATTCTGATCGAGCGCAATAAAGACTACGACCTGGCTATGCAATTCTAGCGCGTTGTGCGTGTTTGTCATGAAAACGGAATTCATAGTTGCAGAGACTGGCAGTCCAAGCGCTTCAAGTAACTTAAAGACAAAGAGCTCAAGACGAGGGGGTGTCTGTTAGTGCACGGTTTTGCGTCTTGAGTCTTTGTAATGATCGTTAATGTTTTTGTTTTATGTTTAATGTAATAAATATTTAAGTTTTTCTCTAGTTCGTTAAATGTATTGTCTAGTTCGCTAAGACTGTGTGGCGAACTAAGACTAAAGTTTATTCCCTCCTAATTCGTTAGGGGATGTTAACGAATCAGGGGGTGTTTCGTTAAGTTATTTGAGTTATTGATGTATGTAACGAAGTAGTGTCTGGCTCGCTAGGGAATGTTAGCGAACCAGACCTATCTTCTATATATAGTGAACACTGTTCACGTTTTAATTTAAGTTTTGAGAGTTAATTAACGAAACCCTGTAAAAATCCTTTCTCAATCTTCATCCTAATATTATACAATCACTAATACATATATACTGATAATACATAAACATATATAACACTTAATCATACGTAATTATGAGCTAGATCTATTATTAAGGTATTAATCGATAATACACAGATCTGAGATCTGTTATTGTTATTGGATTGATACTAACCGGGGTTCCAACACCGTGTGAATTTGATAAGGGGTTGATCCGGGGGCTGTTCACTCGTGTGTTCTATTCCGGTGAACCTGATCTGTCCATGTATAACAAGGCTTACTTTTCCCCACGTACAAGTATCTATTACATGTTCTTATTCACTTCCTTGGTGGACGAAAGGGTGGATACGACGAGTGCTGAATTATGTTACAATCGGCATTCGTCGCTTTGATTTTGAACAAACCGTTTAACTTTTCTGAGATGATCTTCTATCATCTCAAAGAAATTTGCCTTGTCAAGAATCGACGAGGTAAATTTCTTATGTATCCACGATTCATCCAGTTGATCGTTCAAGATCTTATTCCCGATTTGATGATTGATCAAACATTGGCGAATGATGTGCTGAAGATGGAGCACATGAAAGCTGATACGGTAAAAAGGATGAAGTCGTATAGACAACCAAACGCCGAGGACCAAAAGTTTGATTGGTCACTTGACAAACCCGGCATACGAATGTCCTTCTGATGATCGTTGGATCCACGATGATTCGGATTCCGAGTGTGAAGAGGGACCAGGTGGTAACGAAGGTGGTAATGATGGAGATGATGGTGGTGACGATGCTCAACGACGTGTTGAAGTTGAGGCAGCGATATGACAAACTGAAAATTTTTCTTACTTTTTCAGACACTCATCACGACTTGACTCAAATTTTCGAGACGAAAATTCTTTAACATGGGAATGATGTGACAATCGTCAATTTCAGGTTAACTCCGTTAACTCAACTCCATCAATTCAAACTTAAGATCATTGAATCTATAACGCACACCTCATTACATTTAAACTAGGGTTTAAATAACGCTTAACACTTACTACATGTGTAGTCTTTCGGGAATTGCACCGAAACGCAAACGAGTTGACGCAAACGATTGGTGAATAAACGAAAAAACGTCAAAACAGTAATTATGTGATAATTATGTGTTAGACTTATGTGTTATGTGATAACATGGTTATAAACGTTAACTCAAGATGTAAACAAGTTAGTTAAGCTAGATTAGTAATACTTAGAAGTGGAGGGGCCAAAGTGTAACATAGATTATTATAAATACATCATTAACAATTAACCCTAACTTATTATTCTCCCCACAAGTCCCGATCGGAACCTCCCTTGGCTTCTCCTTGGCTGCCGTCACCAATACACACACATACAACCACCAATTTCAAGTTTTGATTGAAGAATTAGGTGCTAGGAAGGTATAATCGATTATCCTATGCATCCTTTATACTTAATCTTGACTTTTATTGGGTTAATTTCAAACCCTAGCTGCCGATTTTATATGGTTTTGTGTTCATATGATTTTGTTGATTTGATAATGATATGATAAATGTGAAAATTGGTTGAGATTATTGATACTACAGTAAACTAGGTTGAGTCTAGTTTCTAAAGAATATAAACTTGTAATTTTTGGACAAGTAAAGGTTAACTTTTATGATTTTACAAAACAATTGTGCAAAGCTGAGCTGTTAGACCTGCTGTTATGTTGTTTTGTAAATGTTATATCTCATGAACTAAGAGACCAATTGGGTTGGTTCCACTTCTGGAAGTTGACTTATTGAGTTAGGAACCTAACCCAAGTGGTCTTACATTTATTGGATCTTTCGTTTAACGGGAATTTCAAATAATATTCTGTTGCGCATGAATTTGACTGTTATGAGTTTGCTGTAATGATTTGATGATTGTGAGAAACCTATGTGGAATAAAAATATAATAAAATATGTTCTGGAAACCTAAGACATATGTGCTTCTGTGATGATTTTTGGTAAATTAATTGAGATGCTATGATCGGTGGAATAGTACAATCTTTCAAGTAGAATTTCTGTCTCGGTGAAACTAGCTGCTGAGTTTTGTGAAAATGCATGAAACATGATACTTGCTATATAATTGTTATGTTTGGACCAAATTGCCCTTGCGGGGAATAATTGCTAATTGATTGTGACCAAATTGCCCTCATGGGGAATAATGGCTAGTTAATTGTTATTTGTTGACCAAAATGCCCTTACGGGGAGTAATTGCTAGTGATGTACTTTATGAATACATGTCACGTAAATAATTGCTTACACATGTAACGTATCACAAATACATTTGTTAAAGTCACACACGATTCACAAACGAAACACGAAACATGTTATGTGCATAGGTATTATGTGCCGAGTCTAGAGACTCGATAATATTCCGACACTTAGAGAAGTCTCTTTGTTGTTTTAGAACGCTAGAGAGAGTGTTTCTGTGACGCGCATCTTGGTGATTTAATTTGGGAATTTCTTCGCAAACAGTGAGTTTCACTTTCCCCTTTTTAACTGTTTTCAAACGCTTTTCACTTGGGGGAGATAACATACTCCGAAACGCATTTAAGATTTTGTTAATATAGATTATATATCACTTGTAAAGACTAAGTGGCAAACGCAATAACTAAAGTCCTTCATAACATCGAACCAGTTAATATTTGGATAATAGCGAGTCATTGTTGAGTAGTACTACTGGGTTTGACAAACCCCACCCAACGCTAAACTCGACTGGAGGTCGAGCGGGTGTAATCTTGGCTAAACACATACTATGGTCTGGATGACCTGGTGGCAAGGCAAATGATAAACAGTCAGCTTCGGTGTCGAACACTTACTGATACTTGTTTTATAGGCTAGCTACCTATAGATATATAATTGACATAACACTATCTGGTAACGCAAAACGCTGTAACGCAAAACGCTGTAACGCAAAACGCTGAACGCAAACGCTAAACACTTTATTTTATTTAAACTTGTGAACTCACCAACCTTGTGTTGACACTTTTAGTATGTTATTCTCAGGTAGCCGAGGCGGGCGCGCGGTTTAGGAACATGCATTGCTTGAAACATTTTTAATTATGCAAACTTATTTTAAACTGTTATCATTGGGTTTTAAGTCGTCCTGCGTGACGCAACATTGGTTTCTATGGTTTTACGCTTCCGTATTTAATTACTCGTAAACGTTTTCATGGTTTTGAAACTTTGTTTTTATGGTTTGATTATAACTAATGATTCCGATCCTGTTAGTTCGCACCCTCTGACGGTAAAACTCCGTTTGTGGATTTTGAGGGTGTGACAAACGAGTTCTCAAGCTGCTCAACGGAAGCGTATGGGGAAAGCGGTGGCTCATGATGAACCACCCAAACGTCGTATTTCTTAGGGATCGGGTGTGTCGTTTGGACCTCAAGAACCTAGGTCATATGCTCCTCAACGTCCGGCGGTGCCGCTTACTACTAGCAACGCGGAAGTAACTTTGACGACCACACTTGCTACAAATCAAAGGCTTGGTAGGATTCCTCAATCAGTATTATCAGAGATACCAAGGCCTGCTTTGGTGGTTCCTCCAACATCGACTATGAGGCCTAATCAACCGTTGGATGTCTCGTTTATGAGAATTACACGTCCTCAAGGTCCAATACATCTGGTTCATCCTTCTGTTCATACTATGCCTCCAACCCATCAGTTGGATATTCTCTTGAGTTTAATTCATCTTTATGAGAATCAAATGGCAGCCGATCGTCAAGCTCAAGGGTAGATGTTAGACAATCAACGTCGCCTGATGAGTTATGTTTCCTATTGTCAAAAAGAAACGAAAGACCTCTGTGAGATTTTCATAGCTCATAGGGTGAAGATTAAGGAACAAGATGATCTCATCCTTCAGCTTACGTGCAAAGATGATGAATTGAAAAAGCTGAAGAATGATGATGATGATCCTGATGCTTCGGGTGCTGGAGGTAGTGAGCCGAAACAAACTCACGATTCATCCTCTGGTGCTGGAACGAGCGGTGGTGGAAACATGGATAAATAGTTGGTTGTTTATAAATACTCGACAAATGCCAAACCAATCGAGTCGATCAAGGCTAACATTGTGCTGTATATGGATAATATGGGGGTGGTAAGAAGTCTGGTAAATGCGGATGAAATTGAAGAAGGTCAGTTCGTTGATCGGTCCCTAACATGAGAACAAATTTCATTATAGTTGGGACTGAACGATGAAGAACTGGATGCTTTAGAAGCTGAGGAGGATGTGGAAGTGATGAACGATGAGGAAATCTTACTGGATACGACTATTCCACATAGGAATTAGTCATTTATTTATGAAGATGAGGAGATCTAGGTTGAAGATGTGACAGCAGAGGAATATCCCGATCTATTTCAATGATCAAATGTTGATCAGGGTGTTCCTACATTTACTGAGGATCAAGTTAAAGCTGCTTCATCTGGAAAAGATATCAAAGAACAAAGAAAAGGTGAAAGATAAGGATCCAACTGATGCTGACATCGCTGGATGGTTCAAGTACAAAGAAAAACGAGCTCGTAAATTTATTGAGGCTTACATGTATGTTGATCAAGAACAGAAAGTGGACGCTATCGCACGTGCCAAGCTAATCAGAAGACCACATTCAAAGCCGTGTCGACGGTGAAAGGTGACATTGTATCTTGGTTATATGATTCCGAGTTAAAGGTCTGTATCATCAATTGAAGAACGGTGTTCAGTACTATGAAAATGTCACTGACGTTCTCTCACTACCGCGTTGGGATGTGCGTACCCTCACGAGTTGGCCTTTTATTTATCGATGTAAAGATCGTCGAGCAGAATGGTTTCACCAACATTTGCTCTTTGAGGTAAACCGTGGTTTCAAGTTCTTTAAGCGACAAGTTCCAACCCGTAAACGTATTGACGATATTGATCCTCGTACGGGTTGAAGGAAACTCGTGCTTATGGTAAAACCTCCGAAGACGATGAAACATGTACCAGTGAAGACATTCCCACAGAATCTTCACCTATCGTTTAATCTATGGTACTTTGATAATAGTACCGGCAAGGCCGTCGTTGTGCTGAGTAAAGGCTTGAAGACCAGTTTTATTAGAGTTATCGACCCGATGTGGCTCGTTAACTTATCCGAAGCAGACAATGACGTGCTGTTCGTGAACAAGATTTTGATAGAGTGCCATGAAGACTACAACCGAGCTATGCAGTTTCAGCGTGTCGTACTTGTATATCACGAGTGCATGATTCATAGTTGTCGGGATTGACAGACAAAGCACTTCAAGTAATTAAAGACAAAGAGCTCAAGACGAGGGGGTGTTTGTTAGTGCACGGTTTTTTCGTCTTGAGTCTTTGTAACTTATCTTTTGTAATTTATCGTTTGTAATTTATTATAATAATAATAATAATAATAATAAGGATATTTATGGAAAAATAGTTAGCTCATTATGTATCGGCTAATTCGTTAAGGATGTTTAACGAATTAGCCAATTCGTTATATGTATTGTCCATTCGTTAAGGATGTTTAACGAATGGACTGTAATTCGTTATATATGTTCCAATTCATCATGAAATGTTGACGAATGTGGGTACAACGAATCAGTTGATTAGTTATAATTTCCGTATTTGTTTTGTAAGTTAACGAACTGGAGCCAATTAGCTACGGGATGTGTAACGAATTGGTCTCCATCGTCTATTTAAGGGCTGTTCATGCCCTCAGAATTTAAGTTTTGAGTAATTATATCGAACCTCAGTCCATACTCTCTCTCGCTCAATTCTTCACTATATTATTACTATTACTAATACATAACATATACATAATTAAGAGTATATCATAAACTAGATCCGTAATATAACTCGATCTAATATGATTATGATTTGATTAGATTTGAGAGATATTAGGTATTTTCAATTACCATCCCACCAAACTGGTGATGACTCTGCTATATTCTTAACATGCTATGTTTCAGCCCAATAGTTATCAATTCACTACTCATTTAATCCGGCCCAAATAAACACTTTCTGTTTCAATAACATGTTGCTTTTTGTTAGCAAATATTGATACATATGGTTGTCCATTCGCTAAAGTTGTTTAGTGAATGGGGTTTTGGGTGTATAGGTCCATACATTGGACTATCCAATGTATGAGTTATGTTTTGTGGAAGGCCATTCGCTAGCCTATTAGCGAATGACAATCCATTCGCTAGACCAGTTAGCGAATGGACTCGTCCCTATAAATACGCTGTAAATTATGTTACAATAAACATTCTGATTATTGTTCAACAAATTAATGCCCAAAATTTGTCCATTTTCACTAAAAAATCACACACTAGCCCTAATTGATCCATATCACTATAATTAAAGACTAGATCCTAGCTATATGAATGAACGATAATGATTCATGCATCCTCAAGTGGTATTAGAGCCAAAGGATGTTCTGATTAGTTGATTTGGTTCATTATTTAGGTTAAATCAATGTTATTAGTGTGAATTTATATTGGATTGTATGGATATTTAATTTTATCAATTTGTTCAAATATACTGGTTAATTGTCATTAGAATGGATTGAGGATTGTTCATTGAGATGTATATTGATTGATTGTTTAATTAATTGGCTTTAATTGAGTTGTTTGATATATTTATTTAGAATTTGTATCTGGCGGGATAGAACAATGTTTTCGGTTAAGGATTTTGACTTTGATAAGTCAAAATTGATGGATGTTTGACTGAGGTTTGGTATGATTGTGGTTTTGGTTTGGATTTGTGTTGAATTAGTGTGGATTGAATAATAATTGGTATGGTTATGGTTTTAATGAGTTTACTGGGTTTGAGATGAAGGTTTGAAGATATTTTTTGATTTCTTGAGCTCATTCGCTAATTTTATTCTTCATTCGCTGAGTTGTTGTAACCGTTTTAACCGCTCATCGGCTAGTTTTTCCATCCTTTCGATGCTACAATGCCATTCGCTAAACATTTCATTCGTTTCCATTCACCTAATATTTCATCAGTCCCATTCGCTTACATAACTACCCCATTTGCCAAAACATTATACGTTTTATATATTCATTGTCCTAAACATTCATTCTCCAAATATTCATTCATTCGCTGTCGTTTTTCACTATACTCATTCGCTCAATTTATCTTTCACACATTGTCAAATAATACCACTATTATTTTAATCTTGACAATTTTACCCAAAATTCTTTCAAAATGACAAGATATTATGCTCTTGCTTTGTAAAACGCGATAATGCAAACCGTGTTGAAGTACGACAATGAAACTGGTTCACATGCTAAAACTACGAAGCTGACAAATATCAATGATTTTCAAAGATGGAGCCAGATATTTGAATCTCATCTAGGAGTTATTGAACCTGATTGTCTTCCATTGTTGGAAACTCCTTATGAGTATCATGTGATTGATATTTCTGGTGTTGGTCCAAGAAAGAAAGCCATTGAACATTTGACTCCTGAAGAGAAGAGAAAACGTGATTTAGAAGTCAAAGCTTATTCTACTCTGACTATGGCATTGTCTGAAAACATTTTTCATCAGTTTTATGATATCAGGATTTCAGCTACCTTGTATAATACTTTAAGGGCAAGAAGTTTGGGTAATACACAAGAAAGCAAGAAGTCAATGTTAGGTTTTATCGCTGTAGCCGGTTTGTAACCAGAGTTCAAGTCTCTCACGATGCAATCGTTGTGTATTTTCCAGATTTTGTTGCCGGTTTATAGGTGAGCCCAACTTTATGTGGGTGGGTCTTTTTTCTTTTTAGTTTGACGCGTGGCTGACATGTGTTGTCTTGTGTGTATATTATCTGTACTCTTTTTACTCGTGCAGCATGGGGTGTGGATTTGGATTTTTCTTGCTGTTCAGGTTAGCATCAGTTTTAATCTTCCATTCGATTTATTTGGCATGTCTCATGTTGTGTTGCTGCTATTGGTCTTCTCTGTCTGGTTTTGATGTAGTTTGTGGAAGTGAATTTTATTTTTTTAGGGTCTGTTTGTAATTGTTGATCACCTTTGCTGAACAAAATGGATCGATATGCCGAGAATCCTTCTTAATGATTCCGGGTAAGTGAGTAAGTCCATTTCATCTGTTGTTTTATTCTATGAATTTGAAATTAGGGTATCATAATTATAATTTATGTTCAATTTAGGGCTTCATTGAATCATTTATAGAAAAGTTGAAATTAAATCCGTTGGTTTTTCCTTTGTTTGTGTACGTAGCTTAGACAGTTTAATTGGAGTATGGAATGTGAACATGAAACTTGATATAGCTTTTATATACTAGTAATTGCTTTTGTATGTTCACAGATTTCACTAATTCATTAAGCTCTGAATTATGAGGTCAATTTGCGTAGCTATCATGCCCTAAGACATTGGTTAGCATTTCGAATTTAAGCATGGGTGTTGTAACACCCCGGGTAAAGAGGAATACGCCCGAGTGTGACATACAGATTGTTCAAAACACACGTGACACTAGTAAGTGACAATATATCATTGTTTCATTGATGATTCAAACACTTTATTAATAATCATAAGTCTAGTGTCTTCTCTTGTTTCATCCTCTAATAAGCATACATATAACATATGTTAAATAATGTCAACTAACTTAATAGTTGGTGAGTTCACACAATTTGATATAATACCTAAAAACCATACAATTCCATGAAAACTTGTGAAAAGTTGATGTAACACAAAGTGTACACATTTTATCATCAAATTATCCTTTTATTTTTGTAAAACTCCATGCAAATTCGTTGTATTTAGTACTTAATTGAGTTATTTATGAATTTGCAGGTCCGGGCACCCGCCCGACAAAGAAACGATGAAAAGATGGTGTTTTTCGGACAAAAATCAAGAATCTGCCCAAAGTGCATGACCATGCTAAGAAAGTGCATGACCATGCTAAGGTAGTGTATGACCACGCTGACCAAACTGCACCATCATGCGCTTTTAGTGCACCACCATGCACCTTTATTGGAACCCGTGCACATATGATACCGTGCCAAAGTGCATGACCATGCACTTTATGTGCATGATGGTGCACCTTTATTGGAACCCGTGCACATCTACTGTTGTGCCAAAAGTGAAACTGCACCATCATGCACTTTTTGTGCACCACCGTGCACTCCCGAGTGCACGAGCCCGTGCACTATCCGATGCCGAAAACAAGACACATCTACTTTTAAAGTGCACTAGCTAGTGCCGGTAATGCATGACCGTGCACTTTTTTGGAACCTGCAACTCTGAGCCGCCGAAAGTAAAAATTTGACTTACCCAAAATAGTGCACGACCATGCACTTTTTGTGCATGATCATGCACTTTGTCCAGAAGCTTATAAACACTTATTTTCACTTCATTTTGGTGTGTAGAGTCTTGGGGATTCTCTCCCAACCAAGTGCAACAATTTTTGGGGATTCTTGGAGGCTTCCACCAACACAAGATTCATCATTCCATCCTTCAATCCTTGCTTGATCTTAGTTTTCATTCCTTTGTTCTTGAACATGTTTTGTAAGCTTATTTCTAGTTTGATTGTAGTTGTATTAAGCCTCATGGGCTAATTACTTTTGCTATCTAGACAATGTTTAAACTCTTATTAATGTGATATATTATCTATGCATGATGTTGGTAAAATGGTTTTCTTTCAAGAATATGGTTGAATTTATAAGTTGATATTGATGGTGTTCATGCTTGTTATGTTACATAACCTTGTTAGTTTTGCAAATGTTTAGGCATTCATGTTGGAAAACTATGTTCTAGATGTTTGTTTGTAAACTTTGAATGTTCATGAAATCTTTGTTTACATTACTAAGTTAGGAATGACTAGTAAAAATTAACTTGGTTATATAATTATTAATGAGTATGAAACCATACACTTAATATTGGAAAATTGATGAGTGTTGTTATGATTCTTGACTTGATGGTGACTTTCTAGTTAAAGTTTAATAAGTTTATATTAATTTCATGAATTTGGCTACTTTAGTGTAATCTTAGGTGGTTAGAATGTTGTTCATGCTAGCTTTCCTTTGATTATGAGACTTTGTTGTTTTGACAAACAAGTTAGTCTATGTTTATCTCTTGATTGAAGACCCATCATGATGATTATTTTCTAGTATTAGGTTGCTTAATTGAAATCCAGTATTTATGTTTAGATTCATGATGTCTTGCCATATCATTGCTATTTTGTCATGTTATTAGAGTGGATTCTTGTCTAGGTAGTTTGTTGGATTGATTGTTTTTCTTGTATTTTTACTTGCTTTGTTTTCATTGTATGCTAGTTTAATTAGTTAAATATCCAAATCAAGATGTATTTGTTTGGTTGGTCATTTACAAAGATTTAGTACTAGAAATTTGCCGTGTCCATGGATTGATACTCGGTTCTTACCGACACTTTATTACAAACGATAGGTACACTTGCCTTTCGTGTGTGGTTTAGTTGTAGGTGAAAACCTATTTTAAAACCCGATTTGTGTGGAACTTTTACTTAAATTTTTATATATATATTCACATACGTCAAGTTTTTGGCGCCGTTGCCGGGGATACGGTGACTTTTAAAGAACGATCCAAGTATTCAATTTAGCCTTGTTTATATTTTTGATATATTTTATTTTACTTTATTTCGTTTTTATTCATCTTATTTTTATTTTAAGTTTTAGTGTCGTTTTCTTGCTTAGTTACTTTTTTTTTATTTCCGTAGCCACTTTGTGTATATTTGTTATTTTTTATTTTTTTACATTTTTCTTTATTCATTATTTAGTTTATTTATCTTCATGTATATTTGGTGCCCGTGATCCTTTTTGTTTGAGTGTTCCTTGCAGTGATACCTATGGAGCAGCACTACTATGGAGATTATTGTGAAGGATACCATTATGATGACGGGAATTATCACATGGAGGTTTGGTGCGAGATATGTGGGGAACCGCATCACACACATGATTGTTATTATTCACCTGGGTGTCCCACCAATTTTAATGAAGAACCTTACCCTTATTCACAACCATTTGAGGGTCCCAACATACCACCTTCCCAACTCGATCTTAGCACGGGATTTCTAGAGTATTGAGCACAAAGAATGAAATTTTGGGACGCGATTCTCGAAAAAGGCATGCATGATATTGGGATACCGCTATCGATACTCGATACTCGTGAATCCGAGGAACAACTCCGTAGATTAGAGGCCCAAAGTATTGTTATCAATGAACTTTGTGCTAACTATCGTCGGGAGAGTTTGCCTTGCAACACGAATCACACTGTATATTGGGATGATAATGAAATTAACGAACCAAAATCCTCATCCATTGTTGTGTTGGAGAAAGCTCAAGAACCGGAGACCATAATGGACGAAGTGCAGATTTCAAGCTCACAAAGTACCGCAAAATTCCCACCTCAGGTTCATATTATTCCTTCTTGGGAGGACGAGTTTGGGGACGAGTTGTTGGGTATACCACTCATGGAAGTGAATGAAAAAGATTTTGACCCAATTGGTGATCTTAATGAATTAGAAGCATTATTATTTGGAAAACCAATCGTGGAAGTCAAGAAAGAACCGCACCAAGAAGAAAATTTGCAAGTGAGTGGGGTCACCAACAAACCAATGACTATGGTGACATCCGATTCACTACCTTGCAATAAAGAATGTTCGACCATGGATGAGCATGATGGTGGATCGCCACCCAAATCAAAAACACCACGGGAGAGGGCATGGAGAAAGCCGAACCAACCACAGTTCAAGGCGTGTCAATGGTCATATGAACACATCAAAAGTATAAAGAAATGCCGAGATGATCGCCTTCTTCACTACATAAATTGTATCAGGTTTGGTCCGGGTAAATTTAAGTGTTAGTGGCATGTCACGTTTATTTATTTTTTCTAAAACACTTTTTATGTTTACCATCAATTTCTTACAAACCCATGGTAAACTCATCAAACTAAACGGGTCGTATAACAATTTTCAATATCAAAGAGCCACTCGTTAATAAGGGGTTGTGAGTCTAGCTATCGACTGTTGCGAAATGTAGCATGTTTAGGATTTTCATGTGTTTGGTTATGGTAGTATGTAGGGTTGCACCGTTTCCCCTCGTTGGTGCAACCCATTTGTGTGTTTTTTTAGTACTTTGTTTTATTGCAAACTATATATTGATGGTTTGGATTATGTTGGTTTTGGGATGATGTTTGTTGGATGCTTTTATTACATATGATGGGTTTATAATGTGTTTGTTAGTATGTCAGTGGCATGTTTTGGTTGCTTTAGTTTTGGATGCTTTCACGCGTTGCCGGGTCTTTGGTTTTGGCAGATTTCTGAATTTCATGGGAGTTTTTCTGTTCTCTCTTTTGCACTTACTTTTATAGTTTTTTGTTGTACAATGAGGGCGTTGTATAATTCAAGTGTGGGGAGGGAATTTGAACTTTGTTTGTCTAAAATTAATTTTTTTTTGCAAAACTCCTAAATAAATTTTTTGTAACAAATAATAACCATTAAGCAATTTTTAATTCAAACTTTAATTGCATTGGCCTGAAGCACAAATCTTTAAGACATTCAAGCCGAAAATCTTTAGAAAGACATACCTTTAAACATGAAAAACAAAAAGATTCACATTCTTACTTTGCAAAAAATTACCCATTCCGCCCGTTTCCGTGAGTTAGCCTCGTCAGTTGTTTTTGCTCATGTTTTTGCGGGAAATTGAGTGAGCTGGGTGATTATTGCAAGTAGAACTTGTTTTTGGCATGCATTTCAAACCATATACACATACATAGTATAAACCATTTGAGGAATTTAGGATAAACCCATGTCTAGCCATTTTTTCACTTATATTTCCCTTACCCACATTATTCCCCTAGTAGCCCATGTTTAGCCTTTTCCCGTGTTTTTCTTTTCGCCCTATTTTTATCGCCCACTTAGCCATAAAGCATTTTATTTTTCACCCATTTTTGGTTAGAAATCCGGTTCGGCTAAGTTAGTTTGTTTTTCATTTCAATTTTATGTATTTTATCACTTGGGAATATTAGAAGCACAATGCTATCTCCCAAAGTGTTTTATTAGTTTGTATTCATTTGTATAGTCTTTATGCAAAAAAAAAAAAGCACAGCAAAGCAAAAAAAAAAACAAAAAAGAAAAAGAGAAAAAAAATAATGTTACAAGAAAAGAAGAGAAGAATAAGAAATTTGGTTCATCCCATATTGATGAAGTTCGATTTCAAAGAGCAATTTTTGGTTCGTTAGCTCTCGGTTCGTTTAGACCACATGGTTTAGTTAGTTTTTATTTATAGCTAGCTTAGTTCCGGATTTTTCTAGTCTTTTAGCCACTTTTCCCAAAAATTCCTCACCTTAACCCTAAGCCAAATTACAAACCTCAAGTACTCGTGTTTATGCTATGTATGTGTCGGTTAGATTTGAGCCTTAAACAAGCCTATGCTTTGTATGGTCATCGTCTTGACATCGAGTGTTCTCAACATACAACATTACATGTATGATCAGTAAATATAGCCTAGTGTATGAGTGAACATTGTGAGGTTTGCAAGGTGGGAATGTGATGGCAACGAATGTAATGTTCTTTAGACTATGTCTTCATTTTTAATAGGCTTGTTTGGACACATCAATAGTGCTTGCTTGTAAATCTTTTAAAAACTTTGAATGTTTATTGCTTGCGGGTTATTCTTGTTTTTGTGGAGTTTGTTTCATTTGCTTGAGGACAAGCAAAGTTCAAGTGTGGGGATGTTTGATGTAACACAAAGTGTACACATTTTATTATCAAATTATCCTTTTATTTTGGTAAAACTCCATGCAAATTCGTTGTATTTAGTACTTAATTGAGTTATTTATAAATTTGCAGGTCCGGGCGCCCGCCCGACAAAGAAAAGATGAAAAGATGGTGTTTTTCGGACAAAAATCAAGAATCTGCCCAAAGTGCATGACCATACTAAGAAAGTTCATGACCATGCTGCAGGTGCATGACCATGCTAAGGAAGTGTATGACCATGCTGACCAAAATGCACCATCATGCGCTTTTAGTGCACCACCATGTACCTTTATTGGAACCCGTGCACATCTGATACCGTGCCAAAGTGCATGACCATGCACTTTATGTGCATGATGGTGCACCTTTATTGGAACCCGTGCACATCTACTGTCGTGCCAAAAGTGAAACTGCACCATCATGCACTTTTTGTGCACCACCGTGCACTACCGAGTGCACTAGCCTGTGCACTATCTGATGCCGAGAACAAGACACATCTACTTTGAAAGTGCACTAGCTAGTGCTGGTAATGCATGACCATGCACTTTTTGTGCATGACTGTGCACTTTTTTGGAACCTGCAACTCTGAGCCGCCGAAAGTGAAACTTTAACTTACCCAAAATAGTGCACGACCATGCACTTTATGTGCATGACCATGCACTTTGTCCAGAAGCTTATAAACACTTATTGATGATTCAAATAACAAGTTGTTTTGCAAATAAGAAAGTTACAAGGAATTGAAACATGTCAAACACTTTATTAATAATCATAAGTCTAGTGTCTTCTCTTGTTTCATCCTCTAATAAGCATACATATAACATATGTTAAATAATGTCAACTAACTTAATAGTTGGTGAGTTCACACAGTTTGATATAATACCTAAAAACCATACAATTCCATGAAAACTTGTGAAAAGCAAATAAGGTCCTTTCTTGATGGTAACGACCAACATACTCGGATAATGAGACCCCTTTCCACTCATAACAACAAGGTCCTGAGTGCAAATGGGAGCACATGATCACACTTTCTTGAAAAAATCCATGTGCAAGAAATTTTGAGCAAGTAACAAGTAAACACACAAGTCCATGTAGCGAATTGTAGCTTGTAAGCGAAATCGTAAATAATTGAGTTTTGTAAGATACATATGTTACCCCAAAAAGTAATAAAAAACGTTAAAAATGGGATGTGAGAAACTCACCTTGAAATTGAAGTTAAACTTGAGATAACAACCGAAAGCGTGTTTAAGAAAATTGAAACGATCGAACCTCACGAACTATAATTAAAAAGGAAATACAAAATTTAAAGACTAACTATCGGGATTATAAAATTTAAATAATATTAGTTTTAGGAATTAGAAATTATTTTATATATATTTCATTAACTTATGGCAAATGGGGACTTAGGGATTTTTTATTTAAAATGAGTTTAACAAAAATGAATTAAAGTTTATATAAATCATTTGATGTTTATTAGTTGAAGAATGATTTGTAGATAAATAATTATAAATAATTAATATAAGATTATATAAAAATATTAATAACAATTTATGATTAACTTTTTTTTTATTCTAGTAACATAATTAATTAATTTACTAATTAATTAACTTAAATGTTTTGCATGAATTCTTTTAAATAAATTATAAATATTAGTTTATGTTGAAATACAATAAAACAGTAATTAATTTATACAGATATTAATTTAAAGATATGAAGTATGTTATTTCTATTATAAGATAATATAAATAAAAGAAATTTCTATAAATCATCTTACTTAAAAAAAAGTTTATAAGTTATGATGATCAATGGATTATAAGATTTAGATAAATATATATTGATGCTTGTACTTGCAAAATAACTAGGTTTGGTCCAAGATTTAGAAAAATCAAAGTGTTTATTTTGGATATCCATGATCATAATGATTCTTAAAACCAAAATATAAGATTTTTATGATAAAGTAACATGATCTTGAAGAACAACTTATGAACAAGTATGAACATTCATGGTAAAACCAAAACACAAGCTATAAAATGCATGAAATGATAAAAACTTACTTGTTCATGTTCTTAAGCTTAAGAACAAAATGTATTAAGGTGTGTAAAAGATGGAGGATTAATCCTCCTTTTATAGTGAATTTTTAGAGTGGTTATGTTTTATAGAAATTAAGAAAATAAATCATGTTTAATATAATTAAAATACAAATTAAACTAGTTTAATGGGGGGTTTTACAAGGTTTAACTATTTTAATCAATTTTATTGAATTAAAACATTTATTAGTGTTTATTAGTTAAGTAACATATGAAAATATAATAATAATAATAATAATAATAATAATAATAATAATAATAATAATAATAATAATAATAATAATAATAATAATAAAAGTAGTAGTAGTAGTTCAATAATAGTTCAAGTAAATTGCATGGGACATGTACATGAATATTTGATCTTGATTATGAATGTTTTCGATGAGTATGCAATACTACAAGGGTGGTGAAAAGTATAATTACATAGAAATGATCACATAAAATAAATGAAACGAAAATTGAGATTAATTAATAATATTATAAAAATATATAAATTAAAATAGAAACAAAACCAAAAATTCAAAACGGGTCGGGTTTTTGGTTTTGAAAATTAACGAATGTTACAGGATTCATAACTTTTAGAAATTTCATCCCGAAATTAAAATAATATAAATTTTAAAAGAAAACAACTAGTACATGTAGTTGTTAAAAGTTTAAACATTTTTATCTATAAATATTTAAATAAAAAGTAATAACACCGATCTTTGAATGAACCGAAAGACACCACAAATGTGAAATATGACAAGTGCACTTATATACAGAATGTAACAGTGGCGTATCCACAACGCCCTTATCTTATTTTATTTGTCCTGTTTTTTCAAAATCATTCCAAGTTTCGAGTTATTGCACACAACTGTCATTACCGTGATTTCCATGCGAGACTTTTATAATTATGTGTGAACCCGTAATTACTTAGTTCGCCGCATGGTCCACATGGTTTGCCATGTTGTGTGATTTTGAAAGACATCAACAAAAAAGATATATTTAATGTACAAAAACTTTATAGTTCAAAATCACAGATTTGATAAATGAGCTATTGGGGTTCGAAATAACAAAAATAAATACATGAAACTTTCTAAGTCAGTAACACTGCTATAAATGTAAACATTAAGGTTCAAGAATAATAAAATCGATGAATAAGACTTTTGATTCTTGTAATAATACCATGGAAATCAGAAAAACTTATGTTATTAATAACAACACGAATAAAACATCAAAGTCATAACTATCACAATAATTAATTGTAAATAACGGGGTCGAGAATAACATGTCAATTAAAGGTAGCACTGAGCTAACAAAATATCGACACGTAAATCGAAAATGCAGTGGCATAAAATAGATAAAATGAAACTTTAATATCGAAATATCAAAGTAGTTTGAGTTCTTGGAGTCAAACAATGTAAAACATCAATTTGAAACTTCGTTTAACGAATGAAAGTTTCCCATAAAACATTAGTTTTGAATAACGGCATGATTAACCAAGTATATACTTCAAACTTTGAAATAGAAGTAAAACATTGGTCTCAGATTGATGAGACATGAAGAAAATAATTCGGTGATAAATTGGATGAATAGAGAACCAAACAAATAATCTGTAAGGCCCCGTACCCGGTAGCCCTACTTTAGCGTCGGATTTACTCATATACACAGTTCTTACAATCAGAGTTAATTAAACTTTCGCGGAAACGTCAACTTAAATAATTCATTACAAAACATTAAATCTTTTCTTTAAAACCATAACATATATTTAACACATCGTTTCTTCCATCTTCAGATGCCAGCCGTTCAATCCATGCCATGTGCCATCCTCATGACGGCTCTTTAGTTCGCTCACCTGCGTGCATACTAAAAGTCAGCTACGCTGAGTGAGTTCTAGTTAATCAAGCAACTTACCATACAACCACTTCATACAATATGTATGTATCCGAAGACACATAATCCACTGTCTAACCTGTCCACCTACCACTTAACCACTTAACTGCCCCTAACCACTTAGCCACTTGTTTACGGAAACACATAGAGGCTTGCCCTCTCACGTGTTCATGTTATGCCACTTAATAACAGGGGCACGTATAGGCTTTCCCTATCACGCACTCACGTTATTCCACTTAATAACGAAGGCACGTATAGGCTTTCCCTATCACGCACTCACGTTATGCCACTTAATAACGAAGGCACGTATAGGCTTTCCCTATCACGCACTCACGTTATGCCACTAACACCCTTACTAGACTCTTGCCACTTCTAACACACTCTACCTCTACCTGCCTATATCACACTTCATATCCGTTCATTATTTACATAATAAGCAAGTCACATCATAGCATTCATACACACTAACAACCACTTGGAATTTACTATCCTTGGCGATACGTGCAATATCCGAAGATCGTTCACGTACCGACAAGCATTGTAAAATAGCTACCTCGTATAACATCTATAGAATACACTTACCACTTAAGGTAAGTTTATTCACACTTCACATCGAGTATGCACACAGCCCCGAAAACATAACAAGTAAATGGGGCTAGAAACTCACCTGAACTTGGTTACTTCTTATGCTACTGGTTATTCCTTCTCGAGCTGTGCGCGTCTAACTGTTTAATAATTGAATATCAAATACTACTCTAGCCATTCTCATTACTACTTAATTAGTCTTACGTGTCTAAGCCGATTTTACTTCATTGAATCATTACCCGGTTAGTTAATCGTTACTCGTTAATCCTTTAAGGGCATCTTTCATAAATTATCAAAGTCCAAGGGCTACTATGTAATTATCTCATTCCTTTCTAAGTACAGGGACCATTCTGTCATTACGCTAAACTTCTAGTTTGTTACTTTGCCCTTAACGAATTGGGTAAAGAATCATCCTCTGATTCGCTAAGCTCACATAACGAACTGGCTAACGAATCACCCTCTGATTCGCTAAGCTCCCATAACGAACTAGTTAACGAATCACCCTCTGATTCGCTAAGCTCCCATAACGAACTAGCTAACGAATCACCCTCTGATTCTCTAAGCTCCCATAACGAACTAGCTAACGAATCACCATCTGATTCGCTAAGCTCCCATAACGAACTAGCTAAAGAATCACCCATAACGAATCACCCATAGTTCTTATCCAGACTTTGACTCAAGGGTCAATGTCAAAATCGTCAAGAACACAGATTAGTCAATAGATTTTAGATCTGCAATTAAACCTTCGTTTGTTAACCCAATCTCACGATTTTGGTATCAATGGAATCGTCTGACCAGCGCCTACAAACCCCAAAATCAAATCGGCCTAACATCGATGTTTAAGGGGTGCGATTTAGGCATATAGGTTACGGGTTCTTTTAGGTTAACAATTAACCTATCAAATGCTAATCAATTCCAGTAATATTTGTTGTTTTGGGTTCATTTATAACAAACTAACGCAGATATGTGATTTCCCAAATCAAACCGAACCTATACGAACGATTTCTAACTATAAAAGTACCTTGAATGAGTCGAACTACGAACACGGTTAAGCCTTGATGTTGTTTTGGTCCGTCACGACGTTCCAGCACCAACAAGCTCGGGTTTTCGCCTTAGGATCTTGGTTCGGGTTATAAGATGGTGTTGTGTGTGTTTTCTAAGGTGTAGGCTAGTGTGTAGATTAGGATAAAAATGGAAAGGATTAGGGTTTAAGGGGTATTTATACTCCCTTAAGCCCATGGACCTAAGGCCCATCTTTCCCTTTTGGTTCATAATTAAGTCCATCTAAAAGCCTACTTATCCTATCATATTTATTATTATTATTATTATTATTATTATTATTATTATTATTATTATTATTATTATTATTATTATTATTACTATCCGAACAAAAAATTGGGATGTTACATAATCAAAATAGTTAGTGTAAAAGTAATTTAAATTCAGCATGTACCTAAACATGTTTGAAACCCAATTTTCACTAGACGGTTATGTTTATGGGAAATCGGTCATAAAACACGAGATTGAGATAATAGTAAACAAATTCAGCAATGCATCCATGAATGACAACGAAAATAGCTCGGCAATACAAATAACCAAACTCAGTTATAAACTTCAATAATCCTTGAAAGGATTTGATACATAAAATTGCTTTGGTTATATTCAAAGAGGATAATATATGTATATACATGTATACAAAAAAGAAAATAATAATAATAATAATAATAATAATAATAATAATAATAATAATAATAATAATAATAATAATAATAATAATAATAATAATAATAATAAATACAAAAAAAAATGAAACTTGCGATACTTGTCTTCTCGATGGTAGGTTTGAGGTATGAAGGTTATGGTGAGAATGGTGCCATGATTTCTCAACTGAATTTGTTAGCATTGACGAAGGGGAAAAGGAAAACGCTCTTTTTAAAATTCGCTTCAGTTTATGAAAATCAAAAAATGATTTTATAATAATAACTTTTGAAAAAGCATTGTAATAAAAATAAAAAAATTTCTTAGCTAGTGCTAAAGTTTACGACACTTTATGTAATTTTTTTAATGTGAAATAAAGGTTTCCCTTATGGAGGCGTCCTGTGGAAACTTTAAAGAGAATCTCCAACTAAAAATGACTCATTTTGATAGAACTGTTATGATGATAATATAATCGCCTCAAGGGCTTATGACTTGTTTGAGACAACGAAATTACTTTATTTAACGTTTTCATTTATCCTTGAAAGATATTATATATAATAAGAATTATAGTGGTAATAATAATAATAGTGATCATAATAGTAGTAATGAAATAATGATGATAATGGCGATACTAATAATATTAATAATAATAAAAATAATAGTGATAATAATAACCATATGTTTGACTTAAAGTCTTTTTAAAGATCGTCAACTTGATTAAGTACTTGTTAATTAACTATTTTAAAATAATTTGAGGAATTGAAATTATAAGTATATGGTGTTCGTAATATATATATATATATATATATATATATATATATAGAATGTGGAGAAACATTCATGATTTTTAAAAATATTAATAATAATAATAATAATAATAGAAATAGCTATGTTTGACGAGTATGAAGGGGATAAGTAGGGGTGTAAGGCTACGAGTGAGCTCCAAGTGGCCAGAGGATGCGGTTTAAGATATTCCATGGCGGAAACAAGTTAGGCCTTATTGAATATTGCGGGGGTAATCGGGTCACTGCAATGATATCATGCTTAAAGTACGAGCATAAGGCATATAGTTGAGATAAATGGTTGGGTAATAGGTTGTGGGAATAGGTGATGTTGAATATGTGTAGGTTTTTGGTAAAAGGTGGTGGTTGAAATTATCACACTTGTATGGTAATGGAGTGGTGGGATTTTCACATGTTATACAAAGGGCATGTCCTCGTGCCAAGTTTTTTTTTGTGTTGGTGTACGTTTGAGTGTCCAAGAGTTGTGTTGGGTTTGGATTGGTTCAAGCATGGTTATTGGATCTACTATCATGGTTAATACAGGTTTTGATGGGTTTTGGGTCATGGCTGGGATCACGGTGGCCAATAGTTAGATAATATGAGTTGTCACTTTGCGAGTTGAGTTTTGAGGGCAACGTCGAGGGTAACAAGACGATATGTTGCGATACGTGGATGATTCGCTTGACATGGGATGTAAATATGAAATTCGTATTAACAACCAAAAGAACATCAAAATTAATCCATATAAATCAAAAATAAAAATAAGTAAAGAAATAGAATCACATGAATTAAAATTTGAAATTGAAATTGTTAGTGCACGGCTTTGTCGTCTCGAGTCTTTTTAATCTATCGTATGTAATTTATTACTATTATAATGAAAAGGGTATTTATGTAAAACCCATTAGTTCGTTATGTATCAGCTAATTCGTTAAAGATGTTTAACGAATTAGCCAGTTCGTTAAATGTATAGTTCATTCCTTAAGGATGTTTAACGAATGGATTGTAATTCGTTATGTATGTTCCCATTCGTCATGGAATGTTGACGAATGGGGGGTCTAACGAATCAGTTGATTCGTTATGCTTTCTTTTCTATTTTTTAAGTTAACGAATTAGGAGCCAATTTGTTACAGGTTGTGTAACGAATTGGTCTACATCTTCTATTTTTAGGGTGTTCATACCCTCATAATTTAAGTTTTGAGTTAATCTTATCGAACCTCTGTCCGTATTCTCTCTCGCTCAATTATTCATTAAAGTGTTACTAATATACATATTATAATTACCAATACATTTATATAATTAATTATAAGCATATCATAAACTAGATCCTAAGGTATAGATCTAATCTGATAATCAATACTGATCAGATGTGTACTTTTATTACGTATTTACAAGTAGTATCAGAGCATATAGGTGTTAGATTGCTCTTAATTAAGTGTTATTGGATCAGTAATTGAAGTTTATTTGATTACTTTTTGGTTATATTAAGTTTTCATTAAATTTGATTGAATTAGCAGTTGCATTGTTGATTATGGATTGAGTTTGGTTTGGATTGAGTTTGGTAAGGTTCGAGGAACTTGTATGTGAAATTGGATTGGAAATTGAGGTTGATTGGATTGAGTTTGGACTGGATCTGCAAGTGTACAGAACAGGGGAATGCATTTTTGTAATTAAGATTTGGTTGATCGATTCACGGATACGAGATAGGCGTATTTGGGTTCGCTAGTGGTTTACGAGTAGTTTGAGCTGCGATTTGGACAATTTGGTAGTGTATTGAGGTAGTATTACGGATTTTGGTTTGGATTTTTGGCTGATCTTGAATCTGGGAATTTCCAGATTTATGGAATTTACCTTGAAGATTTGAAGATTTGTTTGAAGATTTGAATATGATGTTAATTCGTTATACTCAATTAGTTAACCACTTGTCTGATTCGTTATTATTTCTTAACTGATTCGTGCCTGATTCATGCCACGTGGCGAGTTTGTTACAACTGACTAACAACCTTGTTCGTTAGCAACTGTAGCTGATTCGTGCTTACTTCGTGCTTCCTTATTTGTTACACTTTCATCAATGATTCATTATCAATTCGTCTATTGATTCGTTCAGTGATTCGTTACTTATTCCTCCTTGATTCTTCATCTTAATTCGTCAACGATTCGTTATTGAGTCGGTATACTGATTCGTCAGTAATTCGTTAGTGACGTGTCTACGATTCGTTACTGATTCGTTAACCTTACTTCGTCCCTGATTTTCCAGATGAATGTTCCTGATTCGTTATCCATACCTTATCTGATTCGTTAAATTACTATTCTCAATTCGTTATTCATACTTTACTAGTTCGTCAAGTTTACTGTTCTTGATTCGTTACAAAATTTTCACATTTAACCCTCAAGTTTAAATCGTTGTTAAATTCGAACTTTCTAATTACAATGGCTGGTTTTTATGCGCTGGCATCTCAAAACGGACTTATAAAACAAATGTTACACCTCGATGCTGAAATTGGATCATTCAAAATGTCCACGACTGATGAAATTCAGTGATTTTGCTAAATGGGAACCACGTTTTCGTGCACATCTTGGTTCTGTTCATCCCGACTGTTCCCAATGTCTTGATGATGTTTATACAGTTCCGATGTTTGGTAGTGAAACAACGGGTTTTAACCCAAAAGACTTTTCTCAATACTCGCATGAGGAAAAGAAAGCGTTAGAAATTGAAACCAAAGCCTATTCAATGTTGACTATGGCATTACCTGATAATATATTTCATCAAGTTGGAAGTATTAACATATGTGCTTCATTATTCCAACATATTAAGATGAGAAGCATGAGAAACATAGAAGAAAGCAAAAAAGTGATGTTGAAGTTTCAATTTCGAAACTTTTGCTTAATCAACGGTGAGACTGTTGAAGAGATGCTTACTCGTTTCAATCTCTTGATTGCTGAGATGAACTAGCTAAAAATGGAACCTTCTGAATCTGAAAGATTGATATGGTTCAGAATGTTTTACCGGGTTCGTATTCAACATTCTTGATGGTATTGAAAGAAAATAATTATTTTAACAATGAAGATTTAACAACTTCAGAATTTATGCAAAAAGTGGAAGCGAGAGAATATGATCTGAAGTGTCAAAAATCAACGAAAGAAACTCAAGATCCTACTCTTTATAGAGGTTGTATGCCATTAAGTAGCACTGCATCTCCGATTTTCTTACTCAAAACACAAAAGAGGAAATGTCTACTTAAAGTGATCCTAGTGTTTTCTTCATGGCATCCGGGGTTCCTGATAATTCTAGAAGTTTTGGAGGATCTGGTCACGCTAATAGTTTCACTGCACCACTGAATGTTAACATGAAAGAAGCTGAACAAAATTTTTGCTTTTCTTTGTGCTCTCATGACTTCATATGAAAACTTGGTTGGTAGAAAGATTGCTACGAGTGAGCTAACTGATGAAGACTATGATCAAATTGATCTAGATTATTTGGAACTTTTGGATCTTAAGTGGAACATGGCAATGATTTTAAGAAAAGTGTAGAAATTTATGCAAAGAACAGGTAAAGATCTACCAGCCTTAAACACGAGAGTTGGTTTTGACAAGCTGAAAGTCAAGTTCTACAATTGTCAAGAATTTGGTCATTTCGCCAAAGAATGTGATAAACCAAAAAGTGGTATAATGGGCCTCGAAGTCAAGACAGAAATCCAGTAAAGAAGAATAATGATTCTTCTGAAAAACCATCTGGAGGAAGTTCTTCTAAGCCTGCTGGATCACAAGCTCTTCTCATTGTTGAATGAACTAATTGGACTCAACGACTGTTGTGTAATGATGCTCAAGCTAATCTCGCAATGTTCAAGTCAACTGAAAGTTTTCAAGATGCTAGTGGGAATGAACGGTCTTCTAACAATGACTCAGAATCAGATTCAGATGATTCTTGCAATATGCAACCAACTTCTTTTGCATGCATGAATAGGATTGACGAGGTTAGTTCTTCTTCTGTTAAACTATCTTCAAATGTGTCTTTTGTTGAATGTGAAACTGTTAAGCCTAGGTTAGAGTCATTGAAAGAACATAATAACCTATTGGTAAAAGAAATTGCTTCAATTAAGGATACATATTGTAACATCGGCCCCCTCGCACCACCAATATTGTCCGCTCTGCCCACGAAGAGCTCACAGATTTCTTTTTGGTTGCTCAAAACGCGTTGATGATGTTAAGAGGCAGGACATTACTTATGAACCAAGGATCTCTCTTGTCCACGGCCGATGTGGGATAGCCTAAGAGTGGGACAATGTTGTGTTTGCCAAGGGTGTTACAGACAACCCCTCTTTGGACTCATCGTCCTCGATGAGGTGTGTCCCAACATCCCTAACGGCACAAGAGTGGCTCTGATACCAACAGTAACATCCGGCCCCTCGCACCACCAATATTGTCCGCCCTGCCCACGAAGAGCTCACGGATTTGTTTTTGGTTGCCCAAATCGCGTTGGTGATTGAAGAGGCAGGACATTACTTATGAACCAGTGATCTCTCTTGTCCACGGCCGTTGTGGGATAGCCTAAGAGTGGGACGATGTTGTGTTTGCCAAAGGTGTTACACATATAGACAATCACTAGAATCACAAATGAGATCTAGGGAGAAAATAGAAGCATTGTCTGTTAGTAACCATGACTTGAAAGCTGAATTGTCTATTAAAATGACAATTAATCTTAAAAATTTCAAGAGATTTTGAAACATCAAACTAAGATAACAGAACTTGAGAATGAGGTTCTTTTGTTGAAAAGTAAGTTGAGCAAGTTTCGAAATTCTTCATTTTTGTTAAATTAAATTATTGAAGTGTCGGGTAAGCAAAAAGATTCAAAAAAAGGTGTAGGTTTTGTTGAAGTACCACAACCATTTCACAATGATTATACTGCAAATCCTTTTGCGGGAAAAGAGGAGGTTGTGATTAATGAAACAGTTGTTGAGACAAAACCCAAAGCAGTTAAAAATGACAATGTGAATGCCCAATCTTCACTTCAAAAACCTCATTTTCAAAGTAACAAAATCTTTGTTGAAAATGCTGAGAAAGTAATTATTTAGGATGTATTTCAAAGTAACAAAATCATTTTCATACACAAAAACCAGGACATTCCACATTCAAATCACATTTTGTGTGAACCTCATGAATTTGAGGAGGTTGTGTATGGTTCAAATGCAACTCAAGTGAAAAAGGAGAAACAAGTTAAGGTTACATCAAAGAAATCAGAAAAACCAAATATTTCTGATGAGGATTTGATGCTTTTTGTTAATCCCATTGCTTCTAAACCTTCAACTGGTCGTGTGTTTAAGCTAAAAGGGATCAACAAGGTGTTCACTGAGAAAGACATTCCACTTAATTTAATCAAGCCTGAATTGATTGAAAGTGTCTTTCAGAATGAAACTTCCTGTGATTAAGGAGATTTTGAAAAGACCACTGTCTTTTGATGATGAAAATCATATTATGTTTTCTGATGTGAATCCTCGCAAGGTGATTCATGTTAATGAAAAATCAGTTAATTTAAAGCCCAAATTTGTCTCCACTGAACCTATTTGCAAAAGCGTGAATACAAATGTCGGTCAAGCTGCCTATTTATGAAGAAAGTCTAAAAGGCCTGTGACTTACTCACAAGCTATTGAACAACGTTTGAATTCTGTTAAGATTGATTCAACTTGTGAAACTGAAAAGGTGCCCAAGACTGAGGCTTGGGCTGCCTTTTTGAACTGATCACTTTATTTGTGTGTGTGGCTCGTCCAAGACCGTGTCTGGTGAAAACTAGATCATGGAAAGTGGATGCTCTCATTATATTACCAGCAATATCAACCTCTTAACAAATGTCAAAAATATTCTAGAGGGGGTATGTTGCGTTTGCAGGTAATTCGGGAGGTATAATTACAAAAGAAGGTGATGTACCAAATGGGAGTATCACTTTTGAGAAGGTTAATTATTGTGACAAAGTGGATCACAACTTGTTAAGTGTATCACAAATTTGTGATAATAAGTACACAACCGTATTTAATGATAAGGAGTGCATAATATTGAAACCAGGATACGTCATTCATGAGGATATGGTAGTTATGCGTTCGCCTTGATCGAATGATATTTATGTGTTAAACATGACTTCTAAAGTATCTTCTCCTGTCAAAACGTGTTTTGTTTCTAAAGCAACAAAAAAAGACAATATTCTGTGGCACAGAAGAGTGGGTCATATTCATGTTTGGAAGATGAATTATTTAATGGAAAATGACATGGTTGATGGTGTTTCTTTGAAACATTTTAAGTTATCCGACCACTGTGTTGCTTGTAAAAAGGTCAAACAAAAGAAAAAGTCACGCCCATATAAGTTAATCAATACCAATGATACTCCATTGGAACAACTTCATATGGATTTGTTCTGTCCTGTGAATCGTGAGAGTATTTCTGGTGATTGGTATTGTTTAGTTGTCACTAATGACTATTCAATATATACTTGGGGGGGGGGTGCTATTTATGAGTTCAAAGATCAAACATCGATTCTGATTCAAAATTTAATCACAAATATCGAATCACTATATAAACTGAAAGTGACATGTATCCTAAGTGATAATGGTACGGAGTTTAAGAACAATGTACTGGATTTCTTTTGTATTCAGAAAGGAATTAATTGAGAATACAATGCTCCTTATGTACCTCAATAGAATGGTGTGGAAGAAAGAAAGAATAGAACACTGATTGAAGCGGCACGGACAATGCTTGCAGATTTTACACTTCCTGTTCAATTCTGGAACGAGGTTGTGAATACTGCTTGCTACACGCTTAATCTTGTTTTGACTGTGAAAAAGCTTCACAAGACGAGTTATGAATTTCTGAACAAGAGAAAGCCTAATTTAAAGTACTTGGAACCATTCGGGTGTCCTTGTACGATGTTAAAGAAAGATGCGGGAAAATTTGATGAAAAAGAAATAGAAGGTTTTTTCTTAGGTTACACATCACCTACGAAACATGTATTTAACTTTACTTTAGGCTGTCTAGAGGAGTGGTACCATGTTGATTGCCAAAAATATACCACATCGCCTCAAGGTAAAGGACCTGATTGGATGTTCGACTATGAGAGTTTATTTAATTCATTTACTAAAATAGTTGATCAACCAGATGAAGACTTGGTTCGTGCTTATTTTAATGATCAATTCTTAAATCCAAGATCTTCTGGTTCTAAGTATCAGGATGCTTCACAAGATGACCTTCCTGATGTTTCTGATGTAATTTCTATCTCTTCTGATGATTGTCATTTTGTTGATTCTTCCTCAGCTCCATTTCCTGAAACACATGAGATTGGTGAATCTTCTCATGATGCTGAGGAGAATCTAACTAATTTATCTGACAATGTTGTTGTGTCTGAGAATCCAACTCTTCAGATTCATTCTTATCATCCACAGGACAATATCATTGGTGAGCTTGATGTAGGTTTACAAACACGCCATAAAGTTGCTACTTCTAATGATTCTAATATATTGTGTGCGTATGCCAATATGCATTCCGCGGGAATCATGAATCTCACAAAATACACTTGCTTCCTATATCAAGTAGAACCGACAAATGTTCGTATGGCTCTTGCTGATACATCTTGGGTAGAAGCGATGCAAGAAGAGTTGCAACAGTTTAATTGGCTGGGTGTTAGGGATCTCATTGATAAACCGGTTAGAGTTAAGAAACCGGTGGAGTGATTGTCAGAATTAAATCAAGACTTGTTGTTCAAGGTTTTCATCAGCAAAAAGGTATAGATTACACGGAAGTATATGCTCCAGTTGCTTGTTTGCAGGCTATACGAATATTCTTTGCCTATGTTGCATTAAAAAACATTAAGGTTTATCAATTGGATGTCAAAAGCGCATTTCTTAATGGGGAATTACATGAAGAACTATTTGTTTTGCAGCCCCATGGTTTTGAAGATCCAGGTTATCCGGAACGTGTTTACCGACTAAACAAGGCCCTGTATGGTCTACACCAAGCCCCAAGAGCTTGGTACAGCACACTTGCTGACCATCTTACCGATAATGGCTTCAAGCGAGGAACTGTGGACTGCACTCTATTATATAAGAATGTTGGTGATGATCTGCTCCTTGTACAAATATATGTTGATGACATTATATTTGGTTCAACAAACGACAAGATTTATAAGGATTTTGAGAAGTCGATGCAGACGAAGTTTCAAATGAGCTCGATGGGAGAGGTGAATTTCGTCTTAGGGTTGCAGGTTCATCAGTCTGATAAGGTAATCTTCATTCGTCAGACGAAATACGTGAACGATATCTTGAGCCTGATGGTCACAATTTGTCACCGGATGAATTGGAGGATACTGTAGATCCTACCCTCTACCGAGTAATGATTGGTTCATTAATGTATCTAACTACTTCTCGTGCTGACGTAATGTTTGCAGTTTGTTTGTATGCTAGGTACCAATCAAGTCCCCGAGTGACTCACCTGGCGGCGGTTAACGTATACTTCACTATCTGAGGGGTAATCCTGACATCGGGTTATGGTATCCCAAAGACGATAGCTTTGAACTGACTGCGTTTTCCGATTCTGATTATCGAGGATGCAAGATCAATTTCAAATGGACTACGGCGGGTTGTCAATTTTTAGGAAGCCGGCTTGTTTCCTGGCAGTGTAAGAAGCAGAAAAAGGTCTCCACTTCAACCGATGAGGTAGAATACGTGGAAACCTCGAGTTGCTGTTCACAGGTTCTATGGATCCAACAACATCTGCGAGACTACGGTTTGAAGTTTCTTACTGCTCCAATTTTAATTGATAACTCTGATGCGGTAAGTATCACTAAAAATCCCGTACAACATTAAAAAATAAAACATATTGAGATTCGATATCATTTCATTCATGATTGTTTTGAAAAGAAGTTAATTGATATTGAAAAAGTGCACACGGATTTTCAACGCGCTGACCTGTTTACTAAGGCATTTAAAACTCGTTTTATTTTTCTACTTTGTCTAAACGGTTTGAAAACATTTGCTGATATCCTGAAACAAGGATAATTATCTTTATTGTTTTTGTTTTATTTTCTTTTCTTCATTTTTATGTTTTGAGTTTTGGGGGTGAAAATGAAAAATACAAAAATATGTGCCTTTTGTTTGTATAGAGAAAATCCAAAAAAAATAAAATTTTTGAAAATTACAAAAATATTGTTCTTTTTGTTTGTATAGAGAAAATCCAAAAACATTAAAAATTTTGAATATTACAAAAATATTGTGCCTTTTGTTTGTATAGAAAAATCCAAAAGTCAAAAAGATTGTGTTTTAAAATATGTACAGAGAAAAACTGAAAAGATTTTTGCATAGTTTCGCTTAAAATTATGTCAATTACTCATATTTGAAGGACATATACTTGTATATGTTTGGTCCTGATATTTACTTGTAAATGTTCGGGATAGCTATTTACTTGACAATGGAAAGTATTTGGGGCGACTGTTGTGTAATTTTATTTAATTCTCTCACTGAAAATCATGTCGGTTATTTGAGTTTGTGGAACATGCTTGCATGTTTTGGTCCTGTTATCTACTTTATTGTAAGTTGATAGAATAGCCATTAATCTATAGATTTAAAGTGTATGGGCCATTGAATTTATTTATATTTTATTTTATGCTCCTAAAAAATGAGTTTTGAAGCAAAAAGAGAAAATGATAGTACATTGATCATCTGGTCACATATCCAGAAAGAAATAAGCTTAAAAGGTTGAGTGCTTAATTGCATTGGTGCATTGATAGGTTCTAAACAAGGTGTTAGAGTAAAATATGTGATATAGACATAAAGAAATGCCAAATTGAAAGAAGTGTTAGTCTCCACCAAAAATCTCGGTAATGATGACAGAAATGTAATAGCCTATTATACTTAAGCCTTATATTTTTCTGATCACCAAAAATCATAATAAAGCAAATAACAAGCATTAGGGTACTAGACACTGTGAGTCTTTATGCGGCTTAATCATATGGGTATTCATAAGCATGAATATTTCAAACGCTTTTAGAACAAACCTAAAGTCATTAAGCTTGATCATTGTTGTACATCTTACAAATTAAACTACTGACTTGATCAATATCCGCTGTTAGTCATACATTTGTTCCTCCCTTGCGCGCGTTTCAATACTAGTAAGAAACGGACCTCAGAGGATACAATGTTTGTAAGCCTACAGATGAACTCGTTCATACTCACTCACAGTAAAAGAATCTTGGTGCATTGCTCAAATTTCTATAAATTTAAATTTTTGGTCGATAATATAATGGTTTAAGTCAAGTTGGGGTGATACGGTAAAAATCAAATTAAGCTTAAACTGAGATTAAAGGCTGATAGTTTCTGATATTTTGTGCTCTAATTGAACATTTAATCATATCGCAAAAATGCTTGAAAGTTTGTTATAAGATTTAAGTGGATAACAATATCATTAACTGTCTTAGCGCCAGTTATAATAATGCTGAAATATAAACTGCGATAGAAAGACAATTTGGTCAATATGATTATCTGCTTAAACTCACAAAAACATGTACTGTTTTCGTAAAAACACTGAAAATTACAAAAGTATTTTGTTTTGTTTGATTTTCTAGTTTAATTGAAAATATTTGAAAACAATATGAAAAATACAAAAAGATTTTATTATTTTTACATATTATTTAATTGTTTTTAAGTTATTTTTTTTAAATTATGTGTTTTTGAGCGTAGACACGTTAAGGTATTATATCTTACCACGTCGGGTAAGGATCGTAAGGTAAAAGATCATCGGGACACAGGTTTCGTTGATTTATTTATTCAATTATTTAATTATTTTATTTAATTATTTAGTTATTTCATTCTTTGTAAATTATATTGAAAAAGGTTTTATCTTTTAACTTAATTCGTTATTTGTCAGGATAACGAATGAGCGTCATGTTTTGTAACGAATTACTCGAATTCGTTATATCTATTTCACTTCCGCCACTCTGTAACGAATGACTTCATTCATCATTTGACATATAACGAAGTACATCTTGTTTGTTATTAATTCGTGATGAGTTTTAAAGAATCACTCATTCGTCATAGTGTTTAACGAATGAGATAACGAATTACCAAATTCGTCAATTTTGTATTAACGAATTAGCCGATTCTTTCTCTTGGAAAATGTGCCAGTTCGTCCTATTGAACAATCATGAACGAATCAGGGCATTTGTATTCATCTACTGTTCTTCTTCCTAAAGTTACTCTGCCAAAATTTTCAAGAAATTTCCGAACTTCATTAAAACATGTTTTGAACATCATCTGAGACTCGTAAGGTATTGGGAATCAGAACGCAATCAAAATCGTCAAAAGTTATGATAGTTTAGAGAGGGTCAATTAATTGATTATAGTATCGATTTTTTAACTTATAAACATAAAACTCAATAAACCCAAGTTAAATTCAGATTTGACCATAATTAGTACTAACTGATAATTATCGATGTGTTTCTGATTCGTTTCGTAGGCTTTACAGTTCATTACATCGTCTAATATGTGTGATTGGATTCTGGATTGCATGTTTGACTCTCCAAGTTCATATCAATGTTGACTTTGACTTCGGCTGGTCAAAATTATACATTATTGGTGACCATTCCTTATGTGTTAACGAATTGACACTCATTCGTGTTCAATTCGTTACAGATGTCATAATGAATCAAATCTTTTGTGAATTTGATAACGAATTACATCACATTCGTTCTTTAATTCGTTATTTATTTAAGGGTGATTCGTTATGTCTAACGAATTAATCAATTCGTTATAACGAAGTACCTACTTCATTATAACGAATCATACTTGGAATTATTTTGAAAACTTAATATCAAAAGTTATAAAAATATTTATATTATTTGATTTTCGTTTTTACTAAATCTCGGGTTTATGTGTTCTCAGTTATGGCTAACGAAGTTATCCAGGATTTTCCTGCTGCTGAGCAACAACCAGTGTAACAACAATAGAAGCCTGGACCCCCATTATTAACATTTGTTAAGAAGCATTACATTTGTGCCTTCGTGGGGGAAAAATTTGCTGATGCTAACGTATTTGGTGATATGCTAGCCTTCATACGACGTTCTCGAATAGGATCTACTGTGACTACTAACCCAGATGTCCACTTCAGTATAGTGCGACCGTTATGGAATTCAGCTCGATATGTTGAGGTCGAAAATCACATCGTTGCTGAAGTCAACAAGCAGACGATTATTATTACTACCGGGGTTATCAGACGAGTGCTGGGATTTGTTGACAATATGGACAACCCAAGTGAGTTTGATAAGGGTTTGATCCGTGGACTGTTTCGACGTGTGTTTTATGCCGGTGAACTGGCCCAGTCCATGTATAACAAGGCGTACTTGTGCCCCACGTGCATGTATCTATTACACGTTCTTATTCACTACCTTGGTGGATGAAAGGATGAATTCGATGAATGCCGTATCATGCTTCAATCGGCATTCATCGCGTTGATTTTGAACAAACCATTCAACTTCTTTGAGATGATCTTCTATCATCTCAATGAAAATTGCCTTGTCAAGAATCGACGAGGTAAATTTCTTATGTATCCACGATTCATACATCTGATCATCCAGGATCTTATTCCTGATCTTGTGATTGATCCTACATTGGGGAATGATGTGCTAAAGATGGAGCAAATGACTGCTGATACCGTGAAGAGAATGAAGTCATCTAGGCATGATCCTCAATCAAGGACCAAACGCTTAGTTGGTAATTTATCCAATCCAGCATACAAATGCCCTTCTGATGTTCGTTGGATTCACGATGATTCGGATTCTGAACATGAAGAGGGACCAGGTGGGAACGAAGGTGGTGATGATGATGGAAATGATGGTAATGAAGGTAGGGATGACAATCAACGACATGCTTAAATTGAAGAAGCAATTGCTCAAGCTGTTCAACGGAAGCGTAAAGGAAAAGCTGTGGATCATGATGAACCATCTACACGCCGTATATCCCAAGGTGCAGGTGTTCAAGTTCCATGGTTGTCTCTCCTCAATGTCCAGCGGTGCCGCTTACTACTAGCACCCCAGAATTAACTCTGACGACCACACTTGCTATTGATCCAAGGCTTGTTATGATTCCTCAATCCGTATTATCTAAGTTACCAAGGCCTGCTGCTGCTACTTCGGTGGTTCCTCCGGCATCGACTATGAGACCTAATCAACTGCTGGACGTCACGTTTATGAGAATTACACATCCTCAAGGTCCAATACAGCCGGTTCATCCTTCAGTTCATACCATGCCGACAACCCATCAGACGGACATGCTCTTGAGTTTGATTCATCTTTATGAGAATAAAATGGTGGTCGATCGTTAAGCTCAAGAGCGAATACTGCAAAATCAACGTCGTCTTATGGGATATGTTTCTTTTTGACAAAAGTAAACGAAAGCCTTCCTTGAGATTGTTACGGCTCAGGGTGAAAATCAAGGAACAAGAGGATCTTATTCTTCAGCTTACGTGCAAAGATGATGAACTAAAGAAGCTGAAGATTGACGATGAAGATCCTTATGCTTCGGGTGCTGGAGGTAGTGAGCCGAAAAAAGCTCATGGATATTCCTCTGGTTCTGGTACGAGTGGAGGTGGTGGCGTTGATAAACAATTAGTTGTTTATCAAGACTCGAAGAACGTTCAACCTATCGAGTCGATCAAGGCCAACACTGTGCTGTTTGTGGATAATACAGGAGTAGTGAGAAGTATGGTGAATGCGGACGAGATTGAGGAAGGTCTGTTTATTGATCGGTCCATAACACATGAGCAGATTGCGTTACTGCTGGGATTGAATGATGAAGAACTCGATGCTATGGAAGCCGAGGATGATGTGGAGGTAGTGTTGGTTCCCGTATCACCAATCAATAACAATAAACTGATCTCAGTTCTGTGTATATAAGATTAATACGAGTAAGGATCTAGCTCATAATTAACATCGATTCAGTTTTGTATATATGTGTATATATTATCAATAAGTTATCAATAGTGCTTGTATAATATTAGGTGAAGCTTGAGAGAGATCTGGACAACAAAGCCTTTCAAAACTTTCTCTCAAAAACTTAAATTAAAGTGAACAGTAGTTCACTATATATAGAAGGCGACCTGGTTCGCTAACATCCCCTAGCGAACCAGCTTCCCCTTCGTTACATAATTTAACATAACGAACCGCCCCCTGATTCGTTAACATCCCCTAACGAATCAGGATGGAATACATTATAATATCTTAGTTTGCTAACATTCCTAGCGAACTAGACTTAACTTAACGAACTAGTTAAATATAAACATTAAATATTACATTAATTGATAAATAAACATTAACAATAAATACAAAGACTCCAGACCCAAAACCGTGCACTAACAGACACCCCCTCGTCTTGAGCTCTTTGTGTTTAACTTATTTGAAGCGCTTGGACAGCCAGTCTCTGCAACTATGAATTCCGTGTTCATGACACACACGAACGACTCGTTGGAATTGCATAGCCAGGTCGTAATCTTCTTGGCGTTCAAACAAAATCTGCTTCCTGTATAGCACGTCGTTGTCTGTCTCTGATAAATTAACCAACCACATCGGGTCGATTATCTTGATGAACTCGGTCTGCAGTCCTCTACCATGAACAATAACGGCCTCGCCAGTACGATTGTCATAGTACCAACAGCTGAAAGACAGATAAATATCTTGAGGCATTGTCTTCACATGAACCTTTTTCATTGTTTTTGGCGGCTTTACTTTCAAGACAAGTTTCTTCCAGCCTGTCCTAGGATCAATCTCGTCAATGCGCTTACGTCTTGGGACCTGGGGCTTGAAGAATTTGAAGCCATGATTGACCTCAAACAGTAAGTGTTGATGAAACTGAGAGAACATCATAGAGACCAAGATCTAGCCGCTAATACGATACATCAACACGAAATCGATACTTTAAATATAATACTTTATTGATAATTTAGTGTGAATACATTAGAGAGAATAATAAGTTATGGAGAGAATAACTTCAACTATGTACAAGTTCCCTACTAAATTATGAGCATAAGCTCCCTATTTATAGGCTATTTACAATATACGTTAAATACAAAGACTAAACCACCTATAACTTATTCAATCGCTACGGACACCAAAACCGTGCACTAACAGACTCCCCCTTTTCCGTAGCTATCGAATACTTTATCCTTGAATACTTTAACTGCAAATCACCAGTCACAAACCGTGCACTAACAGAAACCACTCAGCCGTTCGGTGATTCCCACGATTGATAAATGGACGTCTCGCGAGGGTACGTACATCCCAACGCGGTAGAGTTAAAATATCCATTATCCTCTCGTAATACTGAACACCCTTTTCCCACTTGACTATACATACTTTAAGGCCTGAATCATAGAGCCAGGAGACAATATCACCATGTACCTTAGAAACAGTCTTGAAGGTAGTCACCTGATTCGCCTCAATCCAAGCAGCAGCGGTATCTTTTCTTTCTTGATCTACATACCGATAAGCACTGATAATCTTACACACTTTCTGACGTTTGAACCATCTTTCTATGTCATCATCAGTCACTTCTTTTAGTGAAGGAACTGTTCGCCGCACTACCTTTTCCAGTTCATCCTCAGTCTCTTTAATTACATCTTCATGAAATACCGGAGCACCTTGATCAACGTTTGCGTGTTGATACAAGTCCGGGTACTCTTCAGCTGTCACATCCTCCATCTCTATCTCCTCGTTCTCATAAATAAAATCCGTATCCATAAATAACGGATCAACTTCCATTTCTTCCTCATTGATCACTTCGACATCGGGCTCAGTCTCTAAAGCAGTCAACTGATCGTCATTCAGCCCAAGCAGAATCGAAATCTGCTCCCGTGTCAAAGATCTAACAGTAAACTCACCGACCTCTATCTCATCTCTGTTCACCACACTTCTAACTACCCCTGACCCATCAATAAATATCACCGTGTTATCCTCAATCATTTCAATTGGCTTGGCAGCTGTTGGATCTTGATAGATAATTATCTACTTGTTCGAATCATCAGTGCCACTAACACCTGCACCAGAGGATGAACCATGCGATTGTTTAGGCTCAACTCCTGCATCAGATTCTTCAGGATCATCATCGTCATTTTTGAGTTTCTTGAGGGCATCTTCTTTACAAGTTAATTGTAAAATTAACTCTTCTTGTTCCTTTAATTTCACCCCCTGAGACTCAACAATTGTACGCGACTTAGTCTCCTTCTGACAGAAAGAAATATAACTCATCATTCGTCGTTGATTCTCCATGAGTCGTTCTTGAGTTTGACGGTCAGCTGCTATTTGATTTTCATATAGATGTAGCAGATTTAGCAGCATTTCAGTTTGACGACCTGGTGGCAAATTGTATACAGATGGATGAACAGGTTGAACCGGTCCTTGAGGTCGAGTAATCCTCATAAAAGATACATCACTAGGCGGAGGTGGAGGAAGAGTAGTTGTTGGCAGAGGAGGAGGTCTCATTGATGTGGTGGAAGATACTGTAGAGAACACAGCAGGAGGCCTCGGTATCTCGGTCAACGCCATTTGAGGAATAAGACCGAGCCTCTCATGTGACACCATCGTCGTTGTTAAGGTAAGCGTCGAAGTGCTAGTAGTTAGCGGCACCGCCGAGCTTTGAGTAGTTGATTGACGTGGTGGTGGAGTTCCAATAATTACCCCAGACCCAGTAGACACACGGGGCTTCTTTGATGGTTCAGCAGTAGCTACAGCCTTGCCCTTTCGTTTTCTTTCTAGCTGAGCTTTCATGGTGGCAGCTAGAGCAGCATCGACTGCATCCTGTTGTTCTTTAAGAGCTCGTTCACCAGCTCCACCATCACCGTCATCATCATCATTGTCACCATCATCATCTCCACCATCATTTTTCCCACCTTCTCCCCCTTCATGCTCACAATCCGAATTATCATGGATCCAGCGCTCATTAGGAGGACATACATAATCTAGATTGACTATATGACCAATTATCCGTTTATCCTGTGGCTTGTCTTTTCTATAGATTAACATACGATGCACCGTTTCAGCTTTCATATGTTCCATCTCAAGAACATCGTTCACCAACGATCGATCAATCACCAAATTCGGTATCAGATCCAGAATAATTACCTGTAAAAAGCGTGGATACATTAAGAACTTCTTTGACGGTAGAGTTTGCTGAACTTGCTCTTTCAGATGATCAAAGATGAGTTCTGAATAGTTGAAGGGCTTGTTCAGGATTAGAGCAACAAATGCCGATTGCAAACTTAGTCTACACTCATCAAAACCACCGCGACGTCCACTCATACAATGAAGTAAAACATGCAGCAGATACTTGTAAGGTGGACATAACCCATTCTTGTTCAACATAGACTTACGAATATCACCCCCATAATTCAAGCGTGTGAATAAACCCCTAACCAATGTCCTGTCAAATTCACTCGGGTAATCATCATTATCGATAAATTGAAGTACCCGACGAATGACCTCAACATCAATCGTAATAGGGATCTGATTAATTGTAGCTCGAACCCAATTATTTTCCTCAACAAATTCTGTCGTGTTCCAAAACTGCCTGATTATACTAAGATACACTTTAGGTTTAGCAGTGATTGCATAATGTATCTTCGAACGTTGTAAGAAAGTCAACATAGCTCCAAACGTTCTCAAATCAGTCACATCTTGCTCAACATAAGCACAAATGTTGTGCTTCTTATCGAACGACAATAAGATCACTTCAGCATGTTGCTCTTGTTGTTGCGGTTGTCCTTATGGAGGCTGTTCCTGTGGAGGTTGATTTTGTTGTTCTTGATCAGCCTTGTGTTACTGTATAAATAAAAACGAATATGAGAATAGATATCACAATATATAATCAAAAGATATATGTAATTAATCTAGTTACGCGTATTAAACGATTTAAATCCTTTAATTAAATTAAATGAATACTCATTTTTTTTTTATTTTTTTAATTTTTTTTTTAAATGTCATTCGTTAAGAATCACACTGATTCGTTACAATGAGATAACGAATCAGGCAATTCGCTATCAAGTAAATACCTTAACGAACATAACATAGCGAATCACTATTTAATTTTTACGAACTACACACTAGTTCGTTATATTTTAAGCGAATCAAAATCTGATTCGTGTAACATCTTATTCGCTAAGCTAGTTCGTGTAAAATCTTAACGAATTGGACACGAAACAGTTCCAATTCGCTAAGACTAACGAATGGTCATAAATAAGACTTTTTCTTTGACTTCACAAAGTCAAGGTCAAAATTAAGAAGAACAACAACAGTCAACATTTTAAACCCAGATTCAATTAGGCCATAACTATCGTTGAACCATCAAGATAATCAGCTCGTTGAGTGCGGAAACACACTATTAAGTGTAGGTGAATGAGATTGAGACTCAACACCTAGATGTACTGAGGGTTAAACGAACCAACTATAAACACGGAGACTATGAACACATAATTAACCCAACAAACAATAATCAAATGTTGATTAGAGTCCACCAAGGGTATCGGAATGACATTCCGATCATATTGACATCAAAATCATACAATTATGAACATAAATTATACACAAATGGGATTCAAAAGTTCAGAAACCCTTAAACTCATAAAATTTCATAATTTAACTATCAACACATAGCCATTTTTGACTAAAATGATATCGCCAAGATCGGCTATACCTTAGAAACTCAAATAGATCTTGGAAATATCCAAACAAGAGATTCAAGATTTCAGAGAAAATTTGACCAGGGTTGCTTAAAGATGAAGAAAGAAGGCGAACAGTGGAATACTATTCGTTTTCTTGTCTTATATATCAGTGCACGTAACCCTAGGTACAACTGGTACGAATCAGACGATTCGTGTAACTTAAAGTTAATGAATTAGCCCATTCGCTAACTCAATTCGTTACCTTATGGTGGCGAATCGCTACGTGATTCGTTAAATTAAAGGTAGCGAATCAAGACATGATTCGTGTCATGATTCGTTAAATATGTATAACGAAGGGATGATTCGTTACAGAGTGCGGAAGTGAATTAGGTTAGCGAACCAGAAGCTAGTTCTCTATGATTCACCTAGTTCGTTATCCATAAATAACGAATTGGATTTTAAAGAAGTAAACTCTTTTATTTAATTTTAAATTAAATAAATAAATGAATTAAATAAATGAAATAATTAAAGAATTAAATAAATAAATAAATTAGGTTATCAAGAAACCCTTTTATCCCGACAACCAAATACGTTAAGAATGTTTCAGATTTCCGAAACATAACTTAAAATTATTTAAGTATTTTGTACAAAGAAGACGAAAATATTTTTGGAATTTTGTAAGAAATTAAAGAATGTATTTACAAAAGTAAATAGACAATCTTTTTGTATTTTTCAATGATTTTATCAAAAGCAGTACATATTTTTGTATTTTTGTTGAGTTTGAGCAGAGAATCATATTGACCAAATTGCCCTTCCATCACAGTTTTATATTTCAGCGACATTATGATTGGCGATAAGTCGGTCATTGGTATTGTTGTCCACATAAATCTAATAACACACATTCAAGTATTTTTGTGATATGATTAAAATTGTTCAGTTAAAGCACAAAATATCAGAAACTATCAGCCTCTAATCTCGGTTCAAGCTTAATTTGATTTTTGCCATATCATCCCAACTTGACTTAAACCATTATATTGTTGATCAAAATTTTGATACCAATTGTAGAAATTTTGAGCAATGCATCAAGTTTCCTTTACTGTGAGTGAGTATGCACGAGTCCATCTGTCGGCTTACATACATTGTATCCCCTGGGGTCCGTTTCTTAATGGTATTAAGACGCACGCAAGGGAGGAAATATTTGTATGACTAACAGCGGATTTTGATCAAGTCAGTAATTTAAATTGTACGATGTACAGCGGTGATCAAGTTTAATGACTTTGGGTTTGCTCTAGAAGGAGAGTAAAATATTAAATGCTTATGAATACCCAGATGGTTAAGCCGCATAAAGACTCACAGTGTCCAGAATCTTAACGCTTGTTATTTTCTTTATTTTGTTTTTTTTGGGTGATCAACAAATATAAGGCTTGAGTATGACTGGTTATTACATTTCTGCCATCCTTACCAAGACTTTTGTTAGAGACTAACACCCCTTTCAATTTGGCGTTTCTTTATGTTTATATCACATACTTTACTCTACTGGGTTGTTTTAAGACCTACCAATGCACCAATGCAATTAAGCACACAGTCTTTTAAGCTTACTTTTCGCTGAATTTGGGGTCAAGATAATCAATGTACTATCATGTTCTCTTTTTGCTTCAAAAACTCAAAATTTTGAGGAGCATAAAATAAAGAAAAGATAAATTTAATCGCCCCAGTTAACTTAAGTTAATAAATAAATGGCTAACCATCAATTCACGAGTGAATCATAGGACCAAGACTTGCAAACATGCTTCACAAACTTAAATAACCGACGTACTTTTCAGCGAGAAAAATAATCTAAAAACGTCTGCAAAAAATCTTTTTGGTTTTCTCTGTACAAACTTTAAAAACACAATATTTTTGTCTTTTTCAATTTTCTTATAAACAAAATAAACTTCACAATCTTTTTGGATTTTCGGATTTTTCTGTACAAAAACATAAATCACATTCTTTTTGGTTTTTCAAAATTTTTAAAATGTTTTTGGTTTTTCTAAATATTTAAAGGAAAAACATTAAAGAACAGAAATCACAATATTTTAGAATTTTGAAATTTTTTTTTAATGTTTTTGGATTTTATCTATACAAACGAAAACACACACTTTTTGTATTTTCTAGATTTTCACCACCTAAAACCAAAATAAATTTTAAAAGAAAGAAATGACAGAAAATAAAGATAGTCATCCTTGTTTAAGGATATCAGCGAAGGTCTTCAATCCATTTAAACCAAGCAAAATTTAAAACGTGTTTTATCAAACGCTTTGGTAAATAAATCGGCTTTTTGAAAATCAGTATGTACTTTCTCAAGATTGATTAATTTCTTTTCATAGCAATCCCGTATAAAATGATATCGAATTTCGATATGTTTTGTTTTAGAATGTTGTACGGGATTCTTGGTGATACTAATAGCAGCAGAATTATCAATCAAGATGGGAGTAGTAAGAAACTTCAAACCGTAGTCGCGAAGATGTTGTTGTATCCACAAAACCTGGGAACAGCAACTCGAGGCTGCAACATATTCAGCTTCGGACCTCGTGGTCAAAGTAAAAATGCTTCTACACCACGAGGAAGTGATGCTGAAAAGAAACCATCTTCTTCTACAACACAAGCAATGTTAGCAGATGGAACTGATTGGTCACAACGGTTACTATGCAATGATGTTCAAGCAAATTTGGATATGTTACATAAAGATTGTCAAGATGCTACTGGTAGTGAGATGTCTTCCGATAATGATTCTGGATCTGATTCTGACGACTCTTGCGACAAGCCTTCTGAATCAAAGTTTGCTTGCATGGCTAAGATCATTGAGGTTAGTAATTCTATTTCTATTACTTCATTTGTTAAAGCATCATGTGTTGACTGTGAATCTAACAAATCGAAGTTAGAAGCATTGAAAAATCAAAATGATAATCTTATAAGAGAAATTGCTTCTCTTATGTATACTTATCGACAATCTCTTGAATCTCAAAGGAGATCTCGAGAAAAGATTGAAGCATTGTCGACAAGTAACCACGATCTCAAAGCCGAGTTATCTGTGAAAATGACCATTAATGATCAAAAGTTTCAGGAAATCTTGAAACATCGTTCTAAGATAACTGAGCTTGAGAATGAGGTTCTTGAATTGAAGAACAAATTGGGAAAATTTAGGAATTCATCTTTTCTATTGAATGAAATTATTGAAGTATCTGGAAAACAAAAAGATTCTAAGAAAGATATTGGTTTTGTTGAAATTCCACCACCTTTTCATAATGATTATAAAATTATTCCTTTTGCAAGAAAAGAAGAGGATTTGATTCAAAAAGTGTAACGATTCCGGCAAATCCAGGTATACCCTAGCCGGAATATACTATTTACGTGTTATTTAATATTGACTATATGTGTTATAGTACGTTTATACGAGTATATATGGTTCACAGTATGAATCATACTCAATTATATAGTGAATCATATTGGAATTACAATTAACTAATGAACGATTATTGAAACCCGAACGAATCGGGAATTACATTATAGACGAAGTATATAATGTTTAGTGATATTTACGAGGTATTAATGCTTCGGGATAAGTGAATTATAGCACAGAAAAAGGATTTCGATTTATTAGTACGTCGGTACGATAAACGAAACCTTTAACACCAAACCAAGCAAGAGACGATCAATCAAGCCGAAAAAGATGCGTAATTATTAATGATATGATGTTTTAATGTCATGGGTTAAGTTTTGAAAGTTTTTAAATCAGTTTTATGAAAATTTTACTTTAACCCGAAAAACGACCATTTTAATTTCGTTTCAAGCCGAATTACGAGTTTAAATGAGAAACGAACTGAACCAGACTATCCACAACATTATCCGGATTGTGTAATCCAAATGTGTGGCTAATATTAAACTTGTGGCCCCCCCCCACACCCCCTTTAGGCCGGCCACCCACACCCCCTTTACACATTACATTTCCTTTTTTTTCACATCAATTCTCTCAAACTCTCTCAACCTTCAAACATCCATCCATTTTCTTGATCTCCAACCAAAGATTTGAAGGTATAAAACATGTTTTTATGGTTGATTCTTGGTTTTGATTCTATAATATGGAGAAAAGGAGGTTTCATGTGAAAAATGGGTGAAAACCCGAGATGAAACCGATTCTCGTGTGATCAAAGGATGTATACAAGTTATACAAAGGATTTTGATCTAAGTAATTAGTTAAAAGAGTTTAGAATGAAATTTTACGGTTAAAATCTTGTGAAAATGAGTTTTCATGTGAAAGACGGGTGAAAAACCCGAGATGAAACCGACTCTTGCATGATCAAGAGATGTATACATGTTATACAAGGGATCTTGGTCCAAGAAAGGAGTAAAAAGAGTCGAGAACGGATTTTTACGGTCAAAATCGTTGTTTTGATGTTTTAACCGACACTAGGAAAGAAATGGCTTGATTGTGGGTATAACTTGCTTGGTGTGGTGTTGATGTGCTTGTAAGTGTTGTATCTAGCGGCTAGCAAAGGCTAGAAACCGAGATCCTTGCGATCTAAAGCTAGAAAACACAAAATAGTTCGGTTTTCGTGTGTTTATGAAAAATGGACAGATTGTTGTGTGCTTAGAGTTGGGTCACGAAATTTCACAGAGATGATCTACACATGAAAATATGAGATCTGTGAAGTTTTGGTAATTTTTGGATAAAAGATGAATATTTGGTGAATTTAATGCTCGGTTTTGGCCAAAAATAGTGAAAAATAGCAAAACATGATGAAAAATTCTGGAAACTTTAAGATAAGCTTTTTATAACATATAAAAGTCACCCACAAAATTTGAGCTCAGTTGGAAAAGTCTAAGTAGGCTTTTCGGTGAAACGAGTTCTAGGGCTTTCTAGCTCGGTTTTGGGTGAAAATGGCTTGAAAAATAACTTTTAAATTCTGGAAAAATTCCAGGAAGTTATGAGGATGATAGAGATCATCCCAGAAAAATTTGGGATTTTTCTAAAGTGTTTTGGTATTTTTGATATATTTAGTGTTTTAATAAGATCTAAAAAATAGATAAATAAATGTAAATATAGGAAAATAAATCTGGGAAAATTCCAGAAAGTTATGAGGATGATAGAGATCATCCCAGAAAAATTTGGGATTTTTCTAAAGTGTTTTGGTATTTTTGATATATTTAGTGTTTTAATAAGATCTAAAAAATAGATAAATAAATGTAAATATAGGAAAATAAATCTGGGAAAATTCCAGAAAGTTATGAGGATGATAGATATCATCCCAGAAAAATTTGGGATTTTTCTAAAGTGTTTTGGTATTTTTGATATATTTAGTGTTTTAATAAGATCTAAAAATAGATAAATAAATGTAAATATAGGAAAATAAATCTGGGAAAATTCCAGAAAGTTATGAGGATGATAGAGATTATCCCAGAAAAATTTGGGATTTTTCTAAAGTGTTTTGGTATTTTTGATATATTTAGTGTTTTAATAAGATTTAAAAATAGATAAATAAATGTAAATATAAGAAAATAAATCTGGAAAATTTTTACAAAATTCCTTACTGTCAAATTAAGTTTTGTGCAAAATTTCAAGACCCGAGACTAATCGGGTAATTATTTGTGCTAAAAAGAACATAAAAACAAGTTTTTAAAGCTTAAATCGTGTAAACCGGCAAGGTTCGCATAAGCGAGCTGACTGGTACATGAAAACTCTAAAAATGGACTATTTCATAAATCTAAGTAAATTAAGTAAAAATAAATCATCCGAAAATAATTCGGATGATTTGGGTAATTTTACCCGATTATACCGTTTCCGGCACCGAAATACCGGAAACGGGCCCCACGGCCAAACGGGGTGTCAAACCGAGCTATAATTTCATCACTTTAACTAAATTGACTGTCAAACTCTAAGCAATGTCACAATCTGAGTCCTTAGAAGTGTCACGGGGTTAACATTGTCCCCGAATCGAGTACAGTACTGGGTTAACAATGTTCCCAGATGTACCGATTGATACGTATTTAAGTTATGGGAATTATATAGTAACGACTAGATATTATATTACAGATCCAGGCACGTAGCTGTTCCTTATATTACTCACCTACTCACAAAAAGGTGAGTTTTCACGAGCCCCTTTTAATGAATTGTTTTAATTATATTTTCCCGGGGCGGAAAACATGTCTTATTTAAGTATTTAAGTACATACCGATCGTATGGAAATACTTGTACATTTATATATATATGGTCTGATGCATAGAATATACAAAATGTTTATCATGTGTTATTGTTCTGGGGTAACATAGTTTCCAGGGGTTATTATTGTTCTGGGGTAACATAGTTCCCAGGGGTTATTATTGTTCTGGGGTAACATAGTTCCCAGGGGTTATTATTGTTCTGGGGTAACATAGTTCCCAGGGGTTATTATTGTTCTGGGGTAACATAGTTCCCAGGGGTTATTATTGTTCTGGGGTAACATAGTTCCCAGGGGTTATTATTGTTCTGGGGTAACGTAGTTCCCAGGGGTTATTTTTGTTCTGGGGTAACATAGTTCCCAGAAAGTTAATGGAAATGTCCTGGGGTAACATAGTTCCCAGCATGATTATATTGTTAATAAATGATTATTAAAATGATTTGTCAGTGTTTATTTAAATTAGTGAAACTCACCAACTATTCGTAGTTGACCCGTTTTCTTTACATGTTTTCTAGGTATGCCCAAGTTGGAATGATTGATATGTGCTTAACTATCTGTGCTACCTGTTGGAAGCTTGCTGCTCTATGTTTTGTAATGAATTTATTAATGTCTTATCGGTAAAATATGTGTGTAACACCTAGACAGTAATGAGACTCGCAACAATGTAATATGTTATAAATTAATGTAGTGGTATTTTCTTTATAAGCAATGCTGTTGATATCAGATGTGTCTGTTGCATCCCGTGTACGTTTCCGCTGCGGTTACGGGGTGTTACAGAATTTGGTATCAGAGCCATTGGTTATAAAGAATTAGGATGTCTGAAAAAGATACCTAAAATATAACCAGTAGCTCAAGTATTATAGGATCTGAATATCAACTAATAATATATAGTGACGAGATCGGGATGAACTTGGATGGACAAGTGGGTTATTATGGTCCGGAACATAATAACAGACTTGTCTGCACGAGGGAATTCAGGGGAAGTCACGGGGAATTTAAATAGGTAAAATTGGCAACATATGTGTAAGTATATGATAATATTATTATGTGGTAAAATTGTATAAGTAAGTGCATGTTAATTTGATTTTGAATTACACTATAAAAAGGGACTATATGTTTGTTAACTTGTGTGCAGGTAAAAATGGCAAGAACACCTAGTGTGTCGACGGAAGAGGACCCGGAAGAGGTCAGTTCCGGGGCCTCTGGAAGCCCAAGTGTAGCACCCAGCTCCGAGCCTTCGGAGGCTAGTCATAGTACTTCTAGACAGACCACCCCAGCTAGGAGTGCTAGTTTACCCTCCCCTGCTAGGGTTACCAGGTCTCCTACCCCGCCCGCACCACAGACCGCCCCGATTCCCCCCAGACACGGTCCCCGCCTCACGGCGCGGATCAGTGCCCCGTATGTTCCGCCCATTGTTACCCCACCCAGATCCACATACCACCGGGGCGAGTCTTCCCGCCCCCAACCCGAGCCTGCGACCCTACCTGTGTGGGGTCTTCCAAGGCAGGAGCGGGACTTGGCGGCTTGGCTACGTGTTCTCACCGAACAGGTGAACGAGCACTCTGCCGCCCTGGTCGTGGGGGTACAGAGGCGGACGTACCTCGGGGACTGCATACTGGATCACCAGTATGCTATTAACCAGTTAAAAAGGGAGTGCTCATACTCCCACTGGTTGATCGACCAGATGGAAACCCGAATGCGGGTTATGGTGGCGGTGTTGGTGGTGCTGGTGGCGGTGTTGGTGGGGTTGGTTTACCACCATGTGTAGATGTGTTAGATGGTAGAATCTTGAACCGCTTTTTGATACTCCGTGTAAGTAGTTAGTGGTGATACTAACACGGAGTGAATCTTGTTTAGTTGTAGTACAACCACTGGCCCATAGGGGGTCTCTTGTAGGGCATATCATTATCGATACTTTTGGGTATCATTCAAGCACTGACCCATTGCGGGTTATGTCGAGGATGATACCGACATAGGGCCCTTGTAATAAAACTAGTTATGTAATGTTGACTGAAAGTATGTAAACTGATGTTTGTGTAATATGAATCAATGTTTACTAATGAATGAAATATGTATTGTGTTTTATGTTTTATGTTTTGAGATGGTATTGATTATATCTATTTCTTTGATGATTGTGTAGAATGGCACCGAAACGATCAACGAAAATATCGGAAGTAGATGTGAGCCGTTTGATTGCTCAACAGTTGGAGGCGGCGATACCGGATATAGTATCGCGCATCGCCGCCAGTATTAATAACTCGACCAATCCAACCCCTCCGAGCAATCAAACGCCCATAAATAATGACGGGGAACAAAATGCTAATCCTCCAAGGAATGACAACACTATGCCGAGTAATGACGCACCGCCTACGGTGGTCGCTACCGACAGTAATGGCCCTATCCCTACTGTAGAGACCAACCGCACTGGACCATCCAGGGGTTGTTCAATCAAGGACTTTATGTTATGCAAGCCTTTAGAATTTAACGGGTCGGAAGGACCGAATGGGTTAGTGAAATGGTTAGAGAAAATAGAATCAGTGGTAAATATCAGCAACTGTCCCGAGGATTGTGTCGTTAAGTACGCCACCTGTACGTTCACAGACCATGCCTTGACATGGTGGAACACCATAGTACAGACTCGAGGTCAGGCGGCGACAAACCGCATGACCTAGGCAGAGCTTAAGGATCTTGTTTTGAAACATTTCTGCCCAAAGAATGAATTGCAGAAACTGGAACATGAGTTGTGGAACCTAGAGATGCATGGGGCGGACCACTTGGGATATACCAACCGGTTTAATGAACTGTCACGATTAGTGCCGTGGTTGGTCACCCCAGAGTCAAAGAGGGTGGAACGTTATATTTGGGGACTTACTCCAGTAGTGAGGAGTATAGTTAACGCGGGAGGGCACCAGACGTATGAGGGTGCAGTGACACAGGCTGGTATTGTCACGTATGATTTCTTAAGGAGCGGATCGATAAAGACGACGGGAGAGTCGGCTGGGGGAAAGCGAGGTACGTATGACAATAGGGTCCGAGAGAAACAGCAAGGTAAACGAGCTAGGCCCGCTGCCCAGAGCTATGCCATGACTAGTTCGGGCGGAAGGCAAGAACCGTAGAGGGGAACGTTTCCTAAATGTGGGAAATGTGGTTACCACCATAGTGGCGTGTGCAAGGAGGTGGTGTGCCACCGGTGTGGCCGGGTTGGACACTACGCACCAAATTGTAAGACAAATCTGAACAACCTGAACCGTCAACCGCAACCTATTCGTGCGCAACCATTTAGAACTCAACCAGCCCGACAGCAGAACCCGCAAGGAAACCAGATGGTGACCACTAGCCGTGCTTGCTACGAATGCGGCAGCACGGATCACTTCAAAAGGAACTGCCCGAAACTGAATCAGGGAGGAAACGGGAGACAACTCGCGGGTCAGCCATCGGCGTCCAATCCGGCGCGAGGCCGGGCATTTGTGATGGGAGCGAACGAGGCGCGCCAGGACCCCAGCGTAGTGACAGGTACCTTCCTCGTCTCTGATCATTACGCTTCTGTATTATTTGATACAGGCGCCGATAGAAGTTTTGTCTCCGTTAGATTCCTTTCGATAGCAAACCTTCCTATTGGTGAAACCATAGAACCCTACACCGTAGAGGTCGCTAACGGTAAAACCATGATAGTTAATCGGATTGTTCGGAATTGCCCTTTTATTCTAAGCGAACAATCCTTCCTGATTGACTTGTTACCGGTAGAATTGGGTAGTTTTGACGTGATAGTGGGAATGGATTGGTTGGCACGTAATAGGGTAGAAATAAACTGTGAAAAGAAAACCGTCAAGATCCGGGTGTCGGATGACGAGGAGGTATTAGTGCAGGGAGAAAAATCCGGCACCATGATACCATTTATATCCCACCTCAAGGTGTTGAAATATATACGTCAGGGATGTGTGGCGTATCTAGCGAGCCTGACGGCCGCTGATTCTGAGGAAAAACGGGTGGACGATATTCACGTGGTACGCGAATTTCCACAAGTTTTTCCAGAGGAACTTCCTGGATTACCGCCAACCCGACAAGTCGAATTCAGAATCGACTTATTACCTCAAGCCGGCCCTGTTGCTAAGGCCCCTTACAGACTTGCACCGTCCGAGATGCAAGAACTATCCAACCAGTTGCAGGAATTGTTGGATAAGGGGTTTATACGTCCCAGTTATTCCCCGTGGGGTGCACCTGTACTATTTGTGAAAAAGAAGGACGGAAGCCTTCGAATGTGCATTGACTACAGGGAATTGAACAAATTAACCATCAAAAATAGATATCCTCTTCCCCGAATCGATGATTTGTTCGACCAACTACAAGGTGCGAGCTATTTCTCAAAAATTGATCTTAGATCGGGATACCACCAAGTTAGAATTCAAGAGGAGGATATCCCAAAAACCGCGTTTCGGACTCGCTACGGCCACTACGAATTTTTAGTTATGCCTTTTGGGCTAACAAATGCGCCAGCGGTGTTCATGGATCTCATGAACCGAGTCTGTAAACCCTATCTCGACAAGTTCGTCATTGTATTTATTGACGATATTTTGATATACTCGAAGAGTAAAGAGGAGCACGAGCAACACTTAAAGTTAGTTTTAGAGCTTCTAGATCAGGAGAAGTTATATGCAAAATTCTCCAAGTGTAACTTCTGGTTACAAGAGGTGCAATTCCTCGGTCATGTTATAAACCACCAAGGAATACACGTTGATCCGAGTAAGGTTGAAGCTATTAAGAATTGGCAAGCGCCTAAATCTCCGAAGGAAATCCGCCAATTCTTAGGCTTAGCTGGATACTATCGTCGATTTATAGAGAACTTTTCCAGCATCGCCCAACCTTTAACCCTCCTGACTCAAAAGGATCGGAAATATGAATGGGGTGAAGAGCAGGAAACGGCGTTTCAAACGCTAAAACAAAGATTGTGCCAAGCGCCAATCTTAAGTCTCCCCGACGGAGACGATGGATTTATTGTATATTGTGACGCATCCCGTAAAGGGTTAGGATGCGTGTTAATGCAAAATAAAAAGGTCATAGCCTATGCGTCTCGACAGTTAAAAGTTCATGAGAAAAACTACACTACTCATGACTTGGAACTGGGAGCAGTCATCTTTGCACTTAAAATCTGGAGACACTATCTCTACGGTACAAAGTGCACCATATTCACTGATCATAAAAGTTTGCAACACATATTCGATCAGAAAGAACTGAATATGAGGCAACGAAGATGGGTCGAGTTGCTGAGTGACTATGACTGTGACATACGATATCACCCCGGCAAGGCTAACGTTGTAGCCGATGCCTTGAGTAGAAAGGATCGAGTCAAGCCACTACGTGTGCGAGCGTTGGGGATGATAGTCCAGTCGAACCTTTCAGATTTGATTCGAGTCGCTCAACGCGAGGCGTTGAAAGAGGGCCAATTGGATAAAGAAGGACTTTACGGGAATGAGAAGAATTTCGAACAGCGTGTGGACGAAATTCTTTATTTCAAAAATCGGATTTGGATCCCGACCCTCCATGACCTTCGTGATTTGATCATGGATGAAGCACATAAATCGAAATATTCCATACATCCGGGATCAGATAAAATGTACAAGGATGTGAAAGAATTTTACTGGTGGCCAGGTATGAAAAAGGATATAGCCACATACGTCGGCAAGTGTACGACGTGTGCGAGAGTTAAGGCGGAACACCAGAAACCCTCGGGAATGCTACAACAGCCGGAAATTCCCGAATGGAAGTGGGAGCAGATCACAATGGATTTTGTGACACATCTCCCCAAGACACCCCGAGGTCATGATGCGATTTGGGTAATCGTGGATCGATTAACCAAATCGGCACATTTTATTCCAATTAGGAATACTTTTAACACTGAGAGACTTGCGCAAATTTATATAAATGAAATAGTGTCTCGTCATGGCATACCCATCTCGATCATCTCCGATAGGGATAGCCATTTCACCTCCAAACTTTGGCAAGCTGTCCAAGAAGCATTGGGAACACGTATTGACCTAAGCGCAGCTTACCACCCTCAGACCGATGGTCAGTCTGAGAGGACCATTCAAACTTTGGAGGATTTGCTTCGTGCTTGCGTACTGGACTTTAAGGGAAATTGGGATCAACATCTCCCACTCGTTGAATTTTCCTATAATAACAGTTATCACAGCAGTATAAAGGCAGCACCTTATGAAGCATTGTATGGGCGGAAGTGCCGATCACCACTTTGCTGGTCTGAAGTGGGTGACCCGCAGGTCATTAGATCGGATCTGGTCCAGGAGACGACCAGCAAGATTCTTGAAATTAAGAACAACCTGAAAGCCGCGCGGGATCGGCAGAAGAGTTATGCTGATACCTGTCGAAAACCGTTGTCATTTGAGAAGGGTGAAAAGGTATACTTGAAAGTATCACCCTGGAAAGGAGTGGTCAGATTTGGAAAGGCGGGGAAGTTGGCCCCTAGATACATTGGACCATTCAACATCACTGCAAAGATCGGTCCGGTAGCTTACCGACTAGAACTGCCTGAGGAACTAAGTGCAGTTCATAACGTGTTTCATGTGTCGAATTTGAAAAGATGTCTGGCGGATGAGACATCGGTGTTACCCTTAGAGGGTGTTCAAATAAGTGATAGGCTCAACTTCGTAGAGGAGCCCATCGAAATAGTGGACGGTAAGATCAAGCAACTTAGACACAATAAGATCTCGTTGGTCAAAGTTAGATGGAATTCGCAACGAGGCCCAGAATTTACTTGGGAACGAAAGGATGAATTTCGGAAGAAATACCCCCACCTATTTCCTCAAAAGAAAGTAGTTGACGCATAAAATTTCGAGGACGAAATTTTTATAACGGGGGGAGAATGTAACGATTCCGGCAAATCCAGGTATACCCTAGCCGGAATATACTATTTACGTGTTATTTAATATTGACTATATGTGTTATAGTACGTTTATACGAGTATATATGGTTCACAGTATGAATCATACTCAATTATATAGTGAATCATATTGGAATTACAATTAACCAATGAACGATTATTGAAACCCGAACGAATCGGGAATTACATTATAGACGAAGTATATAATGTTTAGTGATATTTACGAGGTATTAATGCTTCGGGATAAGTGAATTATAGCACAGAAAAAGGATTTCGATTTATTAGTACGTCGGTACGATAAACGAAACCTTTAACACCAAACCAAGCAAGAGACGATCAATCAAGCCGAAAAAGATGCGTAATTATTAATGATATGATGTTTTAATGTCATGGGTTAAGTTTTGAAAGTTTTTAAATCAGTTTTATGAAAATTTTACTTTAACCCGAAAAACGACCATTTTAATTTCGTTTCAAGCCGAATTACGAGTTTAAATGAGAAACGAACTGAACCAGACTATCCACAACATTATCCGGATTGTGTAATCCAAATGTGTGGCTAATATTAAACTTGTGGGCCCCCCCCCACACCCCCTTTAGGCCGGCCACCCACACCCCCTTTACACATTACATTTCCTTTTTTTTTCACATCAATTCTCTCAAACTCTCTCAACCTTCAAACATCCATCCATTTTCTTGATCTCCAACCAAAGATTTGAAGGTATAAAACATGTTTTTATGGTTGATTCTTGGTTTTGATTCTATAATATGGAGAAAAGGAGGTTTCATGTGAAAAATGGGTGAAAACCCGAGATGAAACCGATTCTCGTGTGATCAAAGGATGTATACAAGTTATACAAAGGATTTTGATCTAAGTAATTAGTTAAAAGAGTTTAGAATGAAATTTTACGGTTAAAATCTTGTGAAAATGAGTTTTCATGTGAAAGACGGGTGAAAAACCCGAGATGAAACCGACTCTTGCATGATCAAGAGATGTATACATGTTATACAAGGGATCTTGGTCCAAGAAAGGAGTAAAAAGAGTCGAGAACGGATTTTTACGGTCAAAATCGTTGTTTTGATGTTTTAACCGACACTAGGAAAGAAATGGCTTGATTGTGGGTATAACTTGCTTGGTGTGGTGTTGATGTGCTTGTAAGTGTTGTATCTAGCGGCTAGCAAAGGCTAGAAACCGAGATCCTTGCGATCTAAAGCTAGAAAACACAAAATAGTTCGGTTTTCATGTGTTTATGAAAAATGGACAGATTGTTGTGTGCTTAGAGTTGGGTCACGAAATTTCACAGAGATGATCTACACATGAAAATATGAGATCTGTGAAGTTTTGGTAATTTTTGGATAAAAGATGAATATTTGGTGAATTTAATGCTCGGTTTTGGCCAAAAATAGTGAAAAATAGCAAAACATGATGAAAAATTCTGGAAAATTTAATATAAGCTTTTTATAACATATAAAAGTCACCCACAAAATTTGAGCTCAGTTGGAAAAGTCTAAGTAGGCTTTTCGGTGAAACGAGTTCTAGGGCTTTCTAGCTCGGTTTTGGGTGAAAATGGCTTGAAAAATAACTTTTAAATTCTGGAAAAATTCCAGGAAGTTATGAGGATGATAGAGATTATCCCAGAAAAATTTGGGATTTTTCTAAAGTGATTTGGTATTTTTGATATATTTAGTGTTTTAATAAGATCTAAAAAATAGATAAATAAATGTAAATATAGGAAAATAAATCTGGGAAAATTCCAGAAAGTTATGAGGATGATAGAGATCATCCCAGAAAAATTTGGGATTTTTCTAAAGTGTTTTGGTATTTTTGATATATTTAGTGTTTTAATAAGATCTAAAAAATAGATAAATAAATGTAAATATATAAAAATAAATCTGGGAAAATTCCAGAAAGTTATGAGGATGATAGAGATAATCCCAGAAAAATTTGGGATTTTTCTAAAGTGTTTTGGTATTTTTGATATATTTAGTGTTTTAATAAGATCTAAAAATAGATAAATAAATGTAAATATAGGAAAATAAATCTGGGAAAATTCCAGAAAGTTATGAGGATGATAGAGATCATCCCAGAAAAATTTGGGATTTTTCTAAAGTGTTTTGGTATTTTTGATATATTTAGTATTTTAATAAGATTTAAAAATAGATAAATAAATGTAAATATAAGAAAATAAATCTGGAAAATTTTTACAAAATTCCTTACTGTCAAATTAAGTTTTGTGCAAAATTTCAAGACCCGAGACTAATCGGGTAATTATTTGTGCTAAAAAGAACATAAAAACAAGTTTTTAAAGCTTAAATCGTGTAAACCGGCAAGGTTCGCATAAGCGAGCTGACTGGTACATGAAAACTCTAAAAATGGACTATTTCATAAATCTAAGTAAATTAAGTAAAAATAAATCATCCGAAAATAATTCGGATGATTTGGGTAATTTTACCCGATTATACCGTTTCCGGCACCGAAATACCGGAAACGGGCCCCACGGCCAAACGGGGTGTCAAACCGAGCTATAATTTCATCACTTTAACTAAATTGACTGTCAAACTCTAAGCAATGTCACAATCTGAGTCCTTAGAAGTGTCACGGGGTTAACATTGTCCCCGAATCGAGTACAGTACTGGGTTAACATTGTCCCCGAATCGAGTACAGTACTGGGTTAACAATGTTCCCAGATGTACCGATTGATACGTATTTAAGTTATGGGAATTATATAGTAACGACTAGATATTATATTACAGATCCAGGCACGTAGCTGTTCCTTATATTACTCACCGACTCACAAAAAGGTGAGTTTTCACGAGCCCCTTTTAATGAATTGTTTTAATTATATTTTCCCGGGGCGGAAAACATGTCTTATTTAAGTATTTAAGTACATACCGATCGTATGGAAATACTTGTACATTTATATATATATGGTCTGATGCATAGAATATACAAAATGTTTATCATGTGTTATTGTTCTGGGGTAACATAGTTCCCAGGGGTTATTATTGTTCTGGGGTAACATAGTTCATGTGAAAAATGGGTGAAAACCCGAGATGAAACCGATTCTCGTGTGATCAAAGGATGTATACAAGTTATACAAAGGATTTTGATCTAAGTAATTAGTTAAAAGAGTTTAAAATGAAATTTTACGGTTAAAATCTTGTGAAAATGAGTTTTCATGTGAAAGACGGGTGAAAAACCCGAGATGAAACCGACTCTTGCATGATCAAGAGATGTATACATGTTATACAAGGGATCTTGGTCCAAGAAAGGAGTAAAAAGAGTCGAGAACGGATTTTTACGGTCAAAATCGTTGTTTTGATGTTTTAACCGACACTAGGAAAGAAATGGCTTGATTGTGGGTATAACTTGCTTGGTGTGGTGTTGATGTGCTTGTAAGTGTTGTATCTAGCGGCTAGCAAAGGCTAGAAACCGAGATCCTTGCGATCTAAAGCTAGAAAACACAAAATAGTTCGGTTTTCGTGTGTTTATGAAAAATGGACAGATTGTTGTGTGCTTAGAGTTGGGTCACGAAATTTCACAGAGATGATCTACACATGAAAATATGAGATCTGTGAAGTTTTGGTAATTTTTGGATAAAAGATGAATATTTGGTGAATTTAATGCTCGGTTTTGGCCAAAAATAGTGAAAAATAGCAAAACATGATGAAAAATTCTGGAAAATTTAAGATAAGCTTTTTATAACATATAAAAGTCACCCACAAAATTTGAGCTCAGTTGGAAAAGTCTAAGTAGGCTTTTCGGTGAAACGAGTTCTAGGGCTTTCTAGCTCGGTTTTGGGTGAAAATGGCTTGAAAAATAACTTTTAAATTCTGGAAAAATTCCAGGAAGTTATGAGGATGATAGAGATCATCCCAGAAAAATTTGGGATTTTTCTAAAGTGTTTTGGTATTTTTGATATATTTAGTGTTTTAATAAGATCTAAAAAATAGATAAATAAATGTAAATATAGGAAAATAAATCTGGGAAAATTCCAGAAAGTTATGAGGATGATAGAGATCATCCCAGAAAAATTTGGGATTTTTCTAAAGTGTTTTGGTATTTTTGATATATTTAGTGTTTTAATAAGATCTAAAAAATAGATAAATAAATGTAAATATATAAAAATAAATCTGGGAAAATTCCAGAAAGTTATGAGGATGATAGAGATAATCCCAGAAAAATTTGGGATTTTTCTAAAGTGTTTTGGTATTTTTGATATATTTAGTGTTTTAATAAGATCTAAAAATAGATAAATAAATGTAAATATAGGAAAATAAATCTGGGAAAATTCCAGAAAGTTATGAGGATGATAGAGATCATCCCAGAAAAATTTGGGATTTTTCTAAAGTGTTTTGGTATTTTTGATATATTTAGTATTTTAATAAGATTTAAAAATAGATAAATAAATGTAAATATAAGAAAATAAATCTGGAAAATTTTTACAAAATTCCTTACTGTCAAATTAAGTTTTGTGCAAAATTTCAAGACCCGAGACTAATCGGGTAATTATTTGTGCTAAAAAGAACATAAAAACAAGTTTTTAAAGCTTAAATCGTGTAAACCGGCAAGGTTCGCATAAGCGAGCTGACTGGTACATGAAAACTCTAAAAATGGACTATTTCATAAATCTAAGTAAATTAAGTAAAAATAAATCATCCGAAAATAATTCGGATGATTTGGGTAATTTTACCCGATTATACCGTTTCCGGCACCGAAATACCGGAAACGGGCCCCACGGCCAAACGGGGTGTCAAACCGAGCTATAATTTCATCACTTTAACTAAATTGACTGTCAAACTCTAAGCAATGTCACAATCTGAGTCCTTAGAAGTGTCACGGGGTTAACATTGTCCCCGAATCGAGTACAGTACTGGGTTAACAATGTTCCCAGATGTACCGATTGATACGTATTTAAGTTATGGGAATTATATAGTAACGACTAGATATTATATTACAGATCCAGGCACGTAGCTGTTCCTTATATTACTCACCGACTCACAAAAAGGTGAGTTTTCACGAGCCCCTTTTAATGAATTGTTTTAATTATATTTTCCCGGGGCGGAAAACATGTCTTATTTAAGTATTTAAGTACATACCGATCGTATGGAAATACTTGTACATTTATATATATATGGTCTGATGCATAGAATATACAAAATGTTTATCATGTGTTATTGTTCTGGGGTAACATAGTTCCCAGGGGTTATTATTGTTCTGGGGTAACATAGTTCCCAGGGGTTATTATTGTTCTGGGGTAACATAGTTCCCAGGGGTTATTATTGTTCTGGGGTAACATAGTTCCCAGGGGTTATTATTGTTCTGGGGTAACATAGTTCCCAGGGGTTATTATTGTTCTGGGGTAACGTAGTTCCCAGGGGTTATTTTTGTTCTGGGGTAACATAGTTCCCAGAAAGTTAATGGAAATGTCCTGGGGTAACATAGTTCCCAGCATGATTATATTGTTAATAAATGATTATTAAAATGATTTGTCAGTGTTTATTTAAATTAGTGAAACTCACCAACTATTCGTAGTTGACCCGTTTTCTTTACATGTTTTCTAGGTATGCCCAAGTTGGAATGATTGATATGTGCTTAACTATCTGTGCTACCTGTTGGAAGCTTGCTGCTCTATGTTTTGTAATGAATTTATTAATGTCTTATCGGTAAAATATGTGTGTAACACCTAGACAGTAATGAAACTCGCAACAATGTAATATGTTATAAATTAATGTAGTGGTATTTTCTTTATAAGCAATGCTGTTGATATCAGATGTGTCTGTTGCATCCCGTGTACGTTTCCGCTGCGGTTACGGGGTGTTACAAAAAGAATCTGTGATTTCTGAAAAACCTAAATTGGTTAAACCTGAAATTGTCAAACCCCAAGTTGCTCCTCAAAAACCTCATGTGGAGAGTAAAAAAGGTCTTTGTTGAAAATGTTTATAAAGTAATTATTGAAGATGTGTTTGAACATGAGATAATACACAAGAATAAGAACATTCTTAGTTCTAATCATATTCTTTGCGAACCTCAAGAGTTTGAGGAAGCTGTGTATGGTTCATTCAAATCTCAAATGAACATGGAAGAAACTGTGAAAACCAAACCAGTGAGGACAAAGAAGTCAGTTAAACCAAATATTTCTAACGAGGACTTAATGCGTTTCATTAATCCTCCGAGTTTTAAGTCTTCTTCGGCTAGAGTTTTTAAGTTAAAGGGAATAGACACAATGTTCACTGAAAAATATATTCCAATCAGTATCATTAAACCTGAACTAATTGAGAGTGTTTTTGTCAATGAAACTTCAAAAATTCAAGAACTTGAACGTGTGTATGCACAACAAAAACATCAGATCAATCTGATCCATTGACTAAGGCAAAACAATTTTTAAAACAAGCTAAAAAGATTAATTTTGTGAAGTCAACTGGAATAGATACACTAAAAAACTTTTCGAACTGTTCTAATTTAGATTTTTATTTAAAGAAGAAATCTGACTTATCTGATGAGTTTGCTAAGAGCATGACTAAAATTGTGAGTCATCATCAATCATCGGCATCATTTATTCCAATTACTTCTAAACATCATCATGTAGACATGCGAACTTGTTTTTTATGCTGTCAACAAGGTCATGTTGTGAGGAATTGTAGTCAGAAGAACTATCAGAATCTTCATCCTTTTATCAAGGACAAATCTAAGCCAATTCCATTGGTCAAGGAGATCCTGAAACGACCTGTGTCGTATGCTGATGATACTCATATTTTGTTCTCTGATGTGAATCTTCGGAAGGTTTTTCATATCAATGAGACACACGGTCAAGTGAAACCAAAATTCATTCCAACTGAACCTATATGTCAAAACAAGAATTCAAACATTGTTCAGGCAGCTTACTTAAGACGAAAGTCTAGGAAGCCGGTAACTTATTCACAAGTGGCTGAACAACAGTTGAAATCTGTTAAGATTAATGATCAAAGAGAAAACCAAAAGGTGCCCAAGACCGAGGCCTGGGCTGCCTTTTTGAAATAATCACTTTTGTTTATGTGTAGGGTTCATCCAAGACCATTTCTGGTGAAAACTGGATCATGGATAGCGGATGTTCTCGTCATATCACTGGGAATCTCAACCTATTAACCAACGTAAGAAATATTCAAGGAGGTTATGTAGCGTTTGCTGGGAATTCTGGGGGTATGATCACACACGAGGGTGAAGTTTCAAATGGTCAAATTACGTTTGAGAAAGTGAATTATTGCGACAAGGTTGATCATAACTTATTGAGTGTATCGCAGATTTGTGATAAAAAGTACACTACAATATTTACTGACAAAGAGTGTCTTATCTTAAAACCGGGTTATGTTATTCCCGAGGACATGGTTGTTATGCGATCACCACGATCAAATGATATTTATGTCTTAAATATGAATTCTAAAGTATCAACGTCTATCGAAACATGTTTTTTCTCGAAAGCAACCGAGAAAGACTCGATTCTATGGCATCGTAGAATGGGTCACGTACATGTCAGAAAGTTGAATTATTTAATGGCAAATGACTTAGTTGAGGGTGTCTCATTAAAGAATTTTAAGTTATCTGATCACTGTGTTGCATGCAAAAAGGGCAAGTAGAAGAAGACGACACATCCCTCTAAGTTATTGAATTCCATTGATACTCCTCTTGAACGACTTCATATGGATTTGTTTGGTCCAGTGAATCGTTTGAGTATTTCTGGAGATTGGTATTGTCTTGTAGTGACAGATGATTATTCAAGATATTCATGGGGTGTTATTTATGAGTTCAAAAGATCAAACACTGGTTTTGGTACAAAATCTTATTACTAAGATCGAATCACTGTATAAACAAAAGGTGAGGAGGATCCGTAGTGATAATAGTACTGAATTCAAAAACACTATATTGGATTTCTTTTGTATTCAAAAGGGAATTCACCGAGAATATAGTGCACCTTATGTACCTCAACAAAATGGGGTTGCTGAAAGGAAAAATAGAACTATGATTGAAGCTGCACGTACAATGCTCGCTGATTCAAAGCTTCCTGTTCAATTTTGGAATGAGGCAGTGAATACAGCTTGTTATACGCTTAATCGAGTTCTAACAGTGAAACGACTCAAGAAGACAAGCTACGAGATCTTAAATAATAGAAAACCTAATTTAAAGTACCTGGAACCATTTGGGTGTCCGTGTACAATGTTGAAGAAGGATTCGGGTAAATTTGAAGAAAAAGCTATCGAAGGGTATTTCTTGGGATATGCATCTATAAAGAAAAGGGTTTTTTAACTTCACATCTGGCTGTGTTGAGGAATGGTATCATGTGGACTGTCAAAAGTACACAACTCCTCTTCAAGGGAAAGGTCCAGACTGGATGTTTGACTACGATAGTTTATTTAATTCTTTTACGCATTCGACTGAACACATCGATGAAGATCTGGTTCGAGCATACTTTGAAGATCATTTGGCAATTTCCAGATTTTCAAGTTCTAATGAAGTTGAAGCTCAACCAGATGCTCCAACTGAAGAATCTCAAGTTGTTTCTCCAGTTGCTATTGATAATGTTTCTACTTCTTCTGATGATGATCAAGCTGAAATTCAAGTTATTGGTCTTGACTGTGAAAATGTTTCATCTCCCGAGTTGGGTGAACATTACACTAACTTATTTGATAATGTTATTGTCCCTGAGAATCCCACTCTTCGGATTCATGGATATCATCCACAGGAAAATATCATTGGAGAACTTGATGTGGGCGTTCGTACACGTCATCAAGTTGCTTCGTCAAGTGATAATAACACATTGTGTGCTTACATTAACTTACATTCTTCGGGAATTGTGAATATTGCTAAATTCAATTGCTTTCTATCTCAAATTGAGCCAACGACAGCTCGTAAGGCACTTGAAGATCCTTCTTGGATAGAAGCTATGCAAGAGGAATTACAACAGTTTGCACGATTGGGTGTTTGGGATTTAATAGACAAACCTGCTAGAGTTAAGAAAGCCATTCCGACTAAGTGGGTATTTAAGTGTAAGAAGGACGACCGAGGGGTGATTGTCAGAAACAAAGCACGTCTAGTGGTGCAGGGTTTTCATCAGCAATAGGGTATTGATTACAAAGAGGTATATGATCCAGTTACAAGATTAGAGTCGTTTCGAATCTTCCTGGCTTATGCAGCTCATAAGAATATCAAGGTCTATCAAATGGATGTTAAAAGTGATTTTCTCAATGGTGAATTACACGAGGAAGTGTTTGTTCAACAACCACCTGGTTTTGAAGATCCTGATTATCCAGACTGTGTTTACCGATTAAACAAGGCCCTGTATGGTCTACATCAAGCCCCGAGAGCTTGGTATGGTACGCTCGCCGACCATCTGCCAGATAATGGCTTCAAACGAGGAACTGTTGACTGCACTTTTTTCATAAAACTGTTGGTGACGATCTTCTTCTAGTCCAGATTTATGTTGACGATATTATTTTTGGGTCTACAAACGACACATTGTGTAAGGAGTTCGAGAAGTCCATGCAAACAATGTTCGAGATGAGCTCGATGGGAGAGTTGAATTTCTTTTTAGGGTTGCAGGTTCATCAGTCTGCTCACGGAATTTTTATTCACCAGACTAAGTATGTGAATGACGTCTTGAGCCGATTCAAGATTTCTGCCGGAAAAATCCCTTCTACTCCTCTTCCAGTAGGGCACAATTTATCACCGGATGAATTGGAGGATTCCGTTGATCCTACCCTATTGCGTGCCATGATCGGTTCTTTAATGTACTTAACGGCTTCTCGCTCTGATATTATGTTTGCTGTTTGTCTTTGTGCTAGGTACCAAGCTAGTCCCCGAGTGACTCACCTGGCAGCGGTCAAGCGTATTTTGCAATATCTACGGGGAAATCCAGACATCGGGTTGTGGTACCCCAAAGATAATACTTTCGATCTTACCGCCTAGAGCACTTGTTGGTTCCCGTATCACCAATCAATAACAATAAACAGATCTCAGATCTGTGTATATAAGATTAATACGAGTAAGGATCTAGCTCATAATTAACATCGATTCAGTGTTGTATATATGTGTATATATTATCAATAAGTTATCAATAGTGCTTGTATAATATGAGGTGAAGCTTGAGAGAGATTTGGACAGCAAAGCCTTTCAAAACTTTCTCTCAAAAACTTAAATTAAAGTGAACAGTAGTTCACTATATATAGAAGGCGACCTGGTTCGCTAACATCCCCTAGCGAACCAGCTTCTCCTTCGTTACATAATTTAACATAACGAACCGCCCCCTGATTCGTTAACATCCCCTAACGAATCAGGAGGGAATACATTATAATATCTTAGTTCGCTAACATTCCTAGCGAACTAGACTTAACTTAACGAACTAGTTAAATATAAACATTAAATATTACATTAATTGATAAATAAACATTAACAATAAATACAAAGACTCCAGACGCAAAACCGTGCACTAACAGGTAGTGAACGAAGAGGAAGCTTTACAGGATACGACGATTCCTTATATGAACACGTCGTTTATTTATGAAGATGAGGAGATCGAGGTTGAAGGTGTGACAAAAAAGAAATACCCCGATCTATTTCACCGATCAAATGTTGATAAGGGTGTTCCTACATTAACTGAAGATCAAGTTAAAGCTGCTGAAGATCATTTGGAAAAGATATCGAAGAACAAAGAAAAGTTAAAAGACAAAGATCAAACCGATGCTGACATTTCAGAATGGTTCAAGTATAAAGACAAAAGTGCTCGTAAAATTATTGAGGTGTACATGTATGTTGATGAAGAACAGAAAATGGGTGCTATCGCACGAGCCAAAGGTAATCAGAAGACCACATTCACAGTCGTGTCGACAGTAGAGGGTGACATAGTATCATGGTTATATGATTCTGATTTAAAGGTTAGTATCATCAGGTGGGAGAACGGCATTCAGTAATATAAAAATATCACTGACGTTCTCTCACTACCGCGTTGGGATGTTCGTACCCTCGCGTGTCGACCTTTCTTAAATCGCGGTGGATATCGTCGACCAGAATGGTTTCACCAAGAAGTAAACCGTGGTTTCAAGTTTTTTAAGCCACAAGTTCCAACCTGTAAACGTATTGACGAGATTGATCCTCATACGCGTTGGAGGAAACTCGTGCTTAAAGTGAAACCGTCGAAGACGATGAAACATGTACCGGTGAAGACATTCCCACAAAATCTTCACGTATCCTTTAATCGATGGTACTATGATAATCATACCGGCGGGGCGTCATTGTGCCGGGTAAATGCTTGAAGACCAGTTTTATTATAGAGCGCCATGAAGACTACGATCGAGCTATGAAGTTCCAGCGTGTTGTACGTGTATGTCATGAGTACAGAATTCAAAGTTGTCGGGATTGGCATACAAAGCGCTTCAAGTAAATAAAGAAAAAGAGCTCAAAACGAGGAGGTGTTTGTTAGTGAACGGTTTTTTCGTCTCAAGTCTATGTAATTTATCGTATGTAACTTATTATTATTATTATAATGAAAAGAGTATTTATGTAAAACCCATTAGTTCGTTATGTATCAGCTAATTCTTTAAAGATGCTTAACGAATTAGCCAGTTCGTTAAATGTAAAGTTCATTCGTTAAGGATTTTTAACAAATGGAATGTAATTCGTTATGTATGTTCCCATTCGTCATGGAATGTTGACGAATGGGGGTATAACGAATAGGTTGATTCGTTATGCTTTCCTTACCTGTTTTGTAAGTTAACGAATTAGGAGCCAATTCGTTACGGGTTGTGTAACGAATTGGTCTTCATCATCTATTTATAGGGTGTTCATACCCTCATAATTTAAGTTTTGAGTTAATCTTATCGAACCTCTGTCCCTATTCTCTCTCGCTCAATTCTTCATTAAAGTATTACTAATATACATATTACAATTACCAATACATATATATAACTAATTATAAGCATATCATAAACTAGATCCTAAGGTATAGATATAATCCGATAATCAATACTGATCAGATTTATACGTATATTACGTGTTTACAAAAATTGGAATGCCCATTTCCATAAAAACTCTCACAAATTTTTGAATAACCAAATGAAAAACATATCAAACTTAACTTAAGTAATGAAATCGAATTGTAAAGCGTGCGTTCATGTACCACCATGAATCTTTGTATTCCTAATTTAAACCATAAAAATAAATGAATAGATACAAATATAGAAAACAAATTGAAAATCGACTATTCATGCTTCACCATGACTTTTCGAGTCTTCAATTTTAAACCATAATAGTAAATGAATATATAAATAAAATATCGAACTGAAAATCGACTATTCATGTATCACCATGACTTTTTAAATTTTCAATTTTTAACCATAATAATAAATGAATATATAACTAAAATAAACACATTGAAATTCGACTATTATCGTATTACAAAAAAAATATTAAAATCAAAATGCATAATTGAATCCAACCGAAAGCTGGGTATTCGTGTATCACCACGACTTGGCAGACTTTCAGTTAAAACACATGGTAAAACATTGAGGGTCGGAGTCACACGTCGCATGAACCACCATGACTTGTGTGACATCCTTAGGAGTGCAACCATATTCCTTTTCACAAAGAGGACATGGTCACATTGAGAGTTTTAAAGTTGTGATTTATATGGCATTGGGATGGTATGTTTTGGCCTAATAAGTTTCATGCCCTTTTCGAACTATCTAGGTAAGCAACCAGGTCCCGTGTTTGATTGGGATTTATGCGCATTGCTTATTCTTAGGTTTCAATAACCTTGGTGACAGGATTTCAGAAAACAAGCACAATCCCCTTCCAGTTACTACATACACGCCATATAGAACCATCTTTTGGGGTTTTTTTTATTTAAAATGAGTTTAACAAAAATGAATTAAAGTTTATAAATCATTTGATGTTTATTAGTTGAAGAATGATTTGTAGATAAATAATTATAACTTATTAATATAAGTTTATATAACAATATTAATAACAATTTATGATTAAACGTTTTTTTGTTCTATTAACATAATTTATTAATTTACTAATTAATTAAATTAAATATTTTGCATGAATTCTTTTAAAGAAATTATAAATATTAGTTTATGTTGAAATAAATAATGATCAAGGAAGATTAGAATATTCTCAACCTCCTCAAGAAAAATGCCAGGTATGATATTAGAGCATACTAGGAACTTCGAGCAAGCCTAACACTTATTCAAGCTAGGTGTCTTACATCGAGCAATGTTATCTTCTGGAATTCTTTTAAGTGTTTAGTTCGAGAAAAGTACACTTCATCAAGCAAGGTTTTTTTTTTCAGTCAAGCAAGGTTTGTTTCAAAGAAAAATCTTGGCTTAACCAAGATTTAATTTGGTGGGTGGAACAAGGTTTAAATAATAGTGATCTTAAGCACACTTGTAGGAAGTTAATGGAATCATACTAAGGACTTCTACGAGCAAGGTTCAACCTCAAGCAAGCTACAGTACCACCAACACACTTAGTTTGCTAGAATAAATTATTAACAAAAGTTTGAAGAGATCAAGGAGAGCAAGTTTGCTCGTAGGATAATCTTGAGAAAAGTTTGATTATATCATGAATATTGAAGTATCCTTGAAGAATATTTTCTATGGAAAATATTCATAAGTAAAAGCTTTCTCGGAGAACAGCTCGAGCACACTTATGGATTACAAGGTTTGCTCGATAAAGAAAAAAGCTTACTCGAAGACCTCCTTTACAGTTGTTATAATCCTGAATACGTGTTAATATGTTTTTACAATTATTAGGTTTTCTAGAACGTGTCAGGTGTGCCTATTTAAGGAATTGCTAGGTCACATTTATGACAACAGAGAATACGGTGAATTACGACTGAATAGACTTTCTTAAAATTTAGAATATCTTTTTACAGAAAGAAGCCGCACCTAACATTCTACCTAGAAACCCTAAAAGCCATTCCTTTGTGTTATTGTTTAATACCAATGGAGATCTTTTGAGTTTATTGTGTGTTTGTAATCTTTTTGTTATTACAGGCAACATTTTGATTACTATTGATTCCGCCTTTAGCAATCATTAGGTCTTGACATTAGCTTATTCGTAACCGTCTTGCCAACATTAAGTTGTTGTTTACGAGGTTGATAGTATGATAAATCGATTTTGACAAGTGGTATCAGAGCTTCATTTGCTCTTGTGAAGACCAAAGTGTTGCTGTGAAGATTTATTGTGAATATTTTACTGGATATTATTTTATTTTGAAGAAGAAGGTGATGACGTCACCTGAGAACTATTCCATTGAGTTGTGACGTCAGCCGTTCTGTTCTTTGTTCTTCAGATCTACAATAATTTAAGGTTTAAAAGTATTCTAATCTCAGATTTAGATTGATTAATGTTTGTTTTGAGTCTATATCTTGGTCTAATCCATCTATTTTCATCAGATTCTAGGATTCTATCCTCAGATATGAGTATTTTCAAGTGTGTTTAAAATTTTAAGTAATTTTCATTTCAAACGCTTATTAAAAATACCAAAAATATTTTCAAACAAATGGCTGACCAAGAAGTGTCTACTAACAAGATATCCAAGATTGTTAGGTCAATAAAATTATATACGGTGGAAAGTTTTGTTTGAGGCCGCTGTTTGCTAGAATGATATGCGGAACTCCATCAAGAATGTCCTTATGTTCCCGGTAAAGGTGCAAACAACACTCAATCTGTTGAAAGGCAATTGAAGAAAATGGATGAAAAGGCACTTTCTATGTTGAAATTGGGGTTGTCATGGGAAATATTGACAAGTGTGAATCATCACATATCTGCAAAAGCTATGTATGATGTTGTGGTAGATATGTTTGAAGGAAAAACTGTGTTGAAGGACATCAAGAAAGATAGGCTGAAGCAACAACTTGACAGATTCAAGTTTAAAGTGGGAGAAAGGTTAAAATCAGTTTTACAAAGATTTGTGACAACTGTCAATGAAATCAGAACAACTGATTTTGCTAATACTGATTTTGATCTGGAACAAATTGATGCAGATGATCTTGAAGATATGGATTTAAAATGGCAAGCTGCAATGTTAATTGTGAGAAGCGTCACACCCAACCTAAGATAGAAATGTCGGCACGCGAACTGATTGTTCACAGCTCACAAGGTACTATCATGCAATTTTAAAGTGATAATCTCTAATTAATTATTTTAATAACAATTTACAAACAAGTACATCAGTATAAAGAAATAAAAAAATATTATTAAACAATTCTTGTATAAGTTTTATATCCTAAAAGCATTCTCTAAGTGATGTTCATATTAATAAACTATCCAACCTGCAAATGCGTACAATATAGAAAAGGTTTTTCAACACGAGGTTGAGTGAGAAAATCACCAGTTTTAATTACAATATAATAATATATAGAAGAAAATCGCAAAGCTGCTATCTGTGAGTATAACCAATCAAACCATAGCATATATATTGCAAACATGTAATGATATGTGGACTAAACTGTTTCCATGTGAATCGGGCATTGGTTACCATAATTGAGTTGTCGGTACAACCATTGTTATGCGATCGGACACCGGCCACTACGAAATAATGTGATTAATATGATGGACCTCTCTAAATACGATAAATAGACACAAAAGCAATTAACAAGTAGCAAGTAGTTATTCAATTGATACGCAAGACAAATATTCACAGTTTTCATTGATATACAATGTAAAAATGAAGTTTGATAGAAGGTACGCATAAGTCCTCAAAAGATTGAAAACAAGTAAAAAGGGGAGTGATTACTCACATGATTAGAAGAACAATACACAAGTGAGGATGTGAGAATGTGAGCAGTTAAACCCCTTTGGGATTCGTCGACAAAGATTCATAGTTAAATAATATAATATTATATGTTAATAATAAATGAGATATTAAGTATAATGAATTTAAGGTTTTGATATGATTTGAGTTACGATTGTGGTTAGAATGTTATTTATGGAATGATTGATTTCTAACGTTATAATTATTGAAAAATCATTAGTTAAACTTGATATAAGAAACATGTAATCGAACTTATAAATAATTAGTTAGATATAATTGAGATGTAATTATGATAATTTCAATATAAATATATAATTAAATAGATAAATAAAATAAAATAATTTAATTTAATATAATATGAGATTACATATAATATTTAATAAACACAATATAAATATTTAAAATAAATAGATATAATATGTATGTGTTGGGCTATATTTAATGGTTTAAGCTTACGTAATTGGGCTACTCTATGTAAACCGAAATCATTGATTTCGGTTGGCTTAATATGTGTTTGGGCTTAGGGTTTAGATTATACTATATATATGGTGTATGTAGATGGTTTTGGTGTTGGTTGGTTAGACGTAATAGAGAGAGAGAGAGAGTCGAGAGAGAGATACAGTGATCATATTGTAGTTGTTAACAAAGGGCTTAAGCACCAGACGTCATCAACGTGTGTTTTGAAGCATTACCGTGTTTTATTGTGTTTATTTTTATTACCTTGAATCGATTCATTGTTAGATTCTGCCTAACAACGAATATACTTGATATCACATTGAAAGATCCTTCCACGGGACTTACAATTGGTATCAGAGCCTATAAACCTATTCTAGGCTCAGTGTTAGTGATATCATTGATTCAAAGAGTGAATTTTGGTTGATAATTACTTTAAGATTTCTGGAAATTAAAGAACAGGCGTTCTTCGTGTTCATCGGGGATATTTGAGATATTATTGGGAAAGATTTGTTTTTATTTCTGATTTAAATTCAAATCCCATCATTCTCGGGATGTGTTTTAATCACCAAACTTACCATGTCAAGATTTTTCAGTGTTCTCGGCGACCTTTGATCGTTCTTGGCCATTTGTGTGGGTTCTCGGGTATTCCTGATCATTCTCGACAATTTGTGAGGGTTCTCGGGCGATTTTGATCGTTCTCGGTGAGCTGTGTTGTGTTCTCGGGCATCCTTGATTGTTTTCGGTAAATTTAGTGTGTTTTCAGGTAGTTCTGATCATTCTTGGCCAACATTCCGTGTTCTCGGGAAGCTTTAGGTATTTTCGGTTACTATTCACGTGTTCTCGGTTATTTTTTAGGGTTTTCGGTCTTCTGGTGGCTTTTGGGCTCAGTCTAGTTGGGCCTAGGGTTATCGGTTTGATTTCATGTTATTGGGCTTTAGTTTCATTGGGCCAAATTATCTTTGGACTATAGATCAAAACGGACCAATTAACTAATACATCATCAAATGCTGCCCTACATCAAGACTTGCATTCCATAATGGGAACTGCTACTCGTGTATCCCGTAAGCTGTCTCATGAGCGCTTCGCCGGGTGGAAGTTCAGATTCGAGAAGTATGTAAAGATGAAAGATGCAAAGATCTGGAGAAGCATTGTGCGGGGTCCCAAAACTATTACTTAACAAAGAGAAAACAGTGATGAAGTGGTTGTAAAACCCGTCGCATTGAACACCGACGCATACTTTGAAAAGATTATAGAAGACGAGAAGGCTCTTGCCAGTTTAACAATGGCACTTTTCGCCTGAAATTGCCCAAGGATTTAGAGAATTACAGTATGCTAAAGCGTTGTGGGAAGACCTTATTGAAGTGTATGAAGGTAACGAGGATATGCGGAGGAGTCGACAGGACGTGTTACGAAAAAAATTCAACATGTTCAATCATATTTTAGGAGAGGCTTTGGAAACTCAACTTCAACGATTCGTTACATTGGTGTTTGAAATGAGATCTGCAGATATCAATATGACTACCAATGAAATGAACAAGAAGCTGGTTAACTCTTTGCCACAAAGCTGGAACATGAATGTTGCAGTAATAAAGAAGACTAAGGATTTAGGCAGATTAACTTTGTTAGTGGTGATGGCTATCATCAAGTCCTGTGACATGGATGATAAACAACATGCCATAAATCATGCTAACTCCTATAATGCAGCTGGCTACAATATTGCCTCAAATAATGCTCTTATATTGCAAGACATGTTTTCAATGTTCAAGTCCTCTTAGGGTTAGAATGCTCAGCCACAACAATCTCAGAACAACTTCTCCATGTTTAGGTCCTCTCAAGGTCAATTTACTCAGCCACCGCCACAGCCTGCTCTTGTATTCTTCCAACAATATGCTATAAAAACAAAGCCCCAATTAGGTGTTGGATCATCCAGTCAGTCTCCCACACAAGTTCCCACTGTCTCAAAGGAGACTCAAGAAAAAATTGCCCTGGTGGCAGGTTTCATGAACTGCTACAATGCTTTTCTCGCTGGAGATCTTGTTCAACCGGTTGTTGCTGCTGAATTGGATCAAATTCATCCTGATGATGTAGAAGAAATGGATATTTCTTGGAACATAGCCATGGCTGTGTTAAGAGAAAAGAATTTCACCAAGAGAACAAGCAGAAACAACTGGAATCTGCCAGCTAACAAGAAAGTAGGGTTTAACAAAGAAACTCTAAGGTGTTATAACTGTTGAAAGACCGGTTGCCGGATCATAAGATGTCATCGTATACATGTAAGTGCAATACGATATGGACCGAATACGTTGTGTCACTATACTAAGTTATAAGACGTAAACAAATTGTGAATGAATCAAACACATATCAACTCAAAGTAATAATCGCTCTTGAATATAACAATGTTAGAGAGTACTAGTGAATACAACAATTATCCAAAAGCCTTTGAAATACGACAAAGTTTCACATATTTAAACAACTTGGCCTATGGGCGTATAAGTCTGTAGAGTATAAGACTTATACGCTGGGAAAAGTGACATATACACCCTTAACAATCTATTATGACAAAATCAGCTCATTTAACCCTACAAGACCTAGCATTAGACATTTTGCACTAACAAATTCCCCCTTGGATAGTGCTAGGTACTTGCGTCTCTAATCTATGCCAAAGTGCTTCTTGCGATATGCTTTCCTTGACTCTTCAAACGATGGTTTCATTGTTTTGATGTTGGACGAGGTACTTGGCTTAGCATATGTTGAAAATGATTCCATGAAGCCCGAGTAGTCCTCTCCTAATGTCCTGCCTCAAACTTCGCCTCAATACAATTTTTTTCTTCACTTACCTCTCTCTCCAATTGGTTTCCTAAGCACATCCAGAGTGTATATTCTTCTCGAAACATAAATCAACTACCTTTTGGAACTGATTTGCTTGAATTTTAACTTTGACGTCCGAAAAAATGTAACATTTCAATGTCTTTCTGTGAGCAATTCAACAGCCACATCGGATCATAAAACCGTATTACATCATATCTCTTATCTCCACGATCCAAATAGATACCAACTTCACATGTTAACAACATATACGACCAACAAAGGAAGTACGAATGAAGATCCTATTCCATCGGGTGTAACGTTATGACTCGTAAAGAATCTGGTCTAGTATATCGCAACATGCAAATCAATTTTCCTTCTGGATCCCTTCTCGATTTTGTTATTGAAACTCGAGGAACCTGAGGTACCCACTTCTTAAACCCTCTCTTAGCTTCATTCACCATGAATTCCTATATTTCTTTAATAGGACTTTCCTTCGATTTGTATAGTAGGTTGTAACGTGTGCAAATTTCGTACACGTCAAACCATGGTAACGATTTGAGCTCCATCAAACTATTGAAGTACTGAACCCCAAATAATCTTCGTATAGCTATCTTCCGGATTTTACTCAAATATGTTATACTAATACATTTTCCCAATGCTACGTCTTTCTGTGTTTTCTTGTAATATCTCACTGGGTTTGGGTATACTTTCTTTGGTTCACTGCATGGTCAGAATACCAATCCTTCATTTCCTCCTTCGTAAATTTCTTAGGTTTTTTAGAAGGTTCCGTCTCCATTTCCAACTCTTCATCAAACACCTCATCAAAAACATCAAAATCCTCTTATTCTCCAACATACTTAACCGATTATGGTCTTTCATCAAATATGAATAGCGATTCAACCAGTATTCGTTTATACGTGCCTCGGGCATGTCTTTTTCAAAATCAAATGTTAGATCATCAACTGATACGTCTAACATTTTTGCAAGCTCAGATTTTTCAATCGGTATCTCTCCTTCTTCCAGTTCATCCTCCATATTTGACACTCAAAATCTCGAGGGATCTGAAAATATGTCAAGATCTTTCAATTCTTCCGATGGTGTTTCCTTGGAAACATCTTTAGACTCAGACTCATGTGGTGGTTCATCAGTTTGAACATTCCACCAACAGGATTAAACTTCTTATTGGCTTTCCCCGACTAGGCACCAGTGCCGCCTTGCGAGTTGTCATCGTCATCAAGATCAGGAAAATCATCGTATGAGTCACCAAAATCTATCTTTTCCTCATCCTCAACTTCTTTTTCTTCTTTGTCTTTCTTTTCCTCTACTTCTTTGGTTTCCTAACAGTAGGTTCAACAGGTGCTACAACTGTTGGTGCAATATCAACCACAAGTTCGTTCACCAGTATTACCATCTGACTAGACCCCCCGGCCTGCATAGGGGCATCCTCTTGAATTGGATCTTCAACAATGATTGGTTCTTTTATCAGCACTCTTCTTATTATCATAATCAACCCGGAATTTAACCCTCAGCCACCTATATCTCCACCATAAACGCATTCAAATACTGTGTCGCTTGCTTCAGCACGATCCACCTAAGAGTTGAATCTAATTCCAAGTTTCTTCTCGATAATCATAAAGTATTTCATATGTTCGTATAACATATCAGCATGGAGCATTCTTTTCCTTTCATTTTCCGCAAGTCTCTTCTTGGTTTCGACATTTTCAGCCCTCAATCTCTCGTTCTCCTCCGTCAAACTTGTAAATCTAAAATCATGATTTTCAACTTTTTCCTTCAACATATTGTATTCCAACCTTGACGGTTCATCCAAAAACAAACTTGCATCCAATTCAGGAAAACATCCAAATGATTGTTGTGAGACATTTGGATTAGCTTTCGGAGTTTCCTTGGGAACTTTTTCTTCAACAACTGGTGTAGTTCAAGGAATGATCTTTTGAACTAGTCTATCAATAGCGTCATCCAAGTTAGCTTCCAACTCATGAGACTTTTCTACTTCAGCACTTTATCAACATTACAGGGTTCAGGAGTATTTTCAACATTCATCTCCTGATCTTGAACCACCCCAACATTAGTTTAGTCAACATTAAAATCCTCAATCACCTGATCCACTGGATCCACTGTTTCATCAACTAACCCCAATCTAGATTTAGCCATATTAGCCATGTGTTTTTGACGTTTCTTTTTCAGCTGTCTCAATTCAGGCTCAAAGGTAACATCCTTTGTGACAACCGGTAATTTCCCAAACCCATAAGCTAAGTAATCAACCTAATAATTAGGTGATTGTAAATATTAAGCGCGTGCATATGTTATGTGCGCCCTGCGCGAGCGCGCCATGTTAGTCAGCGCGTGCAGTTGTTATGTGCAACCTGCGCGAGCGCACCATGTTAAGAACCAGCGTGAGCATATGTTATATGCGCCATGCGTGAATGATTTGGCTTTATGTTTTCATGTAACTTAAACATTATGTTGTCTATGGGTTGACCATCCCGCATGATGCTAAGGCGGGTGCATCCTACATCGTTTATGCGCGTGCGGAAGGGAACTAACCTACCCGCATGGCGGGAACGTTGAGAGCTAGTTTGTCTGAAGCTCCAAGATGGAATTGACTTCAACATGACTGATCACTATGTTGAAATACCAAGACCACCTGGAGAATCTACAAATGAAACTCAAATGTCCCTAACTGCGAAAAGGTTACGCACCTACCCGCAGCAAAGACATGTCCTATACGCAGAAAGCTATGCGCACCAAGTTATACGCGCAGAACACTTGGTCTATTCTCCAGTTAAGGAGATTACTCCCGCCCGAAAGGAAACAGTAGCGTGTTTCAGAGATTTTCCACTTTTTACTGTACACTGACAAAAGTACCTGAAAAAGCACACTGTAACATGAAAAGTCAACTGTCAGCCACCCTATTCTCACCAACCCCAGATCTGCATGTTCTGTCCAAATCAAATCAAAATCTTTTATCCACCACTCCACTCTTAAGTAAATAATAATAACTTCCATACTTTATCATCATTACATTTAGATATGAAAAGATTTTAATCCCCTAAAGCAAGGGATTGTGTTCCCTTGAGTTTGCCTATAAATTTGTAGCCTAAATTATCACCCAAAACACACTTCAAAGAACTACAAACTTGCACTAATCCTTTCCCAAGCATCCGTTGTTTCCAGCTCCGATCCTGTTACTAGACCTTCGATTCCGAGGCCAACACCAAGAAAACCCGAATCTCGATTAATCCCTTAACAAGAACCACAGGTGAGTCTCACAGCCCCTATTTTCACTGTTTTCACTGTTTTTAAATTGCTTTCGGGGCGAGGGACACGTACTTAAATAATGTTTTATCATGGTATACTTACAAGCTATGCAAGCGATTATGTGTTTTAAGTTATGTTGCATGATGAGCAATGCAAACGGTTATCTAAGGTTTTCAATGTATGTGCGCTAGAACTCGAGTAAGTGATCACTTTACCATTGGAACTCTAAGGGTAGGGACTGCTGGTTTGATCCGCCCACTCGTAGGGGTCGCACCTCTTTGCATGGACGAGTGCCTGGCATGGGGCAGTACTATGGGGTTGAGCCCGCTCGTAGGGGTCGCGCCTCTTTGCATGGACGAGCGCCTTGTTTTCCGGCACAACGTCTGCGCGTAACCCGCGGGACGGTATCCTTAGCTCGTAGGGGCAATGCCTCTTTGCATGGACGAGCACAGTTTCTCAGAATTGTTCGCGCGTAACCCGCGGGACAGTATCCTTAGCTCGTAGGGGCAATGCCTCTTTGCATAGACGAGCATAGTTTTCCAGAAACGTCTGCGCGTAACTCGCGGGACGGTTTTACGTTATTTTCGCTCGTAGTGGCTGCGCCACTTACATAGACGAGCACCGTATCCAGAATTTGTTCACGCGTAACCCACGGAACGATTTTTATCAGAATATTGTCAGAATTGTGTTAATACGATTTTACCAAGCAGATGTTAATGATGTTGCCAGCAATGTTTCAGAATGATTTTATCAAGTTACTAAAACTTGTGAACTCACTCAGTTTATACTGATTCAAATGTTTTTACGTGTCTTTCAGGAGATAACTAGGTAGCGCATGGAGTCACACTTAGAGCACCACACGCTGAACATCTAAAACAAGCTTTTTGGAAGATTTTGGTTTTATCCCCTCGATGCGCACGGTTACCCGCCGCGTAAGGGGATATGGCGAGGAAATCTTCAGTTTTATACTTGGATGTTTCTTTTTGTAATCTTTGAACAATGTAATGTGTTTGTAATAAACTTCTCATGCGCAATAAAAATCTTTGAATGTTTTGCAATGGCCCGTGCTTAATTATCAATCCCCACTCGTGCGCGCCCGGCTGTTTCCGCCGCTGAGGGCCGGGTGTGACAGATAGCACAGTTTCTCAGAATTGTTCGCGCGTAACCCGCGGGACAGTATCCTTAGCTCGTAGGGGCAATGCCTCTTTGCATAGACGAGCATAGTTTTCCAGAAACGTCTGCGCGTAACTCGCGGGACGGTTTTACGTTATTTTCGCTCGTAGTGGCTGCGCCACTTACATAGACGAGCACCGTATCCAGAATTTGTTCACGCGTAACCCACGGAACGATTTTTATCAGAATATTGTCAGAATTGTGTTAATACGATTTTACCAAGCAGATGTTAATGATGTTGCCAGCAATGTTTCAGAATGATTTTATCAAGTTACTAAAACTTGTGAACTCACTCAGTTTATACTGATTCAAATGTTTTTACGTGTCTTTCAGGAGATAACTAGGTAGCGCATGGAGTCACACTTAGAGCACCACACGCTGAACATCTAAAACAAGCTTTTTGGAAGATTTTGGTTTTATCCCCTCGATGCGCACGGTTACCCGCCGCGTAAGGGGATATGGCGAGGAAATCTTCAGTTTTATACTTGGATGTTTCTTTTTGTAATCTTTGAACAATGTAATGTGTTTGTAATAAACTTCTCATGCGCAATAAAAATCTTTGAATGTTTTGCAATGGCCCGTGCTTAATTATCAATCCCCACTCGTGCGCGCCCGGCTGTTTCCGCCGCTCAGGGCCGGGTGTGACAGATTGGTATCAGAGCACTGGTTATAGCGAACTAGGAAAAGAAGTTTTTTTTTTTTAACCTAGACTATAACCTTTGGGGAATCGCATGAAATATTTTTCAAAGAATAATTTCAAAAGAATATTTTCAAAAGAAAAATCACACACGCACTTAGGAACACGGGTCACAGTGTCTAGAGATAAGAACATTATGTGCTCTGAGTACATGCGCTAAGTTTGTTATATTTTCTTTTTATGAAAAGAATGCCTCCAACCAGAGCCAAGGGAATTACCATGACACCCGAGGAGCTCGCAGAAATAATCGCGCAGGCGATTGCAACGCATGAGGCCAGCAAGGCCGAATCTAGTCAGGGTCGCCAAGAGAACGAGACCCCAGAACCCGAATCCGGAGCCTTGAACAAAGGATGCTCCTATAAAACATTCATGGCCTGTAGGCCTTGGCCGTTCAAAGGCACCGAAGGAGCCATTGGGCTCTACAATTGGATTGACAAGATGGAGACCGTTCTCTCCATCAGCGGATGTAGTGAAAACCAGAAGGTCCTTTACGCGACCTGCATGTTCCAAGAAGCAGCTTCGTCTTGGTGGAAGCTCCAAGTAAAGACTTTGGGGCGAGAAGTTGCTCTTCACAAGACCTGGGAAGAATTGAAAGAAATGATGATGAGAAAGTTCTGCTCTCGCGCAGAAATTCAGAGCTTGCAACAAGAATTCTGGAACCACACCATGGTAGGAACGGATATCGATGCCTACACCAATCGTTTCAACGAGCTTTGCCAGCTGGTGCCAGACATGGCCAACACAGAAGAAAAGAAAATCGAGAGGTACATCTTTGGGTTACCTCCTGTCGTTAGAGTCCCGCTCAACGCCGCCGCACCTCCGACCTTTGACGAGGCGGTTGCGCGAGCAATCACCCTTACAAGGGATACGGTTCGTGCGGGTATGTTGACCACCCGCTTGAACGAGCAGCGAACCTCCGACTCCAAGAGGAAATGGAACGCCCACCGAGGGTCAGACTTCAAACAGCCACCGCCCAAGAAGCAGGAAAGCACAAGGGTTTACGCGATTCAAGCCGCGGAACCATCAAGAAAAGGATACAGCGGGCCTCGCCCATGGTGCAGCAAATGCAAGTATCACCACGAGGGTGAATGCGCAAAAATCGAATGCGCCAAATGTGGCAGACCAGGACACAAGGCGATGAATTGTCGCATCAGAGAAGCTGGATCGAGCGACAGCTGCTACGCATGCGGGAAGCCTGGACACTTCAGTCGGGATTGCCCACAGAAAGGAAACCAAGCTCGCGGGAGAGCTTTTGTGATCGGCGCGGGTGAAGCAAAGGAAGAGCCGAATGTGGTAACCGGTACGTTTTTGCTTAACGGTCATTATGCATCTGTCTTATTTGATACTGGCGCTGACCTAAGTTTTATATCCCATGAGTTTAAAAACTCCCTGGGCTTAGCGACCAGTAGGCTAGACAAACCTTATACTATAGAACTAGCCAATGGTAGGCAGTTATGCGCGAATGAAAGGACTGAGCAATGTGTAATAGTCATGGGAGGTCATGAGTTCAATATAAACTTGTTGCCAATAGATTTGGGAAGTTTCGATATTGTGGTAGGTATGGATTGGTTGGTCGAGAATCTCGCGGAGATTGTTTGTCATGAGAAGCAGGTTCGGATTCCACTGTTGAACGGAGAAACTTTGATGATTCAAGGGGAAAGAAAGGGAGTTGCGACGAAACTGATTTCGTGCCTAAAGGCGCGTAAGTGCCTAAGGAAAGGGTGCTACGCCTTCCTGGCGCATGTAGTAGAGAAGAAAGATGAGCGAAGAATTGAAGACTTACCGGTAGTGCGCGAATTTCCAGAAGTTTTTCCTGAAGATCTGCCCGGATTACCGCCGCCGCGACAAGTCGAATTTCGCATCGATTTGGTCCCAGGAGCTGCGCCAGTAGCACGAGCGCCTTATCGATTAGCTCCATCTGAGATGCAAGAACTATCCAATCAGTTACAGGAACTATTGGATAAGGGTTTCATTCGCCCAAGTTTCTCACCTTGGGGAGCTCCAGTACTGTTTGTAAAGAAGAAGGATGGTTCGTTCAGAATGTGTATTGACTACAGGGAGCTGAACAAGCTGACAGTCAAGAATCGGTACCCTTTACCGAGGATTGACGACTTATTTGACCAGTTGCAGGGATCCAGTTATTATTCGAAGATAGATCTACGGTCAGGATACCACCAACTTAGGGTCCATGAGGAAGACGCGCCAAAGACAGCCTTCCGAACTAGATATGGCCATTATGAGTTCTTAGTGATGCCTTTCGGGCTAACTAATGCGCCGGCTATATTCATGGATCTGATGAACCGTGTGTGCAAACCATACTTGGACAAGTTTGTGATTGTGTTTATAGATGATATTCTGATTTACTCTCGGACCAAGGCCGAGCATGAGCAACACCTGAGATTGATTTTGGAATTGTTAAGGAAAGAAAAGTTGTATGCGAAGTTTTCCAAGTGCGAGTTTTGGCTTAGAGAAGTTCACTTTCTCGGTCACGTTGTAAATGAGAAAGGAATACACGTCGATCCTTCTAAGGTTAAAGCCATCGAAAACTGGGAAGCGCCAAAAACCCCAACTGAGGTGAGGCAATTCCTTGGACTAGCTGGCTACTATCGACGCTTCATTGAGAACTTCTCCAAGATAGCTCTACCTCTGACTGCGCTAACTCAGAAAGACAGGATGTTTGTTTGGGGCGAAAACCAGGAAGCAGCGTTTCAAATGTTGAAGCAGAAGTTATGTAGTGCGCCAATTCTATCTCTGCCCGAGGGGACAGATGACATCGTCGTTTACTGCGACGCTTCACATCAAGGACTCGGATGTGTCCTTATGCAGCGAGACAAAGTCATAGCGTATGCCTCGCGCCAACTTAAGACCAATGAAAAGAACTACACAACGCATGATCTGGAACTTGGAGTGGTTGTCTTCGCGCTAAAAATTTGGCGCCATTACCTCTATGGTACAAAGTGTATAATCTTTACGGATCACAAGAGCCTTCAACATATATTTGATCAAAAGGATTTAAACATGAGGCAACGAAGATGGGTTGAATTGTTGAACGATTATGATTGTGAAATAAAATACCACCCTGGAAAGGCGAATGTGGTGGCAGACGCGCTAAGTAGGAAGGAGCGAATAAAAACGCTACGAGTCAAGGCTCTAAGGTTGACCATTCACGCAGATCTCTCTACCCGCATCCGAGACGCTCAGCAAGAAGCCTTGAAACCAGAGTTTGTTAAAAACGAAGCCCTTGGGGGAATGATTAAGAGTTTGGAACTGAAAGAGAACGGCAATCTATATTTCGCTAACCGCATATGGGTCCCTCTCAAGGGAGGATTGCGCGAGCAAGTATTGAACGAAGCTCACAAGACGCGGTATTCCGTACATCCTGGCGCAGACAAGATGTACCAAGATGTTAAAACACTGTATTGGTGGCCCAATCTTAAAGGCGCCATCGCGACGTATGTCAGTAAGTGCCTAACGTGTTCGAAGGTAAAGGCTGAATATCAGAAACCATCAGGGTTGCTTCAACAGCCAGAAATTCCCATGTGGAAGTGGGAACAAATCTCTATGGACTTCATCACCAAACTGCCAAGGACACCTGGGGGTTATGACACAATATGGGTTATTGTGGATCGGCTAACTAAGTCAGCGCACTTCCTGCCGATCAAGGAAACCGATAAGATGGAAAAGTTAGCCCGATTGTATATTCGAGAAGTAGTTTCAAAACATGGAGTCCCAGTGTCCATCATTTCTGATCGAGATAGTCGGTTTACATCAAGGTTTTGGAGATCGTTACAAGGAGCTCTAGGTACTCGCCTTGATATGAGTACAGCTTATCATCCTCAAACGGATGGGCAAAGCGAGCGAACAATCCAGACATTGGAAGATATGCTGCGCGCGTGCGCAATCGATTTCGACGGTAGCTGGGATACTCATCTCCCATTGGTTGAATTTTCTTACAACAATAGCTATCACACAAGTATCAAGGCTGCGCCGTTCGAAGCTTTGTATGGGCGCAAGTGTAGATCCCCACTGTGCTGGGCTGAAGTGGGTGACAAGCAAATGACTGGTCCTGAATTGATCCAAGAAACAACAGACAAGATTTTTCAGATAAGGGATCGCCTTAAGACAGCGCGCGACAGACAGAAGAGTTACGCAGATGTGCGAAGGAAACCATTGGAGTTTCAAGTAGGGGATAAAGTACTATTGAAAGTCTCTCCATGGAAAGGAGTCCCCCGTTTCGGCAAGCGAGGAAAGTTGAATCCGCGCTACATTGGACCATTTGAGATCCTGGAAAGGATCGGTCCGGTTGCTTATAAACTTCGTTTATCCGCCGAACTCAGTGGAGTTCATGATACGTTTCATGTGTCCAACCTCAAAAAGTGCTTATCTGACGAAACGTTAATTTTGCCGATGGAAGAGATTCACATCGACAAACAGCTGCACTTCGTAGAAGAACCTATAGCAGTAACCGATTGGAAAGAACAAAAGTTACGCAGGAGCAAAATCAAGTTAGTAAAGGTTCAATGGAACTCGAGGCGTGGGCCTGAATTCACTTGGGAAAGAGAAGATCAGATGCGCATGAAATACCCACACCTCTTTCAGAACATGGCTTCTGCCAGCAACGTCTCCTAAATTTCGGGACGAAATTCGTTTAACGAGGGGAGAATGTGACAACCGGTAATTTCCCAAACCCATAAGCTAAGTAATCAACCTAATAATTAGGTGATTGTAAATATTAAGCGCGTGCATATGTTATGTGCGCCCTGCGCGAGCGCGCCATGTTAGTCAGCGCGTGCAGTTGTTATGTGCAACCTGCGCGAGCGCACCATGTTAAGAACCAGCGTGAGCATATGTTATATGCGCCATGCGTGAATGATTTGGCTTTATGTTTTCATGTAACTTAAACATTATGTTGTCTATGGGTTGACCATCCCGCATGATGCTAAGGCGGGTGCATCCTACATCGTTTATGCGCGTGCGGAAGGGAACTAACCTACCCGCATGGCGGGAACGTTGAGAGCTAGTTTGTCTGAAGCTCCAAGATGGAATTGACTTCAACATGACTGATCACTATGTTGAAATACCAAGACCACCTGGAGAATCTACAAATGAAACTCAAATGTCCCTAACTGCGAGAAGGTTACGCACCTACCCGCAGCAAAGACATGTCCTATACGCAGAAAGCTATGCGCACCAAGTTATACGCGCAGAACACTTGGTCTATTCTCCAGTTAAGGAGATTACTCCCGCCCGAAAGGAAACAGTAGCGTGTTTCAGAGATTTTCCACTTTTTACTGTACACTGACAAAAGTACCTGAAAAAGCACACTGTAACATGAAAAGTCAACTGTCAGCCACCCTATTCTCACCAACCCCAGATCTGCATGTTCTGTCCAAATCAAATCAAAATCTTTTATCCACCACTCCACTCTTAAGTAAATAATAATAACTTCCATACTTTATCATCATTACATTTAGATATGAAAAGATTTTAATCCCCTAAAGCAAGGGATTGTGTTCCCTTGAGTTTGCCTATAAATTTGTAGCCTAAATTATCACCCAAAACACACTTCAAAGAACTACAAACTTGCACTAATCCTTTCCCAAGCATCCGTTGTTTCCAGCTCCGATCCTGTTACTAGACCTTCGATTCCGAGGCCAACACCAAGAAAACCCGAATCTCGATTAATCCCTTAACAAGAACCACAGGTGAGTCTCACAGCCCCTATTTTCACTGTTTTCACTGTTTTTAAATTGCTTTCGGGGCGAGGGACACGTACTTAAATAATGTTTTATCATGGTATACTTACAAGCTATGCAAGCGATTATGTGTTTTAAGTTATGTTGCATGATGAGCAATGCAAACGGTTATCTAAGGTTTTCAATGTATGTGCGCTAGAACTCGAGTAAGTGATCACTTTACCATTGGAACTCTAAGGGTAGGGACTGCTGGTTTGATCCGCCCACTCGTAGGGGTCGCACCTCTTTGCATGGACGAGTGCCTGGCATGGGGCAGTACTATGGGGTTGAGCCCGCTCGTAGGGGTCGCGCCTCTTTGCATGGACGAGCGCCTTGTTTTCCGGCACAACGTCTGCGCGTAACCCGCGGGACGGTATCCTTAGCTCGTAGGGGCAATGCCTCTTTGCATGGACGAGCACAGTTTCTCAGAATTGTTCGCGCGTAACCCGCGGGACAGTATCCTTAGCTCGTAGGGGCAATGCCTCTTTGCATAGACGAGCATAGTTTTCCAGAAACGTCTGCGCGTAACTCGCGGGACGGTTTTACGTTATTTTCGCTCGTAGTGGCTGCGCCACTTACATAGACGAGCACCGTATCCAGAATTTGTTCACGCGTAACCCACGGAACGATTTTTATCAGAATATTGTCAGAATTGTGTTAATACGATTTTACCAAGCAGATGTTAATGATGTTGCCAGCAATGTTTCAGAATGATTTTATCAAGTTACTAAAACTTGTGAACTCACTCAGTTTATACTGATTCAAATGTTTTTACGTGTCTTTCAGGAGATAACTAGGTAGCGCATGGAGTCACACTTAGAGCACCACACGCTGAACATCTAAAACAAGCTTTTTGGAAGATTTTGGTTTTATCCCCTCGATGCGCACGGTTACCCGCCGCGTAAGGGGATATGGCGAGGAAATCTTCAGTTTTATACTTGGATGTTTCTTTTTGTAATCTTTGAACAATGTAATGTGTTTGTAATAAACTTCTCATGCGCAATAAAAATCTTTGAATGTTTTGCAATGGCCCGTGCTTAATTATCAATCCCCACTCGTGCGCGCCCGGCTGTTTCCGCCGCTCAGAGCCGGGTGTGACATCCTTGTCGTATTTATTCTTCGTACGCCTCTCCTTGTGCCTTAATTCAAACATTGCATGAGGATCTCCTAATATATTCTTTCGAATCTCATAATAAGATTCGGTTTCCTCACCAGTTGGATCTACATTTGATTCCACATTCTGTTCAATAACAACAAGTGGTTGTTGTACAACAAGAGCATGAGGTGTCACTTATTCAGTCTTAATAACACTCTTTCGATTCCTTTTAGGTTTTTGAGATCCTTCAGCTTCCTCGGCGAGTTTTGCCTCGAATTTAATAAACCATCGGCTTCCCCATATCAGCACGAACCTCTGCATACGAATATTCTCATTGGTCTGAATCGCTGTCATCTTTTCTCCATTTGTTATCCGAAGGTGCAACATACCCATGATCTCGTAAATTCCTAAATATATCACGAAATACTGGAATTTCATCATCTGTCTTGTTTTTGTAAGATTTTAACTTGGCACACCCGTTTTCTGACATATGAGCTAACTTCATCTCTTCACCAGTCTTCACGACCTCTGGAAATTGATGTTCAACTATCAACTGTATATAAAGTGCGGGTACTTCGACCACTTACTCTCGAAGTACATCTTCATGTGTTCGAATATAACCTTAGAAAAGTTATATCTCAAGTTAAAGCATAGTGCGGTTATCATGCACTTTTGATAATCCATAATTTCCTTGTAACCTCCTTTATGATGACCCAAGCAGTGAACGATCACGTGAACCAAGAACTTAAATGGCCTCGAAACTCCAGTCTTCAAATAAGATACCCTGTTCAAGTTTTTACCTTCAATAACTTAGGTTGTGTTCAAATCAACCACAAGAGTCAATAATCTCAGTTATACGGTGTATTTAACAGTTTATACTATGCAAATGATCAAGAACAGTGTGCTTCATATAAGCTTCTCTGATAAACTTATAAGGTTTGAAAATGAATATACAACGTATAAGACAAGATATATATACTAGTGACTTATACGCCATGTAAGTTTTTGACTTATATGACCGTATAAGTCATAAAACTTATACGTCCGTATAAGTTGAAGACTTATACGCTGTTAACTTCAAACAACGTTTAAACCGCCAATTTTCACACTATCGAACCCGATCAAATCTTGATTTTCTACGAAGAAAATCTTTCTGCAGGGTATATAATACCTTCTGAAGAGTATAATATCTATTGCAAACTTTTAATGCAACAACAACTCATTTTTCGGAAACCCTTGTAACTTGAGTCTACAGTTACCCCACTTGGAAAAATAATATATTCTGAAAATACCCGTATATGTATATGTCCGGATAAGATACAACAAACGAATATCAGGAGTCAAGCGTATAAGTCTCAGATATTTATACATCACACATATCCGCCGTATATGTCTTAATAAGACATAAACACCGTATATGTATTAGACATATACGCTATATATGTAACCCATATACGCCGTATATGTTTAATACAAATCTGCCGAATATGTAATATTAAACATATCAATTATAAAATTCACACATTCGAGTACGATCACGTCCAAATTTAATAACCTTGATTAATACACTTAAAGTTTGATCCTATTTTGAAACTTTTTATTTTTCAAAAACCACCACTCGATTCGGGTTCTCGGATATCCAAACCCGATTAACCATTCATCAAGTCGAAAATAATACATAAATGTAAAATCTTTTTGGTTTTTTTCTTAAACGAAAGCTGTAATCATTAATACATGAGCTGTAAGAAACATATTTTTGTGAGTTGAGCAAGGAATCATATTGATCTATCCATCCTTCCATCACGGTTTTATATTTCAGTTTTATTATCTCTAATGTTAAGTTAGTCATTGGAATTTTTGTCCATTTAAACTTTTTAAACAAAAGATTTAGACACATCAATGATACGATTAAGGTTCAATTAAGCACACAATATCATATAGTGCTCATATTCTAATCTTGATTAAGCCTTAATTTGATATTTACCATGTCACCCCAACTTGACTTAAACCTTAGAATCAGCAGATTAAAACATTTTAAATTTTGATTTTGCAATCTTAGCAACAATGTTCCACAATAAGGCATACCCCCCGTTATCAAGAAATACACTAAGATTATTTTACCATGGATGAGTATGCATGATTTCATCTGTCGGCTTGCATACGTTATGTCCCTTGTGGTCCGTTTCTTAATGGTCATAAGACGCGAGAAAGAGGACAATGTATGACTAACAGCATGTTTGATCAAGTCAGTAGTTTAGTTTGTACAAAGTACAAATTGATCAAGTTTAATGACTTTCAGGGTTCGCTTTTTGAGAACATTTTTAAATATTCACCGAAATGAATACCTAGATGATAAACCGCATAAAGACCCGATGGTTCCGGAAACCTAAAGCATCCTATCAATACAGAATTTAAGGTTATTAAACCATACACCTATGAAGTGTAGATTATATACTAGATGCTTAAAACACTTTTATTAATTCTTATATTTGGTGATCTACCGAAACATAAGGTTTGAGTATGACATGCTATTATATTTCTGGCATCATTACCAAGACTTTTATGCTATAATTCTAACCCATCTTTCAATATGGCTGGTTAGGTTTATATCACTTATTTCTTACTTGTTTATTTTAAAGCCTACCAATGCACCGAACATTAAGCAATAGACTTTTATACCTAATTTTACCGGTGCTTGGAACAAGATGATCAATGTACTCTCATCTTCATTTTATTCTTCAAAACTCGTTTTGAGGAGCATTTTCTATTGTTTTTTGTATTTTAAACCCTTTTCAATGTTTTTGAACTTTAAGAAATTTGAATGTTTTTGGATTTTAAGATTTTAAATGTTTTTGAATTTTTCCGAACCATTTCTCCACCTGAAACTAAAAACTATTTACAAAATTTTGATAGAATATTTAAAAAGAAACGTGACCTTGATGAATGGTTACCCCAAATATGTTTATATCAAAAAATTTAGTAAAAAGGTCAGCTTTTTGTTAATCGGTATGAATTTTGTCTGTGGTTATCAACTTCTTTTCGTAGCAATTACGAATGAAGTGATACCGTATATCTATATGTTTAGTTTTAGAGTGATTTACTAGGTTTTTTGTTATGGAAATTGCAGCAGAGTTATCTACATATATGGGAGTAGTACGAAATTTCAAACCGTAATCGCACATCTTCTGTTGCATCCGTAGAACCTAAGAACAACAACTGGATGCAGCCACGTACTCATCTTCACAGGTAGAGAGCGACACAGTTGTCTGCTTCTTAAACTTCCATGTCACTAACCTGCTACCAAAAAACTGACAACCGACGGTGGTAGACTTAGCATTTAGCTTGTAGCTTCCATAATCTGAATCAGAATAGGCTCTTAGCTTAATAACATCATCTCTTAGATACCAAAGACCGACCCCTGTACATCCCGTTAGATAACGAAGTATCCGCTTCACCAATGTCAGGTGAGAGACTTTTGGATTGGATTGATGTCGGGCGCACAAACAGGTAGGATACATGATTTCTGGCCTGGATGTGTTGAGATACATGAGAGAGCCGATTATGGAACGGTAAAGCGTCTCATTGTTAGTGCACGGTTTTGCGTCTGGAGTCTTTGTATTTACCGGTAATGTTTATTTGATATTTAATGTAATATTTAATGTTTATATTTGATTAGTTCGTTAAGATTAAGTCTAGTTCGCTGGGGATGTTAGCGAACTAAGACTAGTTCGTTAAGGTTAAGTCTAGTTCGCTAGGGATGTTAGCGAACTAAGACATTATAATGTATTCCCTCCTGATTCGTTAGGGGATGTTAACGAATCAGGGGGTGGTTCGTTATGTTAAGTTATGTAACGAAGGGGAAGCTGGTTTGCTAAGGGATGTTAGCGAACCAGGTAGCCTTCTCTATATATAGTGAACCCCTGTTCACTGTTTTATAGGGATTGAGAGTTAATTATCGAACCTCTGTCCAATTGTTCTCTCGATCTTCAAGTTAATATTATACGAATTACACCAACAAATATATTGATTATATATACACAAATTTATAACGCTGAATCGGTTAATTATGAGCTAGATCCATAAACGTATTGATAGTATAGATACAGATCTAAGATCTGCTAATTGTTATTGATACGAGTAGATCCAACACTCATCAACCTTCTCCCCGGTGGGATCAGGACTGATTCCATGATTAAGAGGAATAGGGGTGCTGATCGGCGTTGAGTCAGCCATAGTGAACTTCTTTAGGATTTGACATACTTCGTCTGCTATATAAAGATACCATCAGAAATCTGATTGACTTGTAATCCCAAGAAAAACTTCAATTCTCCCATTACGCTTATCTCGAACTTCGATTTCATCACCTCCTCAAATTCCTTTTGTAACACTCGAAAAATATTTTCGTTAATGTAATCATGATTATCAATATAATATCACTTTATTAATTAATTCTTCCTTTATTAAGATTCTATATCTTGCAAAGTCAATAAAAAGTCCAAATTCCGAAACTTAGCGAGCATGACGTGTAAAAAGCTCGGGCAACGAGCCCAAAAGTAAATAAATCATTGGCATGATTAAATGGCCTCAAAAATTCAAAATATATATTAAAACATTGGAGACAATGTATAAAAATAATTTTGGAAGGCTCGAATCGCGAAAACTGGAAATAAGTAAACAAAAGCCAGTACAGGACCCAGAAAGGACCCGACATAAACTATTTTCAGAAAAATGGTTTTTATAGTCCATACTGTCAAGAATTTGATTTCGTTCAAAGTCTGACAAAAATTATTAAAAACGGGATCCGATTGAACATCTAAAACTAGCAATATGTTAATCGATTAAAAAAACTAGTTATAACTTAACCAAACTTTCACCTCCTACCCCCTGTCCGCCACCCATAACACCTCACCAAGCTACCTCCCATCACCTCCAATGGCCTTCCTCCAAGTCCCCAACCAATGATTATACCTTCTAGAAGATTGTTGTGTTGTAAGACCCTCAACCAATCCACCTCTTACTCTACACCGTTATTCATCACTCTACACTCCTACCTATTTCCCTCTTAAAATCTCATGACTACACACTCACACACACCGTCAAATTCAAATTATCATAAATACACACATACAATTAACAATCAAGAACCATGGAGGTTTGATCAAGAACAAGGAAGATTAAGCTTCTAGGAAGAGGATTAGGAAGGAAAACCATCACATTCACACCCACTACACCTTCATTCTTATCTTCAAATCTTCAAGAACACAAGTAAGTGTTGTTATAGGTTGATTTTTGGATTAAATACATTAGATTAGATGTTCTTGATTTAGATTTAATCTTGAAAGATTGAAATTATGGATGATGATGTATGTATGTATGAACCATATTTATGTATATGTGTGTAGAAGGAAGGATTAAACCTACTTACACATGCATACATTCATCTTGAAGATCATACATTGATTGCTAAGTGTGACTATAAGAATTGTTGATGATTTGGTATAATATCGGATGAAATTGATGCTAGGGTTTGATGATAGAATGGATTTTGGTTAGCTGTTGATAATTAGTTTGATGATATGGACTTGAATCTTTGAATTGTTGATGATGAAGATGAATACGATAACAACTTGTTCATAATTGAAAATTTGGGGATTTTTGGATTCTTGGATTAATTGATGGATCAAGAAAGTGACATGGAATATTATAATTGGTAATGAAATAGGGTATATGCTAGTAAACTCATAAAACCATTAGTTAATACTTGAAGATTGTTAAAAATTGTTACAATTGCCATTAAGAAAACTTTATTTATTGAGAAGTTAAATTTTTGATTTTGATATGGATACTTGGAATGAATGTGTTTGATATGTGATGAATTGCATATTTGAATTAAGATAGGGTGCATGGTTGAAGTATAGATTAGTTTAGCATATTGATCAAATTATCAATTACTTAGAGAAATGGAAAATTTGTTAATTGATGAATTAAAAGATTAAAACTTGAATAGAACCATAAGATGCATGAAACCCTATCAAACTAGTTGAATGAGATAAACTTAAATTCTTACATAATCAAGAATTGAAATATTGAATTAGATAGAATTACCAAAAATTAAAAGTTACTATAATAGGAAACTTTGTTAGATTAACACTTAGGAAATTCATAAGAATACATGATCTATTGAATTGAATGATTTGTTTAAATGATTTGATGATGATGTGAATTATTTTTATTGATTGATAATGATAAGAATAAACACAAAAGTTGAAGTACTTGATCTTTGAAAAAGACTTACATGATCACAAATGTTAGAATCTTCCAAAAAAGAATAAAAGAATATTGTTGTAAAGTGTTGTTTTGGCTTGATATGGAACCCATATTATAAGATTTAAATCTTGATTTTTAGGGTATATTATAATATTTATTCAAATAAGAAATGATAAGTTTGATTAATAATATTATTAACTAACTTATAATATGAACTAGAAGCTTTAAATTAGTTTAAATGTGGCTTGTGAATTTATTAGACCAAATCTGGAAGGTTGGATGAAATATGTGTTATAATATGTGTAATTAGTTCATAGGATGATTTGTGTAGAATTATTTGATTTATTTGGCTTGAAGGTAACTTTAACGGTCGAAAAATTGACTTTTAAACGTGAAATGACACGATAATTAGGGACTGTTTTAGAACACCCACTAAAGTTGTAAAATACTCATATATACCATAAGTTAATATATGAGAAAATGACAAGAAAACAAAACTTGGTCCTTAACGATTCGTGTCGCAAAAACCGACACGAAAGCATTAAAAGTTGCTATTTTAAGAAAATAGTAATAAAGATGAAAATAACATAATTTTTGTAAAATAACTTCTAAAACTTGACTAATATATATGTAACAAGTATTTTTCAAGAATTAAAAGTTATATTTCATACGAAAAGTCAAACGATTCATTTTTAAACGTGAAACCTACAAAACGGACAAGATTTATGAAAAATGGTAAATTAATATTTTCTTAAAACTTTCCAGCAACTTAAACTTTAATATTTTATTATATTTATATATTTTAATCGATGTTGTAAATGTAGGTTTCAAAGGCCGATTACTCCCCGAGTACTCGCTACAAGGTATGTCGCCGAGGCGAGGTTCTTTAATTCCGCCTAGATACTAAGAATTGACTATATGTGGTCAGCCTTAGTCAATCGCAACTAGTCGGTGAACTTGGGCTGATTTTGGCTTAAAAATGAAACATAACTCGTATTTCTTTAATATTAAAGAATAAATATAGTTTTTTATTTAATGACTAACAATTTTTAGAATACGTTATCATTAAAAATGTATTTCTCTTCTTTGTATTGATATTTACCTATTTTGTTATAAATATTAGTAAATTTATGATATTCGACATATATATAATATCCAACCACTAATTTTCATTATATTTACCATGTCCGAGTACTCCCCACGTACTCCGAGTACACCCAACTCCCTAGTTGGCCGCCTAGCGACTTTGGCAACCTTATTTTTAATAGTTTATTAATTTATTTAGTTATTAAAACCAAGGTTGTAAAACTCGCTAGGCGCTCCTAGGGCGGCCGACTAGGGAGTTGCGAGTACTCGCCTTAGGCGGGGAGTACTCGGATATGGTGATTTATAGGGGAAATTAATTTTTAGGATATTATATACTAATATACATGTGAAAAATCATAAATATACCAATATTTAACAAACTCTTTGCTATATTCATACCTCTTGAATATCTACCAATCCAAGTTCATAATAGTCTTACTTTCATATTTGTTCCCACAACTATGATCGACTACGGACGTTTAGAATAATTCAAATTATTCACGGATTTAAACATACTAAAATGGAACATAAATCAAGAACATGACCATAACCAAAACCATATGATTGAGTTAAAATAAAATTGTTCCAATATCCAAATACAAAATTCTGATCAAATCCAATCACTAGAATATTGAAGTCCTAAGGCGCAAGTATGACCCTCATGCTTCGGACTTTCAAGGAGTTTCGTGAGTGGGTCCGCAATGTTTTGAACAGTGTGAACTTTGCGAATACATATCTTTCCTTTTTCAACTTCATCCCTTATGTAGTTGAACCTCCGCTCAATGTGCCTAGTCTTTTGATGTGCACGGGGTTCCTTGATTTGAGCAATCGCACCCTCGTTATCACAAAAGATTTCTAGAGGGTCCTGAATGGTACGGACCACTCCTAGATCGGCAATGAACTTTCTAATCCATGCAGCTTCTTGAGCTTCCAAGGAAGCGGCGATGTATTCAGATTCAGTGGTGGACAAGGCGACCACGTCTTGTTTTGCGCTCTTTCAGGAGACAACACCACCATTGAGAACGAAAACATATCCCGATTGTGATCGAGAATCATCTCGATCAGTTTGGAAACTCGCATCAGTGTAACCCTTTACAACGAGTTCTTCTTTACCAGAGCCATATATGAGAAATATATCCTTAGTCCTCCTAAGTTATTTCAATATGCTCTTAACTGCCATCCAATGGCTAGTTCACGGATTTTGTTGGTATCTACTTTTCATGCTCAAGGCGCATGACACATCCGGTCTTGTGCAAATCATGGCATACATGATGGATCCTATAGCAGATGCATATGGGATTCCATTCATTTTGTCTTGCTCATCCTTTGAGCTTGGACATTGAGAAGCACTCAACATTGTTCCTCTTTGAATAGGTACCAAACCTTTCTTAAAGTTTTCCATCTTGAACCTTTTCAAGATTTTGTCAATGTATGCACTTTGATTCAAACCTATCAACCGCCTTGCTCTATCCCTATAGATCCTTATTCCTAGAATATAGGCGGCTTTACCAAGATCCTTTATGGAAAAGCAACTTCCAAGCCAGGCTTTTACACCTTCCAAGGTTGGAATGTCATTTCCAAATAACAATATGTCATCGACATATAATACCAGACAGGTAACGATGCTCCCACTAGCTTTCTTATACACACAAGCTTCATCAGCGTTTTTGATGAATCCAAATTTCTTGACTTCATCATCAAAACGGCGATTCCAACTTCTAGATGCTTGTTTCAATCCATAGATTGATTTCTTTAACTTGCATACTTTATTAGGATGTTGTGGATCGACAAAACCTTCAGGCTGAACCATATAGAAAAGCAGTTTTGACATCCATTTGCCATATCTCATAGTCATAATATGAGGCTATGGTAAACAATATCCTTATAGACTTTAGCATCGCCACAACCAAGAAAGTTTCATCATAATCAACCCCTTGAGTTTGTGTGAAACCCTTTGCTATAAGTCTAGCCTTATAAGTATCCAAGTTTCCATGAATATCAGTCTTCTTCTTGAAAACCCATTTACTTCCAACTAGTTTGGAATTTAGAGGTGGAGCAACCAAGTCCCAAACTTGGTTATCATGCATGGATTGCATCTCAACATTCATGGCTTCCAGCCATTTGTTACAATCAACTGTGATATTGCATCTCGGTATGTGGTTGGTTCATCTGAATTTACCTCATAGCATCCATCCATGAAAAATCCATATCTCTCAGGTGGGGTGCTAATTCTACCAGATTTGCGAATGTTTTGTGTGTTCTGATCAACCATTTGATCATATTCAACAACCTCTTGTTGATTGCTAGTGTCAATCAAACGTGTATCGGCTTGTAGTTCTCGATCCTCCTCGAGTTCTACAGTTCTGTCAGTTCCTTCCATAAGGAACCTTCTTTCCAAGAACTTTGCCTTTCGAGCTATAAACACTTTATGCTCGTTTGGATTGTAGAAATAATATCCCATCGAATCTGTGGGATATCCTACAAAAATACACTTGGTGGATCGACATTCAAGTTTGTCAGGGGTGTAGATCTTAACATAAGCCTCACAACTCCATACCTTTAACTATGATAATGATGGAGCCTTTCCATGCCATATCTCGAAAGGTGTCCTATCCACTTTCTTGGTTGGTGCCATATTTAAAATACGGGCTGCGGAGATCACAGCGAAACCCCAAAATGATAGAGGTAATGAGCTTCTAGCCATCATGGATCGAACCATATCCAATAAAGTTCGATTCCTCCTCTCGGACACACCATTATGTTGTGGCGTTTCAGATCGTAGTACCTTGATTGTTTTGTTGAGTTGATTTTGTACTTCATTTTGAAAGATTTTGAACATTTCAAAGGCCTCATTTTTGTGTCTTAATAAGAACACATAGCCATAGCGACTATAATCGTCGGTAAAGGTAATGAAGTATCTTTCACCATTTCTTGTTATTGTCCTAAAAGGTCCACATACATCCGAATGTATGATACCTAATAAGTCTTTCGCCCTTTCATTTGTGCCATTAAAGGGCTCCTTGGTCATCTTTCCCAATAAACAAGATTCACATTCATCAAATGAATCATTATTTGATTTCAAAAGACCATTCTTTCGAAGTGTATGAATGCGAATCTTGTTTATGTGACCAAGTCGACAATGCCAAAGAAAAGTATTACTCAAATCCACTTTAAGTCTTTTGGTGTTAGCTTGGTACAACGAGTTATCAATGTATGAGTCATCATGAATTAATTCATAAATGCCATTAACCGGCATCGCTTTAAAGAAAAAGACATAATCCATGAAAACATAAATACCATTGTCAACAAACTTAAAATCATATCCAAATTGTCTTAATACAGAAACAGAGATAATATTCATAGTCAAACTAGGGGAATACAAAATGTTTTTCAAGACAATTTCCAAACCATTTGGAAGCTTTAAAACATAATTTCCTCGGGCTTGGACGTCAACCTTTGCTCCATTGCCCATGAAGAGACTTACATCTCCTTTCTTCACATCATTTCTTCTTTTGAACCCCTGCAATGAATTGCAGATATGAGTTCCACATCCGGTATCCAATACCCATGTGTTAGAAGAAACAATATTAAGATCAATGTGGATCATGAAAGTTGTACCTGAGTTTTGCCATGCATCCCTCTTAGCTTTCAACTCTTTGAGATAGGTCGGACAGTTCCTCATCCAGTGACCTATCTCCCCACAACCAAAGCACGAATCCTCAGCGCTAACCTTTAGCTTCTTTGGTTTTGGCTCCGCCTTTGCCTTTCCCTTGAACCCTTTCTTGACTTGCCCCTTACCCATAGCAACATTTGCCTTGGGTTCTGGGTGATGTCTCTTCTTTGAGCCACCCTCATTGATCGCAAGAACGGGTAAAACCTTTTTACCCCTGCCGGCCTCGGCTGTCTTAAGCATTGCTGTCACACCCCGACTAGGTAGTTGCGGAAGCGTAATACGGGAATGTAACAGACAACACGGGTATCAACCACATTATTTATAAAGAAATTCAACAAACTAATTTACATCATATTACATTGGTAGGTACTAAGTTTATAAACTAGATGAAAATCACATAACTAGTTCTCGGTTTCTTATTCATTAGTATGTATTTGCATCTATTCACAGCTATTCAACTTTTCTTCTAACACCAAGCACGTAAGCAATTCATTCCAACTTCGGCTTACCTGAAAAGCATGTTAAAACGGGTCAACTACGTCTAGTTGGTGAGTTTCAAGTTTCACGAGTACGAACGAAAATCAGTATACAAGTTCATAAAGTTCACAGTATGTATGTATGTATGTGTATGATGTTTTTATACTAAACCACAAGTGAAACCGAAACGAGCTAAAACACATGGCCACCCTTGCCCATGCACTCCTGTTGGCATTTAACAGCCACTTTGCCCCAAGTATGTACTATGTCTAACACCACATAGCAGTATGTAATAAGTTTAAATGACAATGTGCAACTGGGTTAACATGTTCCGGTATACCCCTCCGACCCTGTCAGTTGGGTTTGTCAAACCGATAGTACTATCCACACGTCACCGGCACGAAGTTAATCACTTGTGTTTGTGGGGACTTTCAAATGTTAGTACTTAGATAATTCACATCATCACACGTTTTCAAGTATATAAGTATATATAAACATGCTTTCCACCCCAAAAGTTCGTAAAACAGTTTAGAAAGTGGGGTCATGAAACTCACCTTATCGTAGTTCAAGCTGGTAATATGTATCAGTAAGTAATGTTCTTCGATTGTAGCTTAACTCCTATAACCGGTATCGTACTGTTAATACTAGTACAGTGTTTAAACTAAATATGGCTGTATAACTAGTCTGGGTATAGCTGTTAAGCCCAGAACATGACCATAGTCTTAGATTGTGACGTTGAAGACCAGATTTGGCTCAGTTTCACCGTTTTCCGAGCCTAGCCAAGTTGATCGTTTATGCGTTTAAGGATTAGGTAAGATCACATAAACTTAATTAAACATATTGATTGATAAAATGATTTAATATATAAAAGAATTTTAAGGTTTCGGTATCTGGATTGATCGCAGGGTTCGTTTCCGTTTTTACACGAGTTTGATTATATAAAACGCGTATAATCCACCCGAATTGTCCGGAATTCTCGTTAAAAGTTCGTTTTTATCAAATTCATCCAAAAATACGATATTTGACCACTTTTGACATTTTGACATACCAGTCAGTCCGTTAAACACAAAACTGCCGATTTCGTTAAAACAATTATAGTTTAAATATTTGATTAATCATAACTAGTTATGTACTTATATATAAATTTTGGAAGTTTTTGTAAAAATAAATTAAATTATGGAGAATTTTATAAAAGTATTTTCTGAAATTTTATGATTAATTTTCTATTTATAAAAATTCATTTAATGTGTTATAATTAAGTAATAAATAGTCCGTTTATACCAAACGACATACGAAAAATCCGATAATTTTTTCCAAGTGGTCTCAATATCATCACATAGCCCCTGCAAAATATCCAGAATCTAACTCTTTGGCCAAAATGCCTTTTTGCGCGTTTTTCGGCTGTTAAAACTCGATTAACACACAATTGCACAAGAAATACATAGACATCTCCAAATGTTCCCAAATTTTTCCAGTGATCTTAAAATAAAATCTCTAGGTTTCAAACCAAATTTCATAATTTTTCATGAAGTTTATCTATATTTCCTGAATAAACGCCAATAAACGGTAATAAATTTGCCAAATATTCTCTGTTTATCGAAAAATTACCAAATTTGAACAGGGACTCAATTACATGATTAATAAGTTCCCTGAGAAGTTTCATAACCTAACAACAATCACGTCAAAATCGAAGCACAAACAGCCCCTAAACGAGTTATACGGTATTACCTTGTCGGTTTTCGGTGGTTTTCGATGGTTTAAACGACTCTCCGGGTCTTGGGTCGCAAATTAAGTGTATCTAAATATAATATAACATCAAACCAAGCATAAATCATCCATGGAACAGCCTTGTTAATTAGGGTTTCGGTTTTGGTTTCAAACCATACTGTTAAACCGTAAAAACGTTATATCAACGTTCTAATCCGTGTTTTTGGTCAAAAATATATACGGTTCAGATTTATGAACATGTTTAAGATCAAAAATGATTTTAGGTGTTTTTTAAGGATTTTGGTTAGTTAAACATGATTATCATTAATCAAATCATGATTTTATGATTATATCATGGTAAAAACAAGTTTAAAACTCATATATATTAATCTAACCTTTGGAGTTTTTGCTGGAGAATTGAAGAACACAGGTCCTTATGCTTTGTTTTGGGTTAATAAGTGAAAAGGATCAAGGCAAGTAATATTTCAATGAAAATATCTAATGGTGGGATTTCCGACATCTTCCGGCCGCCAAAAGGGAGGGGCTTCTAGGCCCCTCTTTTCTCATTTAATTCCAAGTTTTGGCATGCCCGAAGTTCGATCTTGGTTCCAAGTTTAGTCCAGGTTCATTTTTTTCACGAGTAAAATATTTCGGGTGTGAAAAATAGCGCGAAAACGAACGTTTTTCGGCTTAATTTTGCAAAATAATAAAAACATATTAAATGGTCGTAAAAACCCAAAATATTTTCACGGATTGATTAGAACATGTTATATAAGTGTTTTAAAAATCGTTTTCGGCTTAACGGATGCTACATTAAACGAAACCTTTTTCGTTTTGATGTTAACGATTGTGTTTAAACTCATAGCGTATCATTAAACGAAACCTTTTTCGTTTAAATGGTTTTAAACGTACTGGGAACTAAATATCAATATGTTAGCCTCTATAATATATATATATATATATATAACTCATATATGACCCGTCAGTATATATACGGGTCATAATATGTATCGGTCGGTTACTCGTTTAATCGCTACGAATTAACCGATATATAGTTTACTCGCTACATAGTAAATTTAGTATACCTCGTTCTGTCACGAATGTCACAATTGCGTGAAGCTCACCAATGCTTTTGTCTCATCCGTTCATGTTGTAATTTCCTAACGAATGTCTCAAATATTTTAGTTAGGCCATTAAGGATCAAATCCGTGGCCAACTCCTTTGAGACAGGACAGTTAAGCCGTTCAAGCCGATCAATGTGGCTTTTCATCTTAAGCACATAAGATGATACAGATTGGGTTTCTTCCATATGACATGCATGAAGCGCTCGAACCGTTCCGAAACGCTCAACCCTAGCCTGAGTAAGGAACATTTCCTTAAGATGGGTAATCATGTCATACGCCCCATGATTCTCGAAATCCTTTTGGATCTCGGGAATCATTGTTCCCAACATGAGGCAAGAAACTTGCACCGAATCCTCGGTGTATTTTAGCCAATCTGCATAGGCATCCAAGTCGTTAACATCGGTTTCATCAGGAATAGGGTCGTCTAAAATGTAAGACTTCTTTTCTTGCTTGAGAACAATTCTCAAGTTTCGATACCAGTCCATGAAGTTATTATAGTTTAGACGATCCTTATCCAGAATGGATCTTAGTGATAAGTTATGCACAGGTGGGATAATTGCGTCCGGTGTGTTGTTTGCGGCCATCTATAAAATAGTTTAACAAAGTTCAATTTAGTAATTTCGATATTAATAAATTTTTAATCTTTAATACCCTTTAATGTCTCCAAGACAATTATTGATTAAAATCTAAAATCCAACGTTTCATTTAAATAGTAGTTAGGTGACCTTTACCCTACTATTCAAATTAACAAGGTAGAAGATGGTGAACTCTCACTTGACTCTGCATCCTTATGCTTCAAGCGTTCACTTCTTGTTGTGATCCTACTCTTCACTTGGGCTCCAAAAAGGGTGTTGTAGTTGCATCTTCTTTTACAAAATATATCCTAATACATTTTGTCTAGTAAAATGAAGTACAACTATTTTACTTAGTATTACAAACCATTTGAAAGAATAAATAGATTACAACCCGAATAAAGAATATTATATCCAAATGTATAAATCACAAACGATAATCCTTCAATATACACAAGGTCATGGCTAGGTAATGAGCATCCACACAAACATGTCAACCTTTGACCAGGCAGGTCAACCCTTGACCAGAATGGTTCCCCTTTCCCTTAGATCTCGGCCTAAAACAGAGAACACATAGTTCTCGACCAGAAGACCAAAGCTTCAGAGTTTTCGGTCCAAAAACATTGGCTCACCGAGAACCTATTGTTCTCGGTCATCGCCGAGAACTGATTTTGGTCAACACCGAGAACTATGGTCTTACACCATTAGTTCTCGGTCCAACCGAGAACATGTTTTCGGTCAACCGAGAACTATGGTTTACGCTCATGAGTTCTCGGTCCAACCGTGAACTGGGTATTTGGTGATTTCGGCTAGACCGAAAACCTTGGTTCCCAACCAAGAGTTTTCGGCCAAAGCTGAAACAACCCAGAATCTGTCGGAACAAGATTTGGTAACCAAATGACCATTTTTCCAAATTTTTACCACATGCATGTATGGTTGAAACTTGGAAAAATCAGGGGCAACCAAAATGCCTAAGGTCCTCGCCCAAAATGGTAACAAATACCATCAAACCCGAGCACTTTAGAACCCATATTGAAGCATGCAATCGTATAAGCGGCTCTTGATGCCATTGTTGGGATTTAGCAAGATTATCAAAGTCCAAAATAACCATTTATAAGGGAAACGCAGCGGAAAATATAAGTTTAAAATCTTGTTAACCATTACAAATAAACCGATTTATGTTAAACCCAATCCAGGATCCATATACGATTATACATGCTGTCAAAACACAACTATAAGGTGTTTAACATACATACCTTCAAGTCCAGAAAACCGAAAAGGATGAAGGTTATGAACGGCTAGAATCCAAGGAAAGGAATCCTCAAGCTTGTATACCCGACAAGCTTCAACAAACACCTTTGGTTGCTAGGGTCCAACACTTGATGCAATCTCTTGTTCTTGCTCTTGGATTTTGGCCGAGAGATTGAGAGAGAGTTTGTGTGTGTAAGAGAGAAAAGTATGCAAGAAGTTTTTTTTTGTCCAATGGATACCCATGCATGTATTTGAAAGCAACAACAAAAGAGGAGAGAGGGAGAGGGGCCGGCCCACATGGGGTCTTTTCCCAAAAACATTTTCCAATTTTGTTATTATTTCTTTTAAACATGTTTTGTTATTTATCAAATAAATAACATCTCTCTCAAATATAAATTATCCATATAACTTATTTAACACACAAATGCAAATATTTAGAAAACCCATTTTTCCAAATATACAAGTGTTGATAATCATTACTTAGATCACATCTAATAATAATTATCGTGGCGCTTGTCTAGCTTGTTATTGGGTATGACCCGACTTGGATCAATACGTACTAGCCACATTAACTCTAATATGTGTCCTGGACAGATCAATTCCAACATGAACTGAATAATCTTATCATATCTCTGCACTATAATCAACTTGCTCTGTTTTATCAAAAATGTTTTGATCAAAATTCACTTGAGCATATAGTTTTGATATAATCATGAATGACATCATCAAAACCAGCAGACTTCACACAATGCACAGTCTAACATATCCTAATAACATCATCAGATCATATTATGCACACATTCAAAATTTCAGATAAGCACACATACACATAAGTCACTTCAAACAGTTATCATGATATTACACATGTTAACTGATAGAAAACCTAAGCATAAAAGAAACCTAAATTTCACAAATAATTGTTCAATTCACTCATCAGATAAAACAAATCACATTCTCACACATCAAACACATAAACACTCTTCAAGACCCTTTTAAAGATAGTCAATTAGCACAAAGAGCACACATCCCTAATCATATCTCATCTAAGTTGATCATTCCCAATATTTTAGAAGAAAGTGGAATCTTGTTCTATCAAGTGGTTTGGTGAATAGGTCAGCCAAGTTATCACTTGTGTCAACTCTTTTCATATCAATTAGACGTTTTTTCATTACAATCCCTAATGAAATGATGTCTGATTTCAATGTGCTTGGTCTTAGAATGTTGAACTGGATTCTTAACAATGAAAAATGCATTAGTATTATCAATAAAAATAGGAGTGTTCAAGAATTTCAGACCATAATCCAGCATTTGATTCTGAATCCATAGAACTTGTGCACAACAGGCAGATGCAGCAATGTACTCAGCTTCAGCAGTGGAGATGGACGCTGTATTTTTTTTTTCTTGCACTGCCAAGACACTACTCTTTCTCCCAGAAATTGGCATCCTCCTGAGGTTGACTTCCTGCCCATGTTACATCCATCATAATCACTGTCAGTAAAAGCAATTACATCAAAGGAATGGGTCTTTGGGTACCATATCCCTAAATCAGGTTTTCCCTTCAGATATCTGAAGACTCTCTTGACTGCTGTCATGTGAGACATCTTAGGACTTTACTGGAATCTTTCACAAACATAGACAGCAAACATAATGTATGGTCTTGAAACAATCAGATACATCAGCGATCCAATTTTAGCTCTATACTAATATTCAACAACAGGCTTCCCTTTTTCATCTGCTATCATTTTCTCATGAGTGTCCATTGGAGTTGAAACAGTTTTGAAATCTTGACATTTGAAGTTGTTCAAAATGTCCTGCACATACTTAGACTGGAATATGAAGATACCATCTTCCTTTAGTTGACCTTGTAAAACAAGGAAAAGTTCATTTCTCCCATTGAGCTCATTGAGTAATTGGATTTCATCACCTCTTCAAACTCCAAACACATTTGTTCATTTGCTTAGCCAAAAATGATATCATCCACATAGACTTGTAAATGAAGCAAATCCCAGAGCTTGATATAATCCATACAAAGCCTTGTTCAACATATATACTCTGTAAGGATAATTAGGGTACTCAAATCCTGGTGGCTGAGTCACATACACTTCCTCTTCTATTTTTCCATTCAAGAATGCATATTTGACAACCAACTGGATTACTCTTATATTCTTTGAGGCAACATAGGCTAAGAAAATTCTTATTGCCTCAAGTCTTGCCACAGGGGCAAAGACTTCCTCAAAGTCTATTTTCTTCTACTTGTAGACATCCCAGTGCAACAAGTCTTACCTTGTTCTTTATTACAATTCCTCTCTCATCCCTCTTGTTCCTGAAACCCCATTTAGTTCCAATGACATATCTTTTTCTTGGCCTATCTACAAGTTCCCACACTTGCAAATCTCTGAATTGGGCCAACTCTTCTTGCATTGCTTCTACCAAACAATTGTCTTTCAATGCTTGAGCAATGTTCTTGGGTTTAATTTGAGATAGTAAGCAGGAGTACAAACAAATGTTTGGAGATTCAGATGCACTTCTTGTCACTCTTTCATTTATATCTCCAATGATATTCTCAGGTGGACGATCTCTTTCAGCATATGAGGATTGAACAATCACATCAGTTGACACATTAGTGTCAAGATTTGAGTCATTGAGATCTGGTTCATCAATGAGCAAATCAGTTATTGCATCATGAAATTCTGGTGCCTCTTCATTATTTTAATGTGAGGTAGATGCACCATTGGTTCCCATATTCAAGCTTTGAAAAAAATCTTCAAATCTTGCTTCCCTTGCAGCTTGTCTTCGAACTTCATCTTGGTTGCTAGGATCTTCCTCATTCAGCACATGATTATTTTGAAATTATTGATTGTCTTGATTACCATGTTCTTGATCTTTTCCTGGATTTTGATCTTGGTCTAGAGCTTGAACTTGATCTTGAACTTGTTCAATTTCAGCAACTGAGGGATCCCATATGAATTTATATTCACTTCTTTTTCCAGCAACCTTGGACCACAACTTGTCCAAATCCAACTTATTTTAATTATTTTCTTCAATCACACAGTTTTATAGAAAGTATCATCAAAGTCTTCAGGATAAATCGTGAAGGACTTGATGAGCTTTTCAAGATCAAACAACAATGCAGCTCCATCAACTGTGTTGAACTGATTTTCATTGAATATTATATCAGAAGATTCAATCCTACATAAATGGTCTTTCACATAAACTCTGTAGGCTTTTGATTGTGTTGAATATCCAACAAAGAAACAATCCAAGGATTTGGATTGAAACTTGTTAAGATAGTCTTTAGTGTTGTCACACCCCGCCAAGACGGTAGGCCCAGGGTGCAACGATCATGAATATCATAAGCATATGATTATCGCAAACATAGTAGTATTAGGATACCATTAGTTTTCAAAAGAGTTTACAAACCATAATATGTTTTTAAACAAAATACTTTAACATATTAATGAGATTCCTCGTATATGACCCAAACGCCGTTGGGTTATACAAGTGAAATCCCTCCAAAATTGGTATCCTAATTATTCTTCGAGATCCCATCTTCGTGATTCCTTACATGCTTGTTAATTCCCTGAAAAACATACGTTTAAAAAGTCAACACAATGGTTGGTGAGTCCACAGGTTTTACGACTCGATATAAAATCACGTTATTCATAAAACGTTGAATAAGTTCGCAAACATGTATACATATACGATAACACATTGAAACAAATACGTTGATCCTCCGTAGAGTGCGCTAATTCTACGTATTAATATACGACACATGAGCCTATAACCTAACCACGACTTTAATCCATTTGCCTTGTTTAATCTCCCAGATTGAAATATACGCACCCCGGTTCGATGCAATATCTGTGGTTAGCGCGACTAACCTAACAATAGGGGGGAATGTCAACGCCAATAGTACTATCCGTATATTCCAGTAGCTAATCCTGTTAGTTAATGGTTATACTATGCAAGCATGCTAAGGGACTTATAGCACTACATAGCCTAACTCAAGTTCGCATAAAGATCGATTGTTTTGTTTCTAATTATCGTATATAAAACAAGTAGTGTATGTTTCTCCCCCTGTTTTGAAAACATAAAAGTAGTAAAAATGGGTCGTGAAACTCACCTCGTGAGTTCAGGGGTCAATTCGCTAGCAATTTCAGATTAAACCTGGTTCCGCTCCCTTCACACGTCCTAAACGCGTAAGGTTAGTTAATTCGTTATCGACTCGCAAGTCGGTTTATGCTAGTCGCTTTCACCTAAATAGCTCATTCGTTTGTTCCGTTTTTGTCGGTTTCTTTTCCCAACCGAACGTTTCTTTTATTTTTTAGACGACTCGTTGGTGATAAGTTTTTATACTGTTTTTGAAAATAAATATTTATATAATTATCTGAGTATTAAGAATATAGCATTTAATAGTGTCGGCCTCATAACCGGTTTGTTTGATTAAGTTATAAATATATTAAATTTACATATTTATTTCTACATGATATTTCTTCAAGTTTCTAGTCTAGTTTAGTTTAGTTATTAGTAAAACATAATATATTTATATTCATTTAACTTGTAAAAATTATTATATTTTTTTTATGTCTAACATATTTATATATTTATATTTTGATGAAACACATTCTTATAGAATCGTCACCAAGTAACATTCGTTATTAATATTTATTATTTTTCGTTTCAATACATAAAACTTAGTTTTATTCAAAAAGCATATTTAACCTTTATAAAAGTTTGTAAACGTCTTTTTAACAATATGACTTATAAAATCCAAGTTTTCTTGTAAATATTTTTGAACTTCAAAATACGCTTATATTTGTACCAAAATCATGAGTGCTCTTTTATACATATATTCTTAAAAATAGCATTTTAAACCATGTTTTTCTTTTATATGAAAGTTTACAAAATTTTCCAACAAAGCTTCTAAATATAAAGTCACCAATATCTTTAATAACAAATTTATTATTGGGTTGATTGATAATTTACGTCGGGTTTTTATGATTATATTATTTTCCACCCAAGAGTTATCTTTTAATATACAAATACTAAGTGTTTAGAACCATGTGTTGATTATAATTTCTTCCACCTTATTAAATTCATTTTCAAACTAGTCATCCATAAAGTTCTACTAGCATGAACTTATTATAACCGTAGTTCCATATCTTTCAAGTCCTTAACATTTTTCATGCATGTGTGCTAAAAATGTGAATATATATATGTATGGTTATATATAATATGTTAAGTGTGTAGGATGTTATTTAGGTGAAAGCTTAGCATAAACATATTTTATCAACGTAAAGCTAGACTCAGGAAAGTTTAGCTTACTTAGTTCTAGGATTGGGATTTAACAAGAGGTTAGGGTCTTGAGCTTGTTCCTCCACGTGAAGCTCGCTTGACTCAAAGGATGACTTCTTTACCGTTTTTGTCTCTTGAAACACAAGATAACATAGGTTAGTGATGTCCGTGTGTGTTTGTATATAAACGAGTAGAGAGGAAAGTTTGTAGAGAGAGATAGAGAGGATGGTGTACGTGTGCATGTGCATGTGTTAGTATATAATATAAGAGAGACGAGAGTGTGTATATATATACCTAGATAGAGATGTTTTAAAGAGAGAAAAGATGATGGACGATGATGGCGGTTGCGGGGCGATGGTTTACGGTGACCACGTAAGTGTGGAGGTGGTTCACGGTGACGACGAAGTTAGCCGTAAGTGGTGACGAGGAGGCGAATGATGTGTTGCGGGGGTGTTACGGTGCGTTACAGTAACGTTTCGGTGTGTTACGGTAGATAAGGTGGACGACAAAGGTGGCAGAGTTAGTGGCGGGTTGGCTGTGGTGATGTTACGGTTCCGTTACGATGTAGTTTTGGGGGTGTTATGGTTGTGGCGATGCTACTGTACGGGTGGAATGTGATGGCATCGGGTCCGATATGGTGGTAGATGGTGTTTTGGTGGTTGAAGGTGGTGATTGTCGTGAAAGTGGCAGGGGTGTAACACAATCCGGAGGGAGGTGGTGGTTTTTAATGACTGGTTGAAAAAATATGAGGGAGAAAGAGATCAAAGTTGGAGTGTTTGGTTAAAGTGTGGGTTTTCTGACACTTTATGTTTGTTGATTAAATATATATAAGAGGATATGTAGTGTGTATTCATATAAAATGACGGTAGAGTGTAGCATTCAATTTAATCAACACTAAAGTATGGTATGGGAACAATTGATGGTCAAGATGTTGATAAGAGATTTGTGTTTGTGATGATTACTGTTGATAGAAATATCTCTAAACATCATTGTTACCTTTCCATGATGTAATATATAAGTGGCATGCATAATTTCACTTAATTTGTAATAATGCATATGTGTTTAGGTTTTTGGTATGGCACGTGCATGGTGAAAAGGTTAGATGAAAAGAGTATGATGTAAAACTTAATGATGAGTACTGGTGTGTTGAAAATTTGAACAAAAGGTGTGGCCAAGTTTTCTTGTGTCAGTTAGAGATTGACCTTTCTTTCATTGGTGATAGGAGATGTGTATTCAGTATTTTATTTATCTTAAAAATATTAACTTCAATCATGGTGGAGTGGTCATGACTTTTGTTGAAGAACCAATTAGATAATTTATTTACTTATTTAATTTACTTGGCAAGTTCACTTTAACGTCTATGTATAAATCAATTGTATGGTTGTTTTATAACTATGAAGGGAAATCAAGTTATCTAGGATTTTGTTAATTCCAAAAGTTAGAGTAATTTCATGTAGGTGACGGAAACACGTCATAGGATTTTAAAATAAAATAATATCGGTGACGGAAACACGTCATAGGATTTTAAAATAAAATAATAACACTCGTAATTAATTTTGTATTCAACGTTTAAGTATTTTATATAAAATAAAAACATTTATAAATTTTAATCTTATAGTATAAAGTTGAATCATCCTGGTCCGTTTAAATATATATTCGAGCCGTTTAAGTTATCACCAACGTTCGTATTCGCTCGATAAATCCGAAAGTTAGAGTAATTTAATTAAAAATAAATTACTTATATGCAATAAATCATGCATATGCGGGCTTATGCTAGACTTGTGGTGATTAAATTTAATCATTCGGAAATTAACTTAATTAAATCATGTTTAAGGAATGTATGGAAAATGACCTGTTTCACAGAGTGTCACAAGTGTTCAAAAGTTAGCATTTGCATCCACATGGCTTGAGAAATTTGATGTAGGGCTTTCTTTTAAACAAAATCTCATATGGAGTATTGTCTTGACTTTTTTTGAAAAGGACTATATTTTGAACACAACAAGTATTGTTAATAGCTTCCGCCCAAAAAGTCACAGGCAAGAAAGCATCTGCCAACATGGTCCTTGCAGCCTCAATAATTGTTACGTTTCTTCTCTCTGCAACCCCATCTTGTTCAGGAGTTCTAGGGGTACTAAATTGTTGAAAAATTCCTTTTGCAGTTCAAAACTCATCCATGACCCCATTCTTGAACTCAGTCCCATTGTCACTTCTCATTACCTTCACCCTTGCATCCAGTTGATTTTCAACCCTCGTCACACAATTCTTGATTAATTCAGCAGCTTCATCTTTGGTACTTAGGAAATAAACCAATGTGTATCTTGAAAAATCATAAATTATCACTAAACAACCTCTCTTTTTACCAACACTTGGAACACTCACAGGACCAAGGAGATCCATATGAAGCATTTCAAGCACTTGATCAATTGTGTTAATGAGCTATGTCTTGTGAGATGACTTTTGATGCTTACCATTTTGACATGAAATGCAATTGTCATCAACTTAGAACTCCCTTGTACGTAAGCCAATTACATGCTCACCCTTAACAAGTTTGTTCATGTTCTTAGGTTGACATGAAAAATATTCCTATGCCACGATTTGGTTTCATTTTTAGGGGCCTTGGATACAAAACAAGTTCTACCCCTAGAAATGGCATCCTTCATATTCAGTTCAAACAAGTTTCCATTTATTGGAGCCATCATCATAATCATGTCAGAAGGAATTACAAATTCAGGTTTGAGGATGAAACAGTGTGAATCATCAAATCCAACCTTATAACCTTTATCACAAATTTGTGAGATGCTCAAAAGGTTATATTATAATCCTTCCGCATAGAACACATTATCAAATGTAACTTTTCCATCAGTCAATATTCCTTTGCCTACAATCTACCCTCCGTTCTCGTCACTCCAAAATGCAACTGGGACTTTAAACTTTTCTTCATAGTTCACTAGTGACCTCTTGTCGCATGTCATGTGCTTGGAACATCCACAGTCCATATACCAAACTTCATTAACCGGTGTGGACTATCTCTTCACATATCAAATTAAATGATTAGTTGGGTAATGAAATGCTAGCTGAATCAACTTGCAAATCATCAGTGACATGGACAAGTGTTGCATTAGGATTGGAAATAGGCTTAGGATCTTAATACACCTCACAACTATCAGATTCATCTTATTCATAACCACTGTCAATTGGGCTTTTCACATATGGAATTATGCTTTTGCACGCTTGAACCACATAATCCATTTCAGTTGTTTCGTTTCTCACATCTTTTTCTTTTTACATTTGAACCTCACTCCTTTGTTTCCAAAGTAAACTATGGGGTTCAAATCCTTTCTTCATCAGAAACTTTTCATCACCATTGAGTTCTCTTCACTTCTTCCTTGAGAACACACCCTTATTAGTTTTCTTTCCATCTCTTGGTGATTTCTTAGAATCATCAGACTTCACTAACTTGGTATCTTTGTTTGGCACAATCCTTAAGGGTTGTGTATTCCTTTTCACAACAGATTCATATTTGATGGGTAGTGAGTTTCCTTTCACTTGTTGGACTATTTTCTTTTTTGCCTTCTCATCAACATCTTTAGTGCTCTTCTCATTCACCACAATTTCTCCTTCTCTCTTAGCATCTCTGTCTTTTACATCATCACACTTCTTCCCCTTTCCCAAATATTCACCATACTTTTTCTTATACAGATCAAAATTTTCCCAAACAGGGTTTCATTTGGAACAATAATTGGTTTGCATGTACACCTTTCATGGCCGGAATCTGTGTGATGGCCATACTCATCACATTACTTGCACCAGACTTTTCCTTTAAAGCTTTCATGTGAATTTCCTTTCTTGAACCTTTCACTTGGTCTTGGTGGTTCAATACCAATGGTTTTATGAGTTTTAAGACCATCAAAATCAATGGAGAATGGCACAAACTCTTCAATCTTAATATCTTGTCTTTCAAATTTTCCTTTCACAAAGATTATTTTCTCCATCTTAATTGGTACCTCATCCAAATTTCTTTTGTACCTAGTCTGCCTCCTCTCATACTCTTTAATCGTTTCAACCTCACCAATATCAAATAATGCTTTATTGGAGAACACATGGTACACATGAACGAATTGATCACTTGTAAAGGTTTCTTTAGGCTTCTTTTTGTTATTGATCTTGATCTTCATTAAAGTTTCTTTGCTTGGTGGCTTCACAACATTATAAGTTACCTTTGACATCTTTGATCCTTTACATTTGTCAAATGACACATGTTCTCTTCTCATTTGCTCATAATGTCTTCTCATCTTAGGTGTAATTGTTGGTAACAATGGGATTTTGCTTGGTGGACTTGAAATTTCTCTTTTTTCTACTTTTGGATCATCCAAAATTGAACAATTTTCAATTGTGTCACTGAGATCATCCACATTCAAACAGTCTTAATCAAAATCATCTTCTGAAACTTGAATCCCTACTGACTTCTCATATTTCACTTCTTCCTTCAACACAAACTCTCCATCTTCACTCACTTCTACCATTTTGTAATTGTCAAGTAATATTTCTTTATGTTGAAAAACATCTCTGAACTGACGAAGGTATGCTTCCCTCTTCTCTTTATCAAATTTAAAGAGTAGTTGTTGTTAAAAGGTGGAGGGACAACCTTATATTTGTCCTTTTCTTTGACTTTGTTCAGAATGCCATAAATATTTCCAGTTGACACCAGATTCTTCAATAATTCATTCTCAACTTGGAGTGTTGTATACCTCACTTTCGCCTCAACTGCCATTTTCTTAAAACCTTCAATTTCAATTACATACCTTGATTGTATTCTGTAACTATCCATGCAGACTTGCTCAAGACTTTGGATTCTTTCTTCATAAGTAACTTCACTTGCTTCATATACATTTAACGTACTTTTCTTTCTTAAGAATTCACTATCAAGCTTTCCTATATTCAAATTCAATGAACCAATTGTTTCAAGTAATTCAGATATTGAGTGTGAATGTACCTGTGATGAAGAAGATCCATCTTTATTCTCAGTTAGAGCCATCAGTTCAACATTTGCTTTACCTATATCATCAGCATGATTACTACAGTCAAAATCACCATCTTGTTGATTAGCAGCCAATGCAACATTTTCTTGATTTCTGGGCTGATTACTGTTGTTTATGTTGTTATTTCTCTGTTAATTTTGGTTTTGAGTTACAACTTGTTGATTGTTCTGCTGTGTCTGTTGGTAATTGTTGTTGAAGTTGGGGTTATTATTGTTGAAGTTGTTGTTGTAGTTTCTTGGCTGGCCTTGTTTTTATTGGTATTGATTTCTTGGTTGTGCAAACTGGTTGTGTAGGAAGTTCCTTGGTTGGTTGTACTCCCTTGCAAAATGTCAAGGTTGTTGACAGTTGTAGCATATGGCTTTTGACTTGTCAAAACCTATTCTTTCGTTTGGGCCTGAAAGAAGAGATCTTCCAATTCTATTAAACAACCTCTTACTCTTTAAGACCAGCATAGTAGCCTGCCATTTCAAGTCCATACCATCCAAATCATCAGCATCAATCTGTTCAAGATCATCTTGAACAATGCTGGTATGGATCATATTTTTTGGCCACAAAAGCATTGTAGGAGTCTATGAACATTGAAAGCAGGGCTTGATAGTCATTTCCTTGCCCAAACGTACCACCAACGTATGGTGAATACCCACTGGTCATTGAGGGAGAGTCATTGTCATCAATAAGTAGGGCATTGAACCTTGATTGACCACCTTGGTTACTTTAACTTCCGCCAATAAAACCTTTTGGTGCTTCACCACCATGTTCATTAGGCACTTCAGTAATTGAGATTTGATGTTGGTTCTTGGTAGTTAAGTTTCCCATAGGAGCAATGAGAGCATTTGTCATTTGGAAACATGGCTTATCTTCTATTATCATCTCATTCTCAATCATATCTATCTCAGCTGCTTGCAAAAAGCAGATCACATCATCCAACATGAGTGTATCATAATTAGACATATGTCTGAAGAATTTACTAGCTGTGTACCATTCTTTTGACATATATTATAACAGTTTTGTATTCAAATCTGCATCGGTAACAACATAATCAGTTGTTCTGATTTCATTCACAATAGTAAAAAATCTTTCAAGCACTGACATCAGCCTCCCACCCTCTTTGTATTTGAATCTATCCAGCTGCTGCTTAAGCCTCTCCTTCTTGATATTTTTCAGTTCAGAATTGCATTCAAACATTTCCAAGATGGCATCATACATGGCTTTAGAAGTTGTATGGTAAGCAAACTTTGTCAGTATTTCCCATGACAGTTCTAACTTCAACATGGCTAACGCTCTGTCATCAACCTTTCACATTCTTAATTCAACAACCTGATTGGCGTTTGTTCCATCAGGCACATATGATTCAGTTTTGATAGAGTTCCACATGTCCAGATCATTGTAACATACAACATCTTCAAAGAGAAGCTTCCATTTTATGAAGTTTTCCTGTCCATATAATCTTGGAATTTTGTTATTTGAGACTCCTTGCTCGTCGTGTCCAGACATCTTTTTGAGATTCTATATATGAAAAACAGAGAAAAACATTTGACAAACTTAAACAGATTTTAAACTTTTCATAAAAATTAATCAGATCTGTAGATAAAATCTTCAGATCTGATGTATCTGGTCAGATTAGAGCAAGATCTGGAGGAATAATTAAAACTTTAATTTAAAAAAGAGAAAGAAAACACCCAAATACAGTAGATTTGGTAGGAAATGAAGAACAGAGCAACTGGCTTCATATTTCAATGAAACAGTGTTCTGTTTACGTCATTCTTTTTCTTCAGATCTGTAACAGTTCTTGACATAAGTAGCAGCTACAACTCTGATACCACTTGTCGACCCCTCTCACAGAATATATCACTCACAAAATCAATGTCGCAACCCACACGGTTAAGTGTCGACAAGAGGGTTGCGACCTACTATTTAAGGTAATAACACTAATATGTTAAAGGCGTTATCAATAACACATTAATTGTTGCTAATCAGATATAAATGTAACAAACACAGACGTCAACTCTAAAGATTTCCATTTACAGAAAGATCAACACAAACGAAAACGAATAGGGTTTCAGTAAGAAATTTCTTATTCGTACGATTCTAAGGACAGTGGTCACAATCGTTCTCCGGAATAATTCAGCTTGACTGAAAAGTTTGTGTTGGTTGTGACATTTATTGTGAGTTTGAGCGATCAATTTCGGTACCTATAAGTGGTATCACAGCCTGTTTGTTGCTGTTTGGGTGAAGAATCGTTGCTTATTGTTGATTGATTGAAGATGACGAATGATGTGAGCTGAGTATTGTTTCATTGATTTCTGACGTCAGCAACTCTGTTTTTCTTCATTCTTCCAGATCTGCAGATTTTGGTGTTTTCATTCACTGATGTTTACTTAAAGTTTATATTTTTATTACTAGATCTTGCTCTAAATGAATCAGAAACATCAGATTTGAAGAGTTATTTCTCTGATCTGATTGATTTTCAAATTTGATTTTTAAATCTGTTAGAACTTTTCTCTGTTTTTCTTTGAAATCACTTTACAGAATACCAAAAATATGTCTGATTTTGAAGAGCAAGAGGTTTCCACTAACAAAATTCCTAGGTTATACGGAAAATAAATTTTCATTAAGTGGTAGGTGTTGTTTGAGGTTGTTGTGTGTTATAATGACATTGACATGTGGAACTCCATCAAGAATGGTCCATATGTGGCTGAAGGTGCACATCCTAATCAAGCCGTGGATGATACAATGAGAAAGGTGGATGACAGGGCTCTAGCTATGGTCAAGTTGGGTCTGTCTTGGAAAATTTTAACCAAGGTTGCACATCATACAACAGCCAAAGCTATGTATGATGCAATACTTGAGATGTTTGAAGGGAATTATGAGCTAAAGAACATCAAGAAGCAAAGACTTAAGCAACAACTTGAGAGATTCAAATATAAGGATGGGGAAAGTTTGAAATCAAATCTTGATAGGTTTCTAGCCATAGTGAATGACCTCAGAACCACTGATTATGTCATGCCTAATTCTGATTTGAACACTAAACTGTTATCATCAATGCCAAAGGAGTGGTATACAGCTAGCAAGTTCATTCTTCTGAAACCAAACTATGAACAACTCAAGCCCTTACGAACTAGGCTTGATTCTTTATCCGATTCATCCAGGAGCTACAAAGATGTATCAAGATTTGAAAAGAGACTACTGGTGGCCTAGGATGAAGAATAATGTAGTGGATTATGTTAGTAAGTGCTTAACTTGCTTACAAGTCAAAGCCGAACATCAAAATCCTTATGGGAAGATGCAACCGCTAGATATACCTGAGTGGAAATGGGAACACATCACCATGGATTTCATAACTAAGCTACCTCGTACAGCTAAGCATCATGATACTATCTGGGTGATTGTGGACCGTTTGACCAAGAGTGCTCACTTTCTGCCCATACGAGAGGCCATCTCGTCAGAAACGTTAGCAAGCTTGTTCATTAAAGAAGTTGTAACCAAACATGGAGTACCGTTATCGATCGTGTCTGATAGAGATACATGGTTTACATCGAGGTTCTGGAAGAAATTCCATGAAGCTATGGGGACGAGGTTGAACATCAGTACGACGTATCATCCTCAAACCGATGGACAGTCTGAAAGGACGATCCAAACCCTTGAGGATATGCTGCATGCTTGTGTTTTAAATTTTGGTGTAAGTTTGCATGATCATCTGCACCTGGCAGAGTTCTCCTATAACAACAGTTACCATTCAAGTATTGGTATGCCACCGTTTGAGATTCTTTACGGTAGACGATGTAGAACCCCGGTGTGTTGGGTGAGAATGGTCAGAAGGAAATGGGAAGCCTATAAGTGGTTCAAGAAATGTTTTCAAGGTTCGATCAGATCAAAGCAAGAATGAAAGCCGCTCAATACAGACAGAATTCGTATGCGGATAAGCGGCGGCGACCGATTGAGTTTAACATTGATGACAATGTGATGCTTAAGTCTCGCCTTGGAAAGGAATTATCCGTTTTAGAAAGAGGGGGAAGTTGAGTCCTAGGTACATTGGACCGTTTAAAATTATAGATCGTGTAGGCAAAGTGGCTTATAAACTAGACTTGCCAGAAGAGTTAGAAGGAATTCATTCAACCTTCCATGTTTTTTATCTGAGAAAATGTCTAGCTGATGACACGTCCCACGTGCCATTAATGGACATTGATGTTGATGAACAGTTGAACTACATTGAGCAACCGATCGAGATAGTTGACCGTAAGGAGAAGCAGCTTCGTCACAAGGTTATACCTTTAGTGAAGGTGATATGGAAGCATCGCAAAGGTTCAGATGCTACTTGGGAAGAGGAGGATGAGATGCGCAAGTTTTACCCAAATTTGTTTATGTAATAGTTAGGTTTCGTGGACGAAACCTCTTTAAGGAGGGAAGACTTGTAACATCCTACTTTCAGTTATTATAAAAATAAATTTCGTTATTTCATTGTGGGTCGTTATCGGTTTAGATAAATAGAATACGAGTTGGGCTAGTGTTGGGTAAATGAATATGGGTTATGGACTTGGGTTAGGAAAGAAAGAAGGAAAGACCATGGGCTTAAGCCCATGATCCATTTAATCCTCATTCACACATATTCCATACACCACCCAAAACACACACTTAAGATTTCTCTCTAGTTTTTCCTTATCTCTAGCCGAAATCAAGAAGGAAACCGAGCACCGACCCAAGGTAATGATAGTTTAATATTGTACGAGGCTAAAACGTTAGTTATAGTCGCGTAACGACGAGCCGACACCGTTAAACCGTTTTAATCACAAGATCCGGGTGGAATCGGGTATAAACCGGACCTAAGATGAGTTTAGGGATCACCCTAGCTCAAATCTGGATCAAACGGGACGAAAACGATGAAAACGGTGGAAGAACGAGTGAGATCTCGTTTTTCCAGCGAAAACGCGGTTTTCCGGCGATGACGGCGCCGGAAAGGCGGTGCCGGAAAAGATAAAGGTGTCATGGAATGTTCCCTGACCTAACCCTAGTTCGCTAAGGAAACTTAGAGAACTAGAGGGTGATTCTTTAGCTAGTTCGCTAAGAAAACTTAGAGAACTAGTGGGTGATTCTTTAGCTGATTCGCTGAGGGAACTTAGAGAACCAGAGGGTGATTCTTTAGCTGATTCGCATAAGGAAGGCTAACGAACTAGGCTTAATTCTTTATCCGATTCGTTAAGGAAAAGGGTAACGAATTACCCTTGATTCTTTAAGACCATTCTTTAACAAAGATAACGAATTAGAAGGTCTAATTCGCTAAGACCAAAGTAACGAATTGAAGTTTAACAGAAGGACAGAATGGCCCCTGAACTTAGAAAGGAATGAATTAATTACAAATAAGCTAGTGATATGGCTAGTAATAGATAATTAATACGAGTAATTGTTATACAGTTAGCCGCGCCCAACTGAAGAAAGGAATAACAATTAACGGTGAACGTAACCGACTTCAGGTGAGTTTCTAGCCCCCCTTCTGTGTTATGTTTTCGGGGCTGTGTGCATACTCGATATGTTTGTTAATACACTTATCCTAAGTGATAAGTGTATGCCTTATATGAATGATGTGAAATGTATGAGTGATTGCTTGTTAGTACGTGAACGATCTTCGGATATTGCACGTACTGTCAGGTTGTAGTGTTACGTATAAGGTAAGTATAATGTATTTGCTTATATGTATGAATGCGATAAAGTTAATAAACGAAGGAAAGGCATGGTTGTATGGTAACGAAGAGGGAACCCTAATAATATCTGTGATGTTAGGGACCAGACCCTAATAATATCTATGATGTTAGGGACCAGACCCTTATAATATCTGTGTTGTTAGGGACCATACCCTTATAATATCTGTGAGGTTATAGGGCGAAAGGCTCTTTAAAACGTATGATTATGTATGTAAAGAAAGTATGAAGGTAAGAATGAAAGTATATGCACTTATGCGTGTATGAAAGAAAGTTAAGAGGTTAAGTATGAAATGTAAGAAGGTATTGTATGATTATGTGATTAACTAGAACTCACTCAGTGTAGCTGACTTTTAGTATGCACGCAGGTGAGTAGAATGAGGCAGGTAGCTTGAGGAGGACACATGGCAGAGTTGGACGAAGCTGGCATCTGAAGATTTTGCTATGATGTTTTATTTTAAAAGACTATGTTTTGTTTTTAAATGACTATGAATGCTCGATAAGAGAAGAATTATGGTTATAGAGTGTAATGGTTTGAATGTTTTTAGTGTTCCGCGAATGTTTTAGTTAACTCTGATATTTAGAACTGCGTTTATGAGTAAATCGAACACGAAAGTAGGGCTTCCGGTAACGGGGCCTTACACTAGGCCAACGAACCATGTTATACATGTCAACTACTTTAAAATGTCTAATAAAAGTGTTCCGGTTGCCTCCTTATAGTTTTTTTGGAAGCATAAGAGCCACGGTGATACGTGAACTAATGTTTTCAACATTCTGATTACCTCATCGTTTACTTGTTATTGTTATTATTACGATATTTGGGACAAAACGTGTAACACACGGTGATTACGTGCACATGTTCAACTCCCCACTTTACAACAATATTTTTAAAGATTTAATACTGGGACAACAAGTCATGGTGTTTCATGCAAGTTTTCCCGCTTTTAAATCCTAGCACATAATTTTCAAATTTCAAAGATTTAAACTATTTAACATTTTATTTGTTTACTTGATTTACTAAAAAAAGATTTTTTTTTAACATCCTAATCCTCATAACTCTAGGATTCACAATCATTAACACTCCAAGTTTACATATCATCCCCATACTTATATCAATTATTCCAAACTTATATCATTTCTCTTTATTTTAGAATGCCTCCTCTTCGACGCCACACTCTCAAGCTCAACTCCGGTCGTCGGATGGCCGCTATGGTTGCTAAAGAGATCTCCTCTGTGATTCCCGGACTGATAACTCAAATTCAAGCCTCCTAACCCACCGTTACCCAAACTATGCCTAACCCCGCACCTTTCGCCTTGAAAAATTTCACCGGTGCCAAACCATCCTCGTTTTATGGCAAGAACTGTGTCACTAACTTGTTGCAATGGTCCAAATAAATGGAAAGTGTTTTCAATCTTTGTGAATGCCCCGAATCCAAGAAAACCACATACGCCTCAAGCATGTTCGAGGAGACTACCCGCACTTGGTGGAATAGCGAAATTTTCACCAAAGGGACGGAAGTAGCCATGTTCTACTCATGGACCAAGCTCAAGGAAGTCATACGCACCCCTAACTATTTCTTTGTGCTAGTAGAATAGGGCATCATTATCCGAGTATGTTGGTTGTTACTGATTAAAAATTATCCTCATTTATTTATGATTTATATACCGCAATTGTTGCTTTTATTTTTAGTTTCATATACGAGTTGTGGATTGTCACACCCTCAAATTCCACTAACGGAGTTTTACCGTCAGAGGGTGTGAACTAACAGGATCGGAATCATTAGTTATAATCAAACACCATAAATAAAGTTTTCAAACTACGAAACATTTTAGTTTAAATGAGTGCGGAAGCGTAAATTCATAAACCAGGTGTTGCGTCACGCAGGACGACTTAAAACCCAATTAATAACAGTTTAAAAACAAGTTTGCAAAAACGATCGAGTTCAATGGAATGCATGATCCTATATCGCGCGCCCGCCTCGGCTACCTGAGAATAACATACTAAAAGTGTCAACAAAGGGTTGGTGAGTTCACATAATATAAATAAAGAAAATGTTTGCGTTTAAGTGTTTGCGTTTATGTTACCAGATAATGTTATGTCAATTATATATCGATAGGTAGCTAGCCTATAGAACAAGTATTACTAAGTGTTCGACATCGAAGCTGACTGTTTATCAATTGCCTTGCCACCATGTCTACCACGACCATGGAAAATGTGTTAGCCAAGATTACACCCACTCGACCTCCAGTCGAGTTTAGAGTTGGGTGGGATTGTCAAACCCAGTAGTACTACTAAACAGTGACTCGCTATTATACAAATACTAAATGGTTCGATGTTATGAAGGACTTTAGTTGGTTTGTTTGCCACTTAGCCTTACAAGTGATATATAACTAATAACAAAATCTAAAGCGTTTTGGAGTATGTTATCTCCCCCAAGTAAAAAGCGTTTAAAAGAGTAAAAGGGGAACGTGAAACTCACTGTTTGCGAAGAATTCAAAAACAAGTCAACCGAGAGATGCGCGTCACAGAAAATCCTCACTAGCGCTCTAAAACAAGAATGAGATTTTCTAAGTGTTGGAACTATTATTGAGTCTCTAGACTAGGCACATAATACCTATGCATGAGATACGTTTCGTGTTTCGTTTGTGAATTATGTGTGACTCGACAAACACATTGGTGACACGTTACATATGTATACAACTACTTAAGCATCAAATACTAATATTGTACATTACTAGTAAATTATTCCTCACAAGGGAAAGTTAGTCAAAAACATAGCAATTATCTAACAACAAGCACGTTTCATGTATTTTCACATAGTTCAGCAGCTAGTTTTATCAAGACAGATTTCTACTTGAAAGATTACTCTATCCAACAGATCATAACATATCAATTAATTCACCAAAAATCTTCACAAAAGCACACATGAGTTAGGTTTCCAGAACTATTTTTATTGTATTTTTATCCCACATAGTTTTTTCACAAAGACCAAAACATTACAGTAAACTCACAGCAGTCAAAATCATGCGCAACAGAATGATATTTGTTATTCCCGTTAAATGGTAATTTCAATTAATGCAAGAATAATTGGGTTAGATTCTTAACTCAATATGTTAACTTCCAGAAGTGGAACTAACCCGTTTGGTTTTGTAGTTTATGAGATATGATAATTACAAAACAGCCTAACAGCAGGCCTCACAATTCAGACTTGCACTTCAGTTTTGTAAAATAATAAAAGTTAACTTTTACACGTCCAAAAATTACAAATTTGGACTCTTTAGAAACTAGACTCAACCTAGAACACTGTAGTGTTAATAATTTCGACCAATTACCACATTAACATTCAGTTACAGTCGTCTAAACATAAACTTAACAATCTGTCCAGTACCAGTTTACATCAAAACTCAACACAACAACAATCTATGAACCATAATCCATGCATATAACACTCTAGACACAATATTTACCAACCATGCATATCAATCTCACATTACACACATAGTTAGGGTTTTTCTTGAAAGTTTAAAATCAAAGAACAATGATTAACAAACAACAATAACACAACTAGTTATCAATTCACTAGCAAATCATCATCAAGTATATAATCAAACCCTAACTCATCTTAATCATAATTTAAAGAATTAGGGGTTTGATTAACCCATTCAATATGAAAATTAAACATATAGAACGCATAGAGGAGTTGTTAATACCTTCCTAGCACCTTAATTCTTCAACAAAACTTGAAAGAAGGTTGTATGTATGTGTGTGTGATGTGATGGCAGCCAAGAAGAGAGGGAGGGGGGGGGGGGGGCGATCGGGTTTGGGAGGGGGAGGAAGGAGGTTAGGTTTTTTTTTGTTATTATTTAATATTAATATGTTACACAATGGCCCCTCTACTTCTAGTTATTAAATTTCTAGCATAAAATAGACTTTTGCATCTTGAGTTAATGTTCTACATATAAATATCAAATAATACATAAACCTAACACATAATTATCAAATAACTATTGTTTTGATGTTTGTCGTTTGTTCACCAATGGTTTGAGTCAACTCGTTTGCGTTTCGGTGCAATCCCGAAAGACTACATGTGTAGTGATTGTCAAGCGTCATTTAAAACCCTAGTTTAAATGTAATGAGATGTGCGTTATAGATCAAGTGATCCTAAGTTTGAATTGACGGAGTTTGAATTAACGGAGTTGACCTGAAATTGACGAGTGTCACATCATTCCCACGTTGAAAGAATTTTCGTCCCGAAAATTTGAGTCAAGTCGCGATGGGTGTCTGAAAAAGAAAGAAAAATTTTCAGTTTGTCATATGGATTTTTCCTCATATTATATATACTCAAAACTATGAAATTGCTCACCAACATACGTATTGAAAAATTATATTTTATGCATTGTTACAGGTTTGATTATTGTTTGATTGGATTTTGGAAGACACTAAGTTATTTTGAGACCGTTAGGTTATTAGAAGAATGAAAAATTTATTTCTTGCATTTGGTGTTATTTTGTATGAACGATGTTGTGTTACTTTCGATGATTAAATGAAGTGAATGAGTTTTTTATATATTGTCACTTTAATAGTGTCTTGGGTTCTTGAGCAATCCGTTGCACCCCGGCATGTTCCGCCGCCTTTGGTCGAGGTGTGACATAATGGTATGAGAGCCATGACTATATGATAGGCGGTTAGACGTAACGGCTTGGTATAGTTTTTGCTTTAGGGTATGTGTTGCCCTACTTGATTGTTCATTTCACTTATATATATTTATTTACTTATTTATTTCATTTAATCCCAAAAAATATACACATGCAGACACTCTCATAGTATTCCAAGGTATCCTTACCTTAACGCAAAAAGTAGGTTTTTATGTTGTTTTTTATAGATAACAAACTTAATTTGGATCCCGTTATCTATCATCTCCCTAAAGCTTGACTCTATGATGGGTTTGTAGCCACTATAGGGGACGAAACACTATCAAACGATCATTTGGCAAAAAGATTCAAAGAATCGAAGGTGATTTACTTACATGGGATGATTGAATTGTAGTGTAACACACGGTGATTAGGTGAACATGTTCAACTCCCCACTTTACAACAATATTTTTAAAGATTTAATACTGGGACAACAAGTCATGGTGTTTCATGCAAGTTTTCCCGCTTTTAAATCCTAGCACATAATTTTCAAATCTCAAAGATTTAAACTATTTAACATTTTATTATTTACTTGATTTACTAACAAAAGATCTTTTTTTAACATCCTCATCCTCATAACTCTAGGATACACAATCATTAACACTCCAAGTTTACATATCATCCACATACTTATATCAATTACTCCAAACTTATATCATTTCTCTTTTATTATTTTAGAACGCCTCCTCTTCGACGCCACACTCACAAGCTCAACTGCGGTCGTTGGATGGCCGCAATGGTTGCTAAAGAAATCACCGCTGTGACTCCCGACTGATAACTCAAATTCAAGCCACCCAACCCACCGTTACCCAAGCTATGCCAAACCCCGCACCTTTCTCCTTGAAAAATTTCACCGGTGCCAAACCATCCTCGTTTTATGGAAAGAACTGTGCCACTAACTTGGTGCAATGGTCCAAATAAATGGAAAGCATTTTCAATCTTTGTGAATGCCCCAAATCCATGAAAACCACATACGCCTCAAGCATGTTCGAGGAGACCGCCCGCACTTGGTGGAATAGCGAAATTTTCACCAATGGGACGGAAGTAGTTATGTCCTACTCATGGATCAAGCTCAAGGAAGTCATGATGATCAAATTATGCCCAAAACATGAACTCCAAAAACTCGAATCTGAATTTTGAGAACATAAGAAAGAGAGTAGTGACAACTCCGCCTACTCCAACCGCTTTCAAGAGCTTAGTCTCTTGGTTCCTCACTTGGTCACTCCCCTCGAATGAGCGATTGACAAGTATGTCGGCGGTTAGCCTATGAAAATCCGAGACTTGGGGATGAGTAGTAAACCGCAAACCCTTCATGATGCAATTATCTTAGCCGGTGGTCTTTCTGAAAACCATGTCAAAGCCTGTACCCTCACTATCAAAAGCTCCAAGAAACCCAATGAAAAGAGTACACCCGAACCATCAACCCTCACCAAGTTGACCCTCAACCTCAATCCATAAACTACTTCAACTCATCCCACCACTCCAAGAAGAAAAGAAACCCAACTACTAAAACTATGCCGTCACTCACCCATCTCAACCTCAATCTCAATCACAAGCACCTCAAAACCAAAAACTGTATTTCGGCTCGCATACCTTGTGTAACACTTTCCAACGCCATCATTCTGTTTACTCCGCTTGTCGCCATTGCACGAAGTGTAACCGATATGGTCACCTTAGCAACGTGTGTTGGATACCTCCCGTGGGCAACCCGCTCCATCAACGTTTGCTCCATCTAACCACAACCGTTCCGTGCCTTTTGCTCAAACTCCTCCCCAACCTAGAGCTTGTTTCAATTGTGGAGATCCAATCATTTCCGCAATGCTTGTCCTCGACTTGCGCTTTTTAATCAAGCATAAATCATGCTTACACCTTATTACCAAACCCAAGCCTACCAAGCTTAAACCTATCAACCTCAAGTCCCACAACTCTTGGCTCCTCTGGCTCAACCGCTCCAAGTGACGCAAGCCCTTTCTCAAGCAATACAAGCCTTCCTTCTACTTCTCCAGCTCAACAAGTCAGCCACGGCAACCAAGGGCGTGCTTTTATGATGAACGCCAGCCAAGCTCTAGTTTCCAACGACGTGATGAATGGAGTTTTTAATAAATGAGCATTTAGCTTAAATATTATTTGATACCAGAGCTAATAGGAGTTTTGTTTTTTTAAATTTGAATCTATCCTTTCCATGCCTCACACTAACCTTTCTCGCCCTTTTTCCGTCGAAGTCGCCAATGGTAGCTCCATCACCATCGATTTGATCATTCACGATTGTATCCTCACTCTTTTCAAGCACGAATTCTCGATCGACCTTATCCCGATGCAAATGGTAAGTTTTGACATCATAGTAGGTATGGATTGGTTATCTTTGCATCGTGTCGAAGTCGTTTGTTATAACAAATTTATTTGAATCCCGCTCGTCAATGGAAAAACCCTCAAAGTCTTTGGCAAAACGATTCCCAAGAAACTCAACCTCAAGTCATGCTATCAATATTGAAATTATATGCTCCAAAAGTACGTTCCTTTCCTAGCTCAAGCGGTGGTAAAAGACCCCGAAGAAAAGAAAATTCAAGACATTCCCGTTGTTTGTGAATTTACCGGCGTTGTTCCCGAAACGTCTCTGATCTCTCACATATTTTTCTGGTTGAATTTCGAATCAACCTTGTGCCCAGCGCGACTCCCGTAGCCAAGGGTACCTATCATTTAGCTCCTTCGGCAATGCAACATTTATCAAACCAACTTCAATAACTCTCCGATAAGGGCTTTATCCATCCAAGCTCTTCCTCATGGGGCGCTCCCGTTCTCTTCGTGAAAAAGAAAGATGGCTCGTTTCACATGTGTATCGATTACTGTGAACTCAATAAACTAGCCATAAAAAATCATTACCCTTTGCCTCGAATAGACAGCCTCTTCGATCAACTCCAAGGCGCAACTTGGTTTTCCAAAATCGATCTTCAGTTAGGCTATTATCAATTGCGTGTTCATCAAGACAACATTCCTAAACCCTATTTTTGTACTCGGTATGGACATTACGAGTTCATGGTTATGCCATTCAGATAAACCAATGCATCCGCGGTAATTATAGACCTCATGAATCGCGTTTGCAAACCATTCTTGGATAAATTCGTAATTGTCTTCATTGACGACATTCTCATCTTCTCCAAGACCAAAGCCGAACATGAGCACCATTTACGTTCTATTCTCGATCTCCTAAGAAAAGAAAATCTTTATGCCAAGTTCTCAAAATGTGAATTTTGGTTAAAAGAAGTTCAATTTTTGGGGCACATCGTCAACGATTAAGGTATTCATGTTGATCCTGCAAAAATTGAGGCCGTAAAAGATTGGAAAACTCCATCCACACCCAAGAAAATCCAATCTTTCCTTTGTTTGGCCGGGTATTATCAGTGATTCATTCTAAACTTCTCCAATCGATCTCAGGTTTATTGTTTTTATGGTCAAGAAGCCATTCTAAGAACATCAAGGGCCACTAAAAATCCATGTCGGAGGTTCTATAATTGTGCCTCCCAGGTTAGTGAAATTGAAAATAAAGTTGGAATTCATCCCGTCTTTATGTTGATTGTTGACCCTAAACTCTATATTTTTTAACTTAGGGCAAAAAATGTGAGTTCCTTATATGGTCTGATTGTGTTTCGTCCACAAGATCTGATGTGTGCACAAGATGTACAGACATAATTCCTATCTTGATAATGACAAATAATTCATTAGAGGATCAACTTGAATGGAGTGTAGCTTCACGGATTGAATCAGAAAAATAAAAGTGAAGAAATTGTATTTTATGTGCTTCTTGTTGTTTTAGGGATTTTAATTTGTTTTGTAATCTGAGTAAAAATCTAATTTTGTGCTTGTTGTTTTTGGGGCTTTTAATTAGTTTTGTAATCAGAGAAAAGTTAATAAATTGTATTTCCATCAGTTTTGTTACTTAATTTTTGAGCTTTGATTTAGCTTCAAAATGGTTAATATAAAACTTTAATAAAAATATGTTCCTGAGTTTCGAACCCGCGACAATTCAATCTATGTTTAATCACAAGCGCCTCAACCGTTGAGCAACTCCTTGAGAACATAATAGAAAATCTTCTAATATTTTTATAATCACAAGCGCCTCAACCGTTTGAGAACATAATTGAACTCTCATCAATTAATTGCTGTCAGCTACTCAATCCTAACAAAAAGCTTCATTAATCTCAGGTGAGTACCAAATATATTTGCTTTTAATGTCATACATAATAAAATTTCAGTTGCACTTTTTGACTTTAATTAGTGTATATATATATATATTTATATATGTATATATATAGATATATATATTCATTGTGTGAACCACGTAACTCTTAGTGTGACGATGTAGAACATGACTTGTACTGTTTGGAATTGATAAGAATTAAACTACTTGGATAAAACATGAAGAAGCCGACACCAACATTCCAACTAATGTTAATAATACTGGGTTTGCCTGCACCAACATTCCAACTAATGATAATAATACTGGGTTTGTTGACGCCAACATTCCAACAGATGGTTGTGAAATTGTAGAAATGATAAATGCTACAAAATACAATTTCAAAGGCGACAAGAAGCATCAACAGTTTCTACAACTACTTGTTGACATTGAGAAGCCCTGTATAAAGGATGTACTGACTTCACCAAGTTGTCTGCATTAGTACAACTACTCAACTTGAAGAGCAAGCACGGGGTATCTCATAAGTTCTTTGATGAACTTCTGAAATTGTTGAAAAATATGCTACCTGCAGATAATGAAATGGTAAATAATATGTATGAGGGCAAAAGGATGATGAAGGCAATGGTCTCAGGATATGAAAATATGCATGTGTGAATCAATGAATGCATTATTTACTATAGAGATTACAAGGATTTGGAAGCATGTCCAGTTTGTAACAAGTCAAGGTGGAATGTGGAAGAGAAGACTAACAAAACTTACATAAACATGCCCGCTAATGTATTGTGGTACTTTCCCATTATTCCACGATTCAAGCACCTCTTTCAATCAAAGAACATAGCAGATAATTTAACATGGCACGCCACGAGTACCCATAAACCCGGTGTTTACGCCACCCATCAGATTCACCAGCATCGAAAGCCATAGATGACAGGTAATCCGATACCATCTGAAGCGATCCAAGAAATCTTCGTCTAGGGACTTGCACTGATGGGGTCGACGTACATAGAGGCAACAGAAACCACAGTGGCTGGCTTGTTTTAGCAGTCATTTACAACCTTCCACCTTGGATATGTATGAAAAGAAAGTTCATCATGCTTTCCTTATTAATATTCGGAGTGCCAGGAAACAATATTGATGTGTTTTTACAGCCTTTAGTTGATGATCTTGCATCTTTTTTTAGGCCAGGAAGCCAACATATGATGCATATAAACAAGAAATGTTTTCACTACGTGCAGTTGTGTTATGGACGATTAATGATTACCCTGCTCTTGGTACACTATGTGGTTTCCCTTATAGTGGATTCAAAGCTTGTGTTGTGTACCAACGGCTCAGCTATTGGAAGCATTTACCTGTTCAACATTGTATTGATTTGATACATGTTCAAAATAATGTAGCAGAGAGTATTGTCGGGACGTTGCTGAACGTTCCTGGTAGGGAAAAAGACGGATTGGCAACTACACAGGATTTTGAGTTTTTACGGATTAAAAAGGTGGTGTAACCGAAAGTAAAAGGCAACAATACAAAACGGCCTGCAGCATGCTTCACATTATCAGCACAAGAAAAAGACATGTTTCTTGAAACATTGTATAAACTAAAAGCTCCACTAGGGTATTGTTCTAACTTCTCTAGTTTGGTGAATCTTAACAAAAAGGAAGCTACAAGGCCTTAAATCACATGATTATCACATGCTTATGCAATAGTTTCTGCCTCTTGCAATACGGTTCATCATAGCAGAACCAATGAGAAATGCTATAATCAGGCTTGGTTTTTCTTCAAGTTAATTTGTAGGAAAAAAATCATTGTAGAAGAGCTTGATAAGATGCAGGAAGAGCAAATAGTTACACTGTGCCTGTTGGAGAAGTATCTTCCTCCATTTTTTGATGTCATGGTTCACTTAACCATGCACCTTGTCAGTGAGATAAAATTATGTGGGCCACCATGCTTTCGTTGGATGTATCCCTTTGAAAGGTGTATGAAGGTTATCAAAGGGCATGTGCGAAACAAAACTTATCCAGGAGGGTGCATTGCTAAGGAGAACATTGCGGAAGAAACAATAGAGTTTCTCAGCGAGTACCAAAAAAACATCAAGAGTACTATTGGTATTCCACATGATAAGCATGATGATAATGGGGAGACAATTCACGTAGCATGCGCTAAATCAGTTGAAGTTTCTCCTGATCTCTTTAAGAGAGCACATTTCTATGTGCTACAGAATACGCCTGAAATAGCGCCGTATATCGAGTAAGTATTACTAACATATATACTCTAAATTATATATATATATATATATATATATATATATATATATATATATATATTCACAATATATTATACTCCTACTTGCAGACAACACAAGACCTCTTTGAAAAACCAAATTCCTAGTAAACGACAAGCATTGCTGGAGAAGGAGCATACCTTAAAGTTTGGTAACTGGTTACGCGACAAGGTAGACCAATTTTTTAAGTCTTCTATAATTTTTAAAAATCTTTTATAGTTTCTGCAATATAGGTGAATCTAATCCTTATAATGAAATTCAGGTCGAAAGTGAGATAGCGGTCTCCCCAGGTTCTATAACAGAAACCGTAAAGTGGATTGCACGCGGAGCACACTGCAACGTATACAAATACGACTCATACGACATCAGTGGTCTTGCATTTCATACAAAATATCATGATGGTAGAGTTTACTAGAACAGCAGGGTTGGTGTAGAGGCGGGTGACATGCACATCAAAAAAGACGTGGTGACCTACGGACAAAACTATTATTTTGGGGTTTTTGCAAGAGATATGGGTCCTAGATTATCATACTAAAAGAATTTCGGTCTTCATGTGCCGATGGGTTGACCGTAAACATGTCAAATATGATATTCTTGGTTACAAGTCGGTCGACTAAACAAATTGGGCCACAAGGATGATCTGTTCATATTGTCCTCGCAAGCACACCAGGTATTTTATGTTCAAGATTTGCTGGATAGAAAAAAGCATGTTGTCCTCATGACTCCACCGAATAATTATAAAAATTCGTATGACGAGATCAATGAGGAATTTAGTATGGTAACTTTCTCTCATGAGGGTAATAGATTGCCACGTGTAAAACCAAATCAACTGATTCGTAATGAGTCCCTGGATGATTACTGGAGGCCCGGGAAAAAGCCTACAACTATTCGTAATGGAGATTGAACCCTGCATAGAACTGCTACTTCAAAACCAGCAGTTCCGTCTATTGTTACAGAACTGCTGGTGAGGTCGTTGATCATCAGAGAGCACCTGCAAAGAACTGTTGGTTACAATAACCGAGGATTCCAGAAGACATATTGTGGTGATGGACACCGATTTCGGGGGTTGTAAACCAACATTTTATTTTCAACCCAACAGTTGTGTACATTGATACAGTAGTTTGTTCGCCTAGTTAGATGTCATTAATGTTTAAAATTAGTTGTGATACATTATATCACCAGTCTTTACTTTGTACTTATTAATTCAAAGTAAAGAAATGTTGGTTGTTTTTACTATTACTACTTATACAAGCCGGTTTGTTGAATTTATTTAATCTTTTGGCTATTTTGGTCAATTTGTGTCAAGTTCAAATAGAAGTGCAGGTCTATTTCATTTGGTTAAGTTCAAGCAGAAATTAACTAAATACACACATTCAAACATCAAGTGTAATGTTGAATCCAAATAAGAAATAATATAAAATACATCATCATGTTGTCACAGTTTGATCCACTTTATTTCCTTGCAGTGATAGTCATCATCAACAAAAATTTTAATAGAATAACCAAAATATATTAATTATATTTATAGTTAATAATTAATTTACATTACATTATAAAAAAACTAATTACAAATTACTATCTAAGACCTACCATCAAATTCTAGATCTGATTCTACATCCATATCTATCATCTGATTCTCTTCTGGATTAGTTCTTGTAAGAGAAGGCATGATCCTCTCCCACATGCCATCTGAAGTGTAGGTGGAGTCCTTAAGACTTCGTAGGTGAAGGTTCACCTTAGTATGGAGTGGCCCATAAACGGACACAGCCTTGAAGTACTCTATGGAGTTCAACCCAATCCATGCAACCTCGATGCCCCGGGCTTCCATCACAATGCTGAAATAGTCAGCAGTGGTGTACCCAAGAAACCTAACCATTCGGTTAACTTGTTGGTATGTGAAGGTTTGAGGGTGGACATAGTCCACATACCTCACCCTTTGATTCTTCCAGACGCTGGAATCAAAGTGGAAAACGATGGTGAAGAAGGTGGGGTCGTAGTAGATGGGTGAAGCCTCACCCTGTTCTCGTACAATCCAACTTGCATCCATTTTCGGAAAGTGCTGGATTGTGGATTGCGAATTGCTGGATTGGACGCGATAGGAGAAATCAGAATCCCTGAGTGGTATTTAAAAACCATCGAAAAACCGGTATAGCTCCCTGATCGAGAAATTGGAATTGGCAGCACAAGGAAATGGAAAGACAATGATTACCTAGCCACTCGTCAATTCACTGTGTGGTCATTAATTACGTTTGGACACACTTAAAAATATTTAACTATAACCATTTAACTTATAGTCACACATAATAAGTGTATTCGTGACAATAAAAATCTTAGGAAAAGAAAACTAAACTACTCTTTGGTCACACAACCTCGTCTAAGAGGCCATATGGGATAAGGTTTTAGCCACATTACTAGTAAATACAATGGTTGTTCGTCATATTTCGCCACATTATTAAAAATGTAGCTAACAAATGTGACATTAGGTCACACAAAGTAATATAAGTGGCTATATCTCTTATCATTACAATAGTCGTTCGTCACATTTGGCCACACTATTAAAACATGTGGCTAGTTAAATGTCATAGTTTTCCCTTAGATGTGGCTAATACATGTGTTTTTGGTCATCTGTATCAAAGATCAAACAAACTATGACTGTATGTCACATTTCGCCACACACTTTTATAATGTGGCTAGCTTAAGTCACAATTTTTTTTCAAAGTGTGGCGAAAAGTAGCTGGGTCGGTATATAATGGTCACATGAAGAAAAACATGTGTGGACAAAACTAGTATGGAAGGTTTTCAAACGCGGTCATAGACCTTTTAGCCACACATTTAAGCCGAAGTGTGGAAAATCTCCCAGACCACATGTGTGGCTAAAAGTAGTTTTTCACGTAGTGAAAGTTATCTTCTAGAATTCTTCTAAGTGTAAGTTCGTGCAAACAACACTTCATCAAGCAAGGTTGTTCTTCAAGTCGAGCAAGGTTTGTTTCAGAGCAAACCCTTGACTTAACCAAGCTGAAACCATGTATTTTGGTGGAACGAGCAAGTTTTAATAATAAACAGTGGTCCAAGCATACTTGAACGAAGTTGTTGAAGAAATTATTCTCTAAGAACTTCCAACAAGCAAGGTTCGACCCCGAGCAAGCTACAGTGTCACCAGCACACTAAACTTGTTCAAATAAGTTCAAGACAAAAGATTGAAGGGATCAATGAAGAACGGGTTTGCTTGAATAATATTTTGAAAATATTCTAAGTAAAGCTTACTCAGAGAACTGTTCAAGCACACTTATGGTTACAAGGTCTGCTCGAAAATGAAAAAAAGCTTACATGCTTACTAGAAGACTTGTTTACACTTGTAATATTTTTGAATACGTTTGAATATGTTATGTATCAATCATTAGGGTTTCTAGAAGATGTCAGGTGTGCCTATTTAAGAAAACTTTAGGGCACATTTATGACAACAGACACTAAGCGAATATTGAGTGATTTGACGGCTGACAGCTTTCTCGTAAAAGGAATATTTCATACGAAAAGTAGCCCCACACTAAACATTCCACCTAGAAACCCTAAAAGATATTCATTGTATTATTGATAATATTAATGAAAATATTTTGAGTGACTTGTGTGTTTGTTTTATTTCTGTTCATCTAGAAACACTTTGAATATCATTGGTTCCGCCTTTGATGTTCACTGTATCTTCACAAGAGCAGACCTCGTAACCATCTTGTCAACACGTTGTTGTTGGTTACGAGACTAATTTTGTGGTTGATAGATCGGTCCTGACATCCTTTGATGAATTTTGACACCTCAAGTCATATTCTCTTTCTTCACTCTTTTGCATGAACTCCATGGCAGTAAGATTATTATTTATGAAGAAACTATTCTCTTTCAATACTAGCAGAAAGGTAGAATATGAACTTGGTAAAGCATTCTTCACTGTGTCAATCTGATCACATTGACTCGGTTCCATCATCAAATTGGCCATCTCAGCAATTAAATGACAAAACCTTGCCAACATTTCTTCAAGGGTTTCCACTTTCAACAAACCAAATTTTCTGAACTGAAATTTGAGGTTTACTTTCTTGTGTTCCCGGGTGCTTCTCATACTTCTCATCCTTAGGTGTTGAAACAATGTAGCACAAATCTTAATGCTTGCAACCTGATGAAAGATATTTTCATGTAAAGCCATTCTCAAGGTTGAGTAAGCCATTGTCTCAATTTCCAAAGATTTCTTTTCTTTAGCGGTGTAAGATTCAAAAGATTCAATATAGTTAGTAGTAGGTTCACCGAGCATCGGAGGAGTATACAAAATATTTAAGCTACGAGTACAATCAGGATGAACATATCCCAAATGTGCTTGAAACATCGGTTCCCACTTTGAAAAATCACACAGCTTCATAAGCCTCGGGCATTTAGAATGAGATCCAATCTCAGCATCTATGTTCAACATCTGTTCAAGAACATATTATGAGAAGCCGTAGCATAAAAGTTTGTCATTTTTTTGTTAAATTATGGGTAAAAACTGTTAAACGTGAAAGTCTAGGGTTAAATGTGTCAAAATGTAAAGATCAAAGGTAACGAATGTGAGATACTTTAATAAGGAATGAGTTTGTTTTGGGTAACGAATGTGATGGTTATGAGTGACGAATGAATATATAACGAATGTCACCGTTCAAGCGGATGAACAATAATGAATTAGCAATATTATTCAAACGAATGAATAATAGCTTATGAGTGATAACGAATAAGGTTTTTTTAAATGAACGAATGTGCAACTGTTCTAACGAATGAGTTGTTAGATGTGGTGGACAGTTGGTAAAAAACGGTTACAATTGCTACACGAATGAGCAGTTATTCATAACGAATGGACATTCAAAATGTAATGAATGCACACTCATATCTTCAAATCTTCAACCAATTTCCAGATTCAAACCAAAACCAAACACACTCCATACTACACTAAAACATGTCACACTCATCCAAAACTAAACCAAATTCCACAATTAACCAATCGAAACACTTGTCTCATCATTCCAAACACACTCAAACCGATACAAAACTCAATTACGGTCCAAATCAACCTCAATTTTGACTTAAACAAGTAAAAATCACACTATGTTCCTGCTGGAATACAATAAAACTTCAAATCCTTTAATTATATCAAATTGATACAATTAAACCTTCGCAGATGATCAGAATATCATCATGAATAATCCTAACATCAATTTGAATCCAATTAGCATGATTACACTGGTTAATCGATCAAATTTCAGTCCGAACAGTTCTAAAACTGATATTCGATAAAATTACTTCAATTAAAAATAATTAATACTTTAATTTATGTTATTTATTGTAACATTCGTTAATTTTCAAACCCAAAAACCTGACCCGTTTTAAATTTTCGACATGATTCGGTTACTTATACATATATCCATATTTTACATATTTCATATGTAATAGTTTTTCTTTTCTAAAGTTATTTAATAATATTAATCATTACTAATGTGTGTGTGTATATAATTGTCTACCATAAAATCCTAGGTGTCGCTCTTAGGTTGTACCCCCCATTCTTTAGAGCCACCAGATTACTTGATTTATAAATATAGGCTTCTCATACATTTGACCTGAATTCGCCGGTATGGGTCTCACCAAACCCGGATAAATAGGTTATAACATCTCATTTATTTGTAAAACTATTTCAAAATCAAACAATAATTTTTGCGGGTCATGGGTCTCACCAAAGCCGGATAGTCTTTAAATGGGTTATAACATCTCATTTATTTGTGAAATAACCCCTCAATCATCAAAGAATAATTTTCACGGGTTATGGGTCTTACCAAACTCTTATAGCCTTCAAATGGGTTATAAGATCTCATTTATTGATAAACACTTTCATCGTCAAACCCTAATTTAATTTATATGCTTTTCATGTTCTCCATTGCCGGTCTATCATCTCCATCGTCGGTTAACTTCCGATACTACCCACCATCGTCAACTACATCAACGCCCCTTTTTTCATTAGACAAATATTTGTGTTCATGTTTGTACATTTAAAAAAACTAACATGCTTCTGTTCGTTTATGTTTGTTCGTTAAAAATCTAAAAACCTAAACATCTCAACTGATAAAACCTAAACGTTAAAAAATATAATAACAAACTAATATATATGTATTAAATTAAAACAAAACTACGCTAAAAAAATAAAATAAATCATCATAAAATAGTAAAACGATTAAAAACAAAACTTTAAATAAACTCCCGTAACACGGGAGTATCAAACTAGTATATATATATATATATATATATATATATATATATATATATATGATCAGGATCATGAGAGAACCTTTTTGAAATTGAGAACTATGAGAACCATTTTAGACCACAAAAAACCCAAAAATAAAAAAATCATAAAATAAAATAAAACAAAAAAATCAAAAAAGTAAAAAAACCCAAAATTCTTATTTTATCAACCCGGTTTCATAAAAAAAACCTCGATTTAGCTAAATTATATACACATATGTATAATATATACATATATGTACATTTACATGTTTTTTTGTACACATGTGTATAATTTAAGATAAATGATGTTGTACATAGGTGTATATTACGTAACTAAAGATTAAATAAAATTATACACATGTGTATAATACAACGTTTTTTTTTGTTTTTTTCTATTTTTTTTATTTTTTTTAAATGAAACCGGAATGATATATAAGAATTTTGGTTTTTTTTTACCTTTTTAAAATTTTAATTATTTTTTGTTTTATGATTTTTTAAATATTTTTTAAAGGTGTTTATAGTGGTCCAAAATTGTTCACAAATTTCTCAAATTGCAAAGGGTTCTCTTTGGATCCTTACTATATATATATATGTATATATATATACTAGTAAAAACCCGCGCGATGCGGCGGCAGTAAGTTGCATGTCGGTACTCATTTATGATAGTTTATCATCCTCCTGATATATCATATTGTACTCTATATATATATACTAGTAAAAACCCGCGCGATGCGTCGACGGTAAATTGCATCTCGGTACTCATTTATGGTAGTTTATCATCCTCCTGATATATCATATAGTACTCTCGTTAGTTTCTCAATTTAAAAACTACTCGACACAAATACATTGGCCACCAATTCAATTTACAAATACATTAGTAGCTTACTGGTACCAAAATCCAATACCTAATCCACTACTTGAAATATGAAGCAAAGTATCATAAAGTTGCATGATTAGAAGTTATAAAAAATGTCAAGAAACTATCTAGAAATTATCTAGAATAAAGTTCCACTAATTTAATTTAAATTTAACCAACATTTGAACAGTCAAATAAGAAATTATCTAGAAATTATATTCGGCCCACGTACCAAATGTCAAGAATCCAATGATAGTTCACTTATATCCTCACCTACATGTCAATTAACATGGTATTCGCGCGATGCGATGGCGAAGCCAATTTACAACATGATATCATTTTTTTGTTAGTTTATCAATGTATTCTAACGATGCCATAAACATTACAAACTTAATTAAAAAATAGTCATAAACATAAAGAAAATATAAGTTATAAAGATCGCTTAAATGTAATAAATCATGCACAAATAGAAAACACAAGTCATAAATATAAGAGTATTTTAACTTGATGAAAATGAAAAGCCAAATGTTTGGCTTTTGAAGTCAAACATTGACTTTTCAAGCTTCAAAATTGATATGGCTTCCTTAAACTTGGACAAACTGTTCTTAAAGACGCTAAATTATTTAACAAATTCTATAAATGGGTTGAGTGAATAAAGTTATAACATCATAAAATGGTATAGTTTGACTTTTGCAGTCAAAGCTTGATTTTCACATCATAGAGTTTTAACATGAAATAAAATAAATGAAAAGTAGTCTAATATGTGTCATGGATACTATAAATGGCAAAGGTGTTTATTACTATTTAAGCGTCTTTCAAATTAACAACTCGTAAAACATACAAATGAACCACACGATAGCTTTACTTTAAACGAACCACACGACCAAGGTTACTTTGGCTCGGGATCTGCTCGTTTACAATCCAAGTCGGCTCGGCTCATAGCTATAAGCTTTTTGAACAACCCTAAAAACAAACCTGATATAATATTTCAATTTGGGAGATCTTGGGCGAATTATGAGAAATAATCGCCGGACTCATTCGGAATTCAACCTCGAAGAAAATTCAGGAAACTCAGCACCGAAGAAAACTCCTTCAGCAAGCCATAAATCTGAAGGGCTCTTGTCTCCAGATGAGTGGTTCCGCATTCAGCAAGAAAGCTTGGCTGCTGAGTATGGGCGAAGGGTACGGAATGAACGTTTTCATGCTCGTACCCTTAATTATGACAACCCTCCTAGGAGATCTATTTTTCCCCCGATAAGGGGAAGTCACATTCAGTACATCCATCCAGAGGAGCAGAGAGAAATTCCAAGGTTACGCCCTCTTCCTCGCATAAACATGCGAGTACCGTCTTATGAAGATGAATTAGACGGGCATGACTCAACATATCACCTGGGAGGTAGCTATTACAGCGGGGATAGCCGTCATCTTTCTTTCGGAGAGGCTAGTCATTCGCGACCGGCTATCCGCCATGAGGAATACTACAGTAATGCGGAACACGATTTTTCCAAACCATACCGCCCGGAGTCATTCGCAGAAAAATCAAAGTTCATTCCGGCCATCGCGACAGCTCCGTTCCCGATAAACGCAAAAATACCAACATCCATCGGGACATATAATGGGATGACGGACCCCAGTGATCACTTGCTGAGGTTCAAAGCAGTTGCAGGAGTTAGTGGTTGGACTCTTCCATACTTGTGTCACATGTTCGCGTTGACATTTACTAGTGCTGCGCGAGAATGGTTCGAAAAATTGCCTTGTGGACACATTTAGAGTTGGAAAGACTATGTAGCGAAGTTCTCTCAGCACTTTAGTCAGCAAAGGAAACATACTCGCGACCCGTCTGAAATACTTGATGTTGTAAGGCGAAATAATGAATCCATTGAAGATTTCATTACCCGTTTCTATAATGAGAGCGAAATAATGAATCCATTGAAGATTTCATTATCCATTGAAGACATGCTAAGGGGAGCATTCCGGAAGAACGTAAATAGCGACGCCTTGATTCGTACTCTAACGGGAAGGGACAGAATGACCAAATCTTGGGACAAAATAATGACGTCAGCAAAATTATTAGCAAGAACTGAGAAAACCTTGGGTTCCGGTAGTCAGAGACAAATACCAAAAGTTGAATTCCAAACTCCAAGACCAAATCGACAAGCCAAGGGGCCAATTTGGTCGAGATTGCAACCAAGTACAGAAGCACCAAAGCAATTTGACGCGAGATCATTAATTAGCAACAAAAACAAGCGTAACTTTCTCGCAAGACCTTCCAATAGCAGTTGGACTCAGTTGTCAAAATCCCCATCAGAAATCCTCACAACCGAGAACTTGACTTTCCGCAAGCCTCAACCATTACCAAGGAAATAATTCATTGACAGTAAAAAATGTTGTACATACCACGAAGACATAGGACACAACACAAATGAGTGTGTGGCTTTACGAATCGAAATAGAGGCAGCAGTAAAAAACGAGAAATTAGATCATTTGGTCAAGAATGTACGACCAGGGGCTGGTAAACTTCCCGCAAATGACAACCAGGGCCCATCCAAGAAACAGATAAAAGATCTGAACGTCCGTATGATTCAGGGAGGTCAACAAATCAGTGGTAAGAGGAAAGAGTTTGAAGACGAATAGTGGAAAAACGAGCCAGACATTTTCCCTCGAATCAAAGGAGGACCATGTAACAAGAATCCTATGATAATTACTGCCTTATTCGGGCATTATCTGTCGCAATACATGTTCTTCGACACCGGTAGCACGTCCGACATTATGTATGAGTAGTGCTTTGAGCAACTTGAGGAAGATGACAAAGAACGATTGCGACCTATTTACACACCCGTTTCCGGGTTTGGTGGAGAAATAATGCACCCGCGGGGTGTCATTACTTTCCCGGTTACACTTAGTGACGGGGTTCACTCAAGAACTGAGGAGGTTGAATTCTTAGTTTTACCAGCAACATCCAAACATGATATTATTCTCGGACGAGAAGCAATTGGTGACTTCAATGCTCATCCGTTCACAGCTCACGGAGCGGTAGCGGTCCCGACCCGTACTGGCGTAGCAATAATCCATGTTAACTGACATTGCTTCACAACCGAAAGTTCAAGGCCGAACAAAGTTTCTAAACAGAACCAGAGGACTGAACTGGAGAAATGGGTTCTCAACAAGAAATTCCCTGATCAAATCGTAATAACTGGTCCGGCCATCTTCGAAATCGTCCGAACCTTTTTGAAGCAATTATTGACAAAGAATATTGACATTTTCGCATGGAAACCCGCGGACATGACCGGTGTCCTGCGGAACATTGCAGCGCAAAAGTTAAAGGTGAATCCACTAATTACCCCAATTGTGCAAAAGAAGCGAAAAATGGGCCCTGACCAAACGAAAGCCATGAATGAGCAAGTGCAAGATCTTCTCCACGCTGGAATCATTCGAGAGATCAAGTATCAAACATGGGTAGCCAACCCAGTAATCGTCCCAAAAAGTAATGGAACGTGGAGAATGTGTATAGATTATAAAGATCTAAACAAGGCATGTCCGAAAGATTGTTACCCACTCCCGGATATTGATCTAAAAGTAGACACTGTGGCCCCATTCAAATTCAAGTGCTTCCTTGGCGCCTACAAAGGGTATCACCATATTCATATGGCAGCTGGTGATGAGGATAAGACAGCATTTCGCACGGACCAAGGCACATTCTGCTACAGAATGATGCCTTTTGGGTTAAAGAATGCGGGGGCCACATATAAAAGACTGATGGATCAAGCTTTCAAAGGTCAGATAAGTCGAAACCCCGAAGTTTACATGGACGATTTAGTGATCAAAAGCGTCGAAGAAGATAAAATGTTGAGGGACATAGAAGAAACTTTCAGAATGCTAAGAAGTATCAATATGAAACTCAACCCAGCAAAGTGTTCCTTCGGGATGGAGGAGGGAATGAGATACAAGTGGTAGCCCGCATGCCATCCCCCGCATCCCTCAAAGAAGTCCAAACACTTAACGGAAGATTAGTAGCATTAAACAGGTTTCTGGCAAACCACGCTGCTAAATCCTATCCGTTCATTTCAACTTTGAGAAACTGTCTCAAAAAGGCACAATTCAGATGGCCCCCGGAAGCTGAGCAAGAGTTTCAAAAGGTCAAGGAGTGTTTAATGGAATTACCCACGTTAACTGCTCCACAGCAGGCGAACCATTAACACTGTATTTGTCAGTATCCGACATTGCCGTGGGGGCTGTCCTATTGACAGATAGGAAAAACGTTCAAACCCCAATCTATTACGTCAGTAGAACATAATCAGACCCGGAAACCGGATATTCAATGTTGGAATAGCTGGTTTTGGCATTGTTATATGCCGCCAGACGGCTCCGCAGATATTTCCAGGGTCACCCCATCAATGTATTCACCGGGTACAAACTTAAGCAAGCCTGAATTGTCGGGTTGATTGGCAAAGTGGGCCATAGAACTGGGTGAACACTCAATCGAGTATAAACCAAGACCGGCAATCAAAGGACAAGTGTTGGTGGACTTCGTTACAGAAGTCCCGCAACACAAAGAACAAGAGTGTTTGATCGAACAACAACCCCAAGCACCTCCGGAACAAGGACAAGTTTGGTCGTTGTTTACGGACGGAGCTTCAAGCAGTGAAGGATGTGGTGCAGGCCTAAGGCTAGTCAATCCCGAGGGACATGAATTTACATACGCCATCAAGTTGGACTTCAAAAGTACCAACAACGAGGCAGAGTATGAAGCCTTCTTGGCAGGCTTACGGATAGCAAAAAAGCTTGGGGTGAAACACTTAGAAGCACAGGTGGATTCTATGCTAATTGCGGGACAAATAAATGGAGCATATGAAACAAAAAAAGATGTCATGGCCTCTTATTTGTCACAAGCAAAGGTCTTGATCCGGCAATTTAACTCCTTCAGTGTTGTTCACATTAAGAGGAGCGAGAACAAATCGGCAGACGCCCTTATCAAACTAGCTTCAACAAATTTCGAGCATTTTGCCAAAGATATTTGTGTGGAAGTCCTGGATCATCCATCCGTCTCATAAAATCAAGTCCTGGTAATCCAAATCGGCACCGAATCATGGATGACGCCCATAAAAGCTTACTTGTCTTCCGGAGCACTCACAGCAGGAAAGGCTGAGGCCTGGAAGATCAAACACAAAGCTCTGAATTACCAATTGACTGATGGTATTTTATATCAGAGATCATTTCTTGGCCCGCTCCTGCGTTGTGTGGACGCAGAAGACGCAAATTACCTAATTCGAGAAATACATGAAGGTATTTGCGGATTACACGCGGGACCAAGAATGACAGCTGCAAAAGTTATGAACGCAAGGTACTATTGGCCCGGCATGCACTTGGACGCTGTGCAGGAAATCAGAAAGTGTGATTCATGCCAACGTCATGCTCCCAACACCCTGCGTCCAAAGAACGAACTGATTCCAGTAACATCTGCCTGGCCATTCCAGAAGTGGGCTATCGACATTATGGGACCTTTCCCAGAAGCCCCGGGATGAGTCAAATTCCTGATAGTGGCCATTGATTACTTCACCAAGTGGGTAGAAGCCAAACCAGTTGCCTCAATAACGGCATCAAGTACTAAGAAATTCCTTTGGGAATTCATCATATGCCGGTTTGGTCTCCCGCAACAGTTAGTAAGTGACAATTGGATCGAATTTGCTGATAGCGGATTACAAGAATGGTTAAAGGAACTTCAAGTAACCCAAGTTTTCACATCTGTAGCCCACCCGCAAGCAAATGGTCAAGTCGAAAGGACCAACCGAACTATCAAGGAAGGGATTAAAACAAGGTTAGGTACTAAACGGACTGGTTGGGTTGACGAGTTGCCCCATGTACTCTGGGCCTTCCGCACCCAGAAAAATTCTAGTAATTCAGAGACAACGTTTAGCCTGACCTGCGGTTCTGAAGCCATGATCCCGGCAGAGATCGGGATTCTATCCGCGAGGGTTTTGTTAATCAACGACAATGATCGTGAACTCCGGATGAATCTTGATTTACTCGAGGAAAGACGAGAATTAGCATCGATTCGCGAGCACAATTACAAGAGACAGCTTCAAAATACTACAACTCGCGGGTCCAAGTGTGCGAATTTGATGCGGGAGACTTTGTCTTCCGTAACAACGAGGCTTCCGGCCAGGAACCTCCGGGCAAGTTAGACCCTACTTGGGAGGGAGCGTATAAGATCAAGCAAGTACTATCCAAAGGTGCTTACAAGTTGGAGAAGTTGGACGGGATTGAGATCCCTCGAACTTGGAATGCAACACTGTTCAAAAAGTGCTACATTTAGCAGTTTTATTTTTTACCTTCTACTTCGGCCTGCGTGCCCACATAGGTTAGCAAGTTATGCAATTTATTTTAGTAAGGCTTATGCCCAGTATATGAGAAATGTCCAGTCAATTCCATGATATTTTGTTAAGTTGTATTCTTTTATTGACAAAACCAAAGTCCCGGATAGGCACTTATATTATAGTGTATAAGACAAAGTGCACCGGGGGAAACACAAAGACTTCTTAATATTGATCAAAAGAGATTACAAAAATAGGAGGAAAAGATTTACAAAAGAAAGTACATATACATTTACGGGGCGACATTTTCGCCTTCCGCATTATCCTCAGCTTCTTCGTTCACTTCTTCCTCAAGGTCCAGCAACTCCTTTAGTTGCTCAATGGCATCATCCTTATCCGCAAGTTCTGATATATGGTCAGAAAGAGAAAACTTCAAAGTATCAAACTCCTTGGTTTTCTCGATAAGGATCGACGCGGTGTCTTTTCCGGCTAACACATATTCTTCCGGAACCCGGCCCGTAGAGCCAAACTCGTATTCTTCCTCAAAGCCCATTTGTCGACCTGCTTGCTCGGAAGCGCGAAGAAGTATCGCAACACAGTTCCCAAGATCGTCACTGTTCCGAACGTCAGTAATAACCTATCAAGCACAACAAGCAGATGTAATCTCATACACATCTAAACTGATTGAAATAAACAGGCTTGGTACCTTAGGAATTGCTGTTGATAGAAGCCACTTCTTGTCTGCCTGAGCTCGGATAAGATCTATCTTTTGGTCAGCACACTCCAGTGCTTTGTCTCGACTCTTAGCATTAAAAGCGGATAAGCGCTTGTCCTTAGCTGCTGAGTCGGCTTGAAGGGTCTTAATCAGCTCAGCTTGGTCATCCAGCTGTTTCTGGAGAGCAGCCCTAGCTTCCTCAGCAGCAAGTTGTTTTGCCTTCGCCACTTCCATAGCTCGATGACTGTCCCGAGCATCAGTCAATGCCTTGAGAGCCTCTTTCTTGGCATCAAGCATGTTCCGCTCGGTTTCCTCCAACTCATCATTCATAGCTAACCAATCTCGGCGAAGTTCCTGGTTGGTAGACACAGCATTCGCCACATGATAAGAGTTGGAGTCGAACAGGTCTTTGCGAATGCGGCGACGCTGTCGTTCCTTCTCTATGGGAGGAAGACTCTCGTCAAGAAATTCCTGGCAAACGTCCGCATAATTCAGTACCGAGTTCCGCCGTAACATCCATCGGGGATGATGCAGAGCTGTATCGTCATCCACTTGAGAAGAGGAAGTTGGCCCTTTGTGTTTAAACACATTAACCCCACCCTGATCTTGCAAGTCATGCTCATCGTGGGGTGGGATGTGTGAAATTGATCAGCCCCACCAACCTCTTGGTCCCTAATAGGAGAAGAATCCGACAAATTGATCGGTTAGGTTGGTGGAGTTGGGAGTTTGGTAGCAACAGAATCCTTGAATCCTGAAATTTCCAGAGCAAAAACTCCTTGAGTTGTATATATATAAAAAAAAAGAAGATGAGAAAACAACTATAGAATATAGTCATAGTGATCCAGAACGTACATATGGAAACGTCTCGAGCAGACAACTCTCGAAGACGAGCACCCAAGTCAAGGACTTTGGTTTTCTCGTTCTTCTTTTTCTTCTTCTTTGGAGCAGCATCGGAAGGTTGAGCTTTCCGCTTGCCAGCGGCCTTTGAAATGCCCACTTCCACAGCCTGAGGTTCACCCTCAACGGATTGAGGACCACCCTCCCCACCTGTTGTTGGGTCGGTGGTGGCCTTCGAATCTTGCTTTCGGGTTAAACCTACAGTCGAAGATGAAGGGTTAGCGGCACCAATTAATAACTTCTCTTCACAGAGTGATGATTCTTCGCTGGACGAAAGAAGAACTACCACTCCGCTTGAAGTAACGGCGGTTACAGGGCGAGGTTGAAAGATACCTTCGATTTTCTGACAAACTCCTCACCTTGGGCATACATTGCTTTGGAGACAACCGGTTCCGGAGTAAGGGTGGTGGAAAAAAGGAAATTCCTTTCCGTGCGATCCAAAAATGGCACGTCATGTTGAGTAATGGGGCGGCGTACCATCATGCCGCCAACCTTGTCTATAAGAGTGGAGAGAATTGAACCCTCGCCTGTAAAAGAGAACGTGTCAAACAATGTAAATTGAACACCATGAAGGATATAAACACAAACTTACTTCTATCCGGATTCTCGTAATACGGCTCCAGAGCCGGGAATGGCCACAAACGGCTCATCTTGGCATGAACCATGGCCCCCTCAAGAATCGGACGCATGGGTGTTGGAGTCTTGGTTAAAGTAAGATACCAAGCATGTCCTTCATACTCGGAAGCAAGGACTTTCGGCAGCTCATCTTTGGGTTTTCGATGCGTCATAGTGAATGGGATAACATCTTCCCGAATCCAGAAAAATTTTGATTTCCATCCATATATGTTGTGGAGCTATTCAAAGCTAATAACCCCTTTCCCGGTGGTAGCAAAACTATGCCAGCCTTCACGAAAAGTCATTTTGTAGAAAACGGAAAACATACCGACGGAAGGGTAATCACGCGCTTGACAGCAGAATTCGAAGTGTCGAATTCTAAGCATCCCGAATGGATGGATCTGAGTTAAATGAATCCCATATGCTGTCAAGATCGATTGCACGAACTTGGTTACGGGCAACCGAAAGTTCCTGGTAGTAAAGTGGTCCACATAGACGGCCATCTTCTTCGCCGGAGGTGCCGTCGCAATTGCCCCTTTGGCAGGACGTTCAGCCTCCCATTCAGGAGAAAAGCCATACACGTTTTTAACATCCTCAAAGTCCTTATCCTTGATTTCACATACAACTTCGTTGATAGCAGGAGGATTTTTCTTCTGAGCAGCCATTTCTTGTGAGAGATATGAAACGGGTGTAAGAAAGAAGAAGTTTTGTAATATAAGCAAGAGAGAAAATATGAAAGTGATAAGAATGGGTTGAAGACCTCAAGACCTATTTATACTCATCGCAGTTAATGCGACTGTCTGAATAATAGAGTAAATAGAAAACTCCGGACCACAGGTTGACTGACACGTCAGGCGGGAGATTCGAAAAAACGCCTACAGGCTGTCAAAGCAGGCGTTTTACACGTCCTATCAGTCACCGTCTAATAACTTCCTTCCGCCACGTCAACAGTATTATATACCCATTTTCACAAGTTCAAGAATTCAAAAGGAAAAGATATCTCACAAAAATATTATCAACATAGAGCTTCTTTTCATTTAAAATAGTGATCACACAAAACATGAAAAGAAATTACAAGCCCAAATTTCAATACCTACACCTGTCCTATGGGTTAGGGGGCGTCGTGTCTGCCTGAGCAGTATGAACCACATCTTCTTCATTGTCATCATCAGATTTGTCATGATCGGACTCATCATCATCAGATTCGTCATCAATGTATACCCGCAATTGCTTCACACCATCTTCGGATGAGGCAAATTCCGAAAGCATATTTTGTAATGGAAAGACAAGGTCATCATACTCTTGAACCCGCATACCAAGTTCTTGCTCCGCGTCAAGTCCATAAAGGGGATGGTTTTCAACAGGTTGTTCGGATTGGGCGAATGACAGCCCTTCGTTGAAGCATTTTACCCGGCCAACCCCTTCAGACGCAGTCGTCAAATTCACAAAACAATCAGTCAGTTTGGTGCTCCTTTTAACATGCCGGATGACCTATAAAACAAAGTTTTTCAACATCATAAAAGTAAGAATACGGGATATACACAATATCCAAGAGAAACTCACTGAGTCAAGACCACGGTTGAGGAAGTATTGCCTCTCCTGTTCAGCACGCTCCGCCCTGTCACGAAGCTCTTCTAATTCGGTGGAGGCGCGAATATCCTTCAGTCTGAGATTGTAAAAGGAAGTCATAGGCAGACCGCATCTCAACAATCATTTTATCTTTCAGCTCAGCCTGCTCCCCATGCAATTTCAAAGCTTCCTCTAGTTCTTGGATCCGCGCGTTTTGCTGAGACACTTCCTCCTGTACCTTCAACAATTCGTCCTTCTTCTTTTGAGTTTCAGCTCGGGAAGCTTCGAGGGTGTATTTAGACCTTTCAAAGGCCTCTTTCCACCATTTCGCAACATCCGCATTTCGCTCCTGTTCTTTATGAAGTGCAGCTTCAGCGGATTTGCTTCCACCTAGCGACACTCGCTACCTTCCGATGCTCCTCGGCCTCCGCATTGGCGACTTTAAAAGCCTCAGAAGCCGCACCAAGCTTCCCTCCCATCGTTCGCCATTCTCGCAGAATTTCCTGACTACAAGCCAAGCTGTTAGTCAAAGAAACTGTCAGGTCGGTATGTAAGTGTTGGCGAGAGCGAGTTTGTTGGTACGCCGTTTCCGCAGGTGGCATACAATGCTCAACGAATCTCCTACAGGTCTTGAAGTTAGACACCCGAGACCCGTTGACAAGGTCCCATGACAAGAACAAACAAGTCATATTCTCCTCCTAACTGAACGTTCTGAAAATACTGGGAACTGGAAGCCCCAAGACGAACAAGAGAAGAGGAAGACTGTTGAGGTCCATGCTGCCAGGAAGTTCCCCCAGTCCCACGGATAGTTGGCCCCAAAAAGAAGTCATCTTCCTCACCCGGCGCAAAGGGCGAGGAAATATGGTTGAATTGAGGACTGGATTGAGGAGGAGGATCATTAGCCCTGAAGCTTTCTTTAGTAACTTCAGGGTTATCTTGTTGAAAACCGGTGACATCCCCGCCTTCAAAAAGGTAATCCAACGATCCAACATTCGTCGGTTGAACATTAGTCCCCTCCACAGTCGTTTCAACAGGAGGGGTAACAAGTTTGTCCGCTTACTTCTCCGGAGGAGGCGACAGCTGCTTTTCAACATTTGGTTTCGGTGTTGATAACTTATTAAATGCGTGACCCTTAACGATGGACGGATCTGCATAGCACAATCAAAGTCAGACCTCATTATCATATAAAACAAAAGGCTAACACATACGAACTCACCATTTACTGTCCCCAAGCACTCCGAAAGCTTTGGTGGTAATGGCTTCCTCGGGTGATGAGTCCGGCGTTTCTTCGTTTTTGGCTCATTCCCAGCGTCCGCAGCACTAGTACCCGCGTCACTCGCTTGGGATACATGGAAGGGCCTCTTCCGATATAGTCCTGCCAACAAATGAGAGACAGATGAAACTGCAGAAGCATCATCCGAGATTTCACCTTCGGAATAACGATTACCCCCTCCGAGGTTAGCACATTAAGAAGAAAAGGGTTCAAAATGTACGCACCCGTTTCATAAATAGTATCCGAGACAACCGGCTCGGCCCGCACATTCACAGGAAAGAGGAAGTATTTGGCATTCCTTTCCAGAACAGGCATTTGTTTAACATCATGAATAGTTTTCCCAACACACCCCTTGTCATCACACAAGGCGTTAAGCATAGATCCAAAACCTGAAAAACAAATGCAAGAATTAAATAACAGAAACTTCGGAGGGTCACCTAAGGAAAGTCATGAAACTTACGGCCGTTCGGCTCAACGAAAACAGGTTCCATATCGGAAGCAGGCCATAGGCGGCTCATCCCCGCCCAGACAAGGTCCTCCTCAGGTAGTACCGCATCGGTGTTAACGGGACAGTCAGTTTCCGGACCCATTCGCGGTTCTCGTGTGCTGCCGGAGTAAGGTCAGTCAAAGGCTAATTGCCTGGCCAACTAACCATGGTTTCCGGCTCTACGTCCTCCGATATGCAGAAGAACTTCCTCTTCCAGTCCTTGGATACCGTTTCGACCTCACGACCAAAAGCCCTGTCAGTCGACGAAGGAAAAGAAAACCACCCATTCCGACGGGTCATCTTGTAAAATACGGCGAAACGGTCCAGCTGAGGTACCATCTCTTGAGCCATACATACGAACTCAAAGTGGCGAATTCGCATGACAACACGTGGGTGAAGTTGAGACAAGTGAATCTCAAACGCCTTCACCACCTTCATAAAAAACTTTGTGACGGGAAGACGGATGTTTCCCGACACAAAATAATCAGCATATAATGCCATCTTCCCGGGAGGAGGGAAACTGGCAATGGAACCGGCAGAAGGGAACTCCGGTCCCCACTCTGGCGGAATGACATACGTTTCAATAAGTTTTTGATATTCACCTTGGTCCCATTGTACTTCTATCTCATCAACTTCTGCCATCGTGCTAGTCATAAACGTAAATGTCTGGTACGATGGTAAAATCAAAGGAATATGCAGAGAGTTTCAGAGAAAGAAAGTAAGAAAGTAGTTAAAATACAAAGACGATAAAACTTCAAGAAGAAGTTAACTCCCCCTATATATAAGCATCGCAATTAATGCGATGGGATACAAACAGTGGAGAGAGAGAAACCCGCCCAACAAATACGCGACACGTCACGTGGGAAATTCGAAAAAGTGAAAAAGTTGTACAGTCGGGTACAGTTGCAGCCGTCACAAACGTCCTATCACCTACACACGTACCTGCAAGCTGTTAACTTGTCCTTTTTCATGATTATCCACAAACAACAAAAGATATTTCTCACCAACTCGCAAAGTCAAAAACCCCCAAATCCATAATAAGTCTAGAATTTCACCCGCATAAAATACTTCACACGGAAGAAACACTAGATTGGGGGGACTTATAGAGGTAGGGTACCAAAAAGACCCAAATAACCTTAAGGATTACCCGCGTGTGACATTCTTGACAAAACAAGGTATACCTTATTCATTACATAGCGAGTAAACGATAAATCGGTTAATTCATAGTGCTTAAACGAGTAACCGACCGATACTAATTATGACCCGTATATATACTGAGGGGTCATATACGAGTTATATATATATTATAGTGGCTAACATATTGATATTTAGGCCCCAATACGTTTAAAACCATTTAAACGAAAAAGGTTTCGTTTATTGATACGCTATGAGTTTAAACGCAATCGTTAACATCAAAACGAGTATTGTAGCATCCGTTAAGCGGAAAAAGATTTATAAAACACTTATATGACATGTTCTAGGCAATCCGTGAAAATATTTTGGATTTTTACAACGAGTCAGTACGTTTTTCTTATTTTACAAAAATGGGCTGAAAAACACTCGTTTTCGCGCTATTTTTCGCACTCGAACTAGTTTTCTTGCGAAAAACCGAACCAGAATTAAATTTTGGACGGACTTTTACATGTGGAACGAAAACCGAGGCACCATTGGGCCAAAAAGAGGCCTAATGGGCCCCTTATACTTGCGGCCGCAAAAGGGTGGGACACCCCCCTTGGTTCTAACTTGTTGTATATATTAGAATAGTAAAGATATTTTGCACATTAACCAAACTAAGATCAAGATCAGCTGAGTTCTGCATCATCCCTTCCAAAACCCTAAAGGTAAACATTAAATTCATGAAGATTTCAAGCTTGTTTAGTAAGATTTAAACATAGAAAATTAGTTCTTGATTAGTATTAAACATGTTTAACCATCCAAAAACCATAAAAATCAAGTAAAATCATGTTTTGATGTTAAACATGTCTACAAAGCAAAACCATATTGATTTTTGGTCAAAAACACGGATTAGAACATGAATACAACGTTTTTACGCTTTGAAAGTTCGGTTTGATACCAAAACCGACACCCTAGTTAACAAGGCTGTTCAATGGATGATTTATGCTTGGTTTGATGTTATATGATATGTAGATACACTGATTTTGCAAACCAAGACCCGGAAAGTCGTTTAAGCTAGCAAAACCCATCGAAAACCGACAAGGTAAACCCGTAACACTCGTTTAGGGGTTGTTTAGTATTAGGTTGTGACATGCTTGTTTTTAGCTTTTGAATATTTGCAGGGACATTAGGGATCATTTAAATGAGTTCCTGTTCAAATTTGGTAATTTTTCGATAAACGGAGAATATTTGGCGAATTTATTACCGTTTATTGGCGTTTATTCGAGAAAAATAGTAAAACATCATGAAAAATTATGAAATTTGGTTTGGAACCCATAAATATTATACTAAGATTACTGGTAAAGTTTGGGAGTATTTGGAGATGTCTATGTATTATTTGTGCAATTGTGTTTTAACCGAGTTTTAATAGCCGAAAAACGCGCAAAAAGGCATTTTGACCAAAGAGTTAGATTCTGGAGATTTGCAGGGGTTATGTAATGATATTGAGAACACTTGGAGAAATTATCGGATTTTTTGGATGTTGTTTGGTATAAACGGGCTATTTATTACTTAATTATAACACATTAAATGAATTTTTATAAATGGATAAATAATTATAAAATTTATGAAAATATTTTTATAAAAATCTCCATAAATTAATTTATTTTTACAAAAATTTCCATAATTTATATATAAGTACATAATTAGTTATGAATAATCCAAGATTTAAATTATATTTGTTTTAACGAAACCGGCAGTTTTGTGTTTAACGGACTGATTGGTATGTCAAAATGTCAAAAGTGGTCAAATATCGTATTTTTGAATGAAATTGATAAAAACAAACTTTTTACGAGAATTCCGGACAATTCGGGTGGATTGTACGCGTTTTGTATAATCAAACCCGTATGAAAACGGAAACGAAACCCTGCAATTAATCCAGATGCCGAAACCTCAAGATGCTTTCATAAATCAAATCATTTTAACAATCAACATGTTTACTTAAGTTTGTGTGATCTTACCTATTCCCTAAACCCGTAAACGATCAACTTGGCTAGGCTCAGAAAACGGTGAAACTGAGCCAAATCTAGTTTTAAACATTTCATAGTATATAACGTAACAATCTAAGACTATGGTCATGTTTTGGGCCTAACAGCTATAACCATACTAGTTATACAGCCCGATTTTGTTTAAACACTATACTAGTATTAACAGTACGATACCGATTATAGGATACGAGTTATAATCGAGGCATAACACTTATTGACGTATATTACCTGCTCGAACTACAATAAGGTAAGTTTCACGACCCCACTTTCTAAACTGTTTTACGAACTTTTGGGTGGAAAGCATGTTTACATATACTTATATACTTGAAAACGTGTAGTGATGTGAATTATCTAAGTACTAACACTTGAAAGTCCCCACAAACACAAGTGATTAACTTCGTGCCAGTGACGTGTGGATAGTACTATCGGTTTGACAAACCCAACTGAAGGCGCCGGTGGGGTATGCCGGATATACTTGTTTACGCAGTTGCACATTGTCATTTATACTTATTACATTTTGCTATGTGGTGTTAGCCATAGCACATACTTGGGGCAAAGTGGTTGTTAAATGCCAACGGGAGAACATGGGCAAGGGTGGCCATGCAGTGCGAGCTGTCTTGGATTCACTTGTGGCTTAGTATAATACATCATACATATACTTATATACATACGTATTGTGAACTTTACTAACTCGTATACTGATTTTGTTCGTACTCGTGAAACTTGAAACTCACCAACTAGACGTAGTTGACCCGTTTTAACATGCTTTTCAGGTAAGCCGATGTTGGAATGATTTGCTTAAGTGCTTGGTGTTAGAAGGAAAGTTGAATAGCTGTGAATAGATGCAAATACGTACTAATGAATAAGGAACCGAGAACTGGTTATGTGTTTTTAATCTAGTTTATAAACATAGTACCTACCGATGTAATATAATTATTTGTTGAATTTCTTTATAAACAATGTGGTTGATACCAGTGTTATCTGTTACATTCCCGTATTACGCTTCCGCAACTACCTAGTCTGGGTGTGACAGAAGTTGGTATCAGAGCCATTGGTTATAAAGAATTAGGATGTCCCTTAGGATACCCTAAGATAACCTTAGGCTCGATTAGTTCTGGGAATAAAATAATATGAAATAATAAATACAAGCAATTCTCGTGATGAACTTGAATGGACAAGTGGGTTATTATGGTCCGGAACGTAACAACGGACTTGTTTGTAAGAGGGAATCCGAGAAGAAGTCGATGAACAACCCAATAGGTAAAAACAGCAACATATGTGTATAAAATATAATAATAATAAATAAATATATATGTATATAAACGATTATTTGTGCTTATGTGTATAAATACCTGCATGTGTTTTATTATGATTAATATAATCGAAGGATGTTATTCTTATTACTAACCATTGTGCAGGAACATGTCGAGGTCTACGGATCGTTCACGTATTGCGGCACCAGCATTACCTGAAGAGGAGGAGGAACCGGAGGAGGAGATGAGCGAGAGTTTTGGAGACACGGTGGTTCCCCACGATGTACCCGCAGATCAACCCGACTTATGGGGTTACCGTTGTGACACCTATCCCCCTAGGGAATCCCCTAGGAATGTTGTAGGACAGGGAGCTACTAGTGCTTATCATTCACCGATTAGGGAACCCAGATCCCCTACTCCACCCGTACAGCATACACCAGTACCCCCTCCCACTATTAGAAACCGTCGGACCGCTCGTATTTCAGTGCGGCCACCTGAGCACACCTCTCCCCCACCTCGAGCTACATACTACAGGGGAGAAACATCACGTGTCCAGGTCACTGAAATACCAGTTCCCATCTGGGGTCTACCCGCCCCGATAACAGAGCCACCTCTTCTGTCTAATTCAGCATGGTTGGGTTTAGTGACTGATCAGATCTTAGAACAATCACATTCGATAAATAACCTTAACCAGCATAGACATGATATGCAAGATCACATGTGGTACATGCAGCAAGAAATCAGAAATGTGCAAAGATCTAGTGCTCAAAGCCACGAGCGTCAGGATCGGGCAATGATACTACTAGGAGCATGTTTAGCGGTTAATGCAGCCCTAGTGGCTGCTGTTGTTTGGTTATGGCTTCATGTTACAAATAATGGATAGGACATAGTAGTATAGCCTTATGTATATAGTCTTTTGATATCCCAAGCAACATTTTGTTACAGCGTGTTGCGGCACCAGCATTACTCGAAATTATGCCATGACCAGTTCGAATGTGAAACAAGAAGCTTATAAAGGGACACTGCCGAAATGTGGAAAATGTAATATTCATCATATGGGCGATTGTAAACCGGGAGTTTGTTACAAGTGTGGAAAAACTAGACATTATGCCCCCAGTTGTAGAACCCCCGCCAACAATGCAAACCGACCACAACAACCAACCTAACTACCTCGACCACAACCAACCCGATCCGAACTCAATCAACAAACCCCACCCACCATGAACCTCCGTACCTGCTATGAATGTGGTAGTACGGATCATTCTTGGAGATACTGCCCCAAGCTGAACCAGGGTGCAGCTAGGGGACGCACGTTTGTATTAGAATCAGGTGAAGCGCGTCATGATCCGAATGTGGTGACAGGTACATTCTTAGTTTCCGGTCAGTATGCTTCAGTTTTGTTTGATACGGGCGCCGATAGAAGTTTCGTATCTGTTAACTTCTTACCTTTAGAAAATATGCCAGTTAGTGAACTAACAAAACCATATACTATATAACTCGCTAACGGTAAGTCAATACTTGTTAGCCGGGTACTACCGACGATTTATTGAAAACTTTTCAAGTATTGCTCAACCTTTAACCCTACTAACTCAGGAAGATCAAACGTATGAATGGGGAGAAGAACAAGAAATGGCCTTTCAAACATTAAAACAAAAGTTGTGTGAAGCCCCAATATTAAGTCTTCCAGATGGATCTGATGAATTGGTGGTTTATTGTGACGCATCTCGTAAAGGTTTAGGATTCATACTGATGCAAAGATAGAAAGTAATAGCATATGCTTCCCGACAATTAATAGTACATGAAAAGAATTATACGACCCACGATTTGGAATTGGGAGCAGTTATCTTTGCATTGAAGATTTGGAGACATTACTTGTATGGCACCAAATGTACCATCTATACTGATCACAAAAGCCTACAACACATATTTGATCAGAAGGAGCTGAATATGAGACAAAGAAGATGGGTAGAACTGTTAAATGATTATGATTGTGAAATTAAATACCATCCGGTAAGGCTAATATAGTAGCTGATGCTATAAGTCGAAAGAATATAGTTAAACCGTTGAGGGTACGAGCACTCGGAATGATTGTTCAAAGTAGCCTAATCGAACAAGTTCGTGTTGCACAAGACGAAGCCTTAAAAGCAGATCGGTTAGAAAAGGAAGAACTACACGGGAACGAAAAGAATTTTGAGAAGAAAATTAATGAAATATTCTATTATAAAAACCGGATCTGGATTCCAACACTTCATAAACTTCGCGAGCTTATTCTTGATGAAGCACACAAATCCAAATATTCTATTCATCCAGGTACCAATAAGATGTATAAAGATGTTAAGGAATTTTACTGGTGGCCTGGTATGAAAAAGGATGTAGCCTTGTATATAAGTAAGTGTGTAACATGTGCAAGGGTGAAAGCGGAATATCAAAAACCTTCGGGAATGTTACAACAACCCGAAATCCCACAGTGTAAATGGGAACAAATAACCATGGATTTCGTAACACATCTACCCAAAACCTCCCGAGGACATAATGCAATTTGGGTAATTGTGGATCGATTAACGAAATCCGCACACTTTATCCCAATCCGTAACAATTACTCTACCGAAAAACTCACCCAAATTTACATCGATGAAATTGTATCTCGACACGGAGTACCTCTTTCGATTATTTCCGATCGAGATAGTCACTTTACTTCACATTTCTGGAAAGCAGTACAAGAAGCTTTGGGAACCCAAATCGAACTAAGTACGGCTTACCATCTTCAAACCGATGGTCAATCCGAACGAACCATCCAAACATTAGAAGATTTACTTCGTGCTTGTGTACTAGACTTCAAAGGGAATTGGGAACAACACCTCCCGCTCATTGAATTCTCTTACAATAATAGTTACCATATCAGTATACGAGCAGCACCTTATTAAGCCTTATACGGGCGAAAATGTAGATCACCACTTTGTTGGACAGAGGTGGGTGATACTCAAATATCAAGATCCAATTTGATTCAAGAAACAACCGATAAAATTAACAAACCCCACTCACCATGAACCTCCGTACCTGCTATGAATGTGGTAGTATGGATTATTTTTGGAGATACTGCCCCAAGCTGAACCAGGGTGCAGTGAGAAGGCAGAATCAAGCACAAACATCAACCTCCAACGCAGCTAGGGGACGCGAGTTTGTATTAGAATCGGGTGAAGCGTGTCATGATTCGAATGTGGTGACAGGTACATTCTTAGTTTCCGGTCAGTATGCTTCAGTTTTGTTTGATACGGGCGCCGATAAAAGTTTCGTATCTGTTAACTTCTTACCTTTAGAAAATATGCCAGTTAGTGAACTAACAAAACCATATACTATATAACTCGCTAATGGTAAGTCAATACTTGTTAACCGAATAGTGCGAAACTGCTCCCTTATCCTAAACGACCACCCGTTCCTTATTGATTTACTTTCAGTGGAATTGGGAAGTTTCGATGTTATAGTCGGCATGGACTGGCTATCTAAGTTTAAAGCTGAAATTGTTTGTAAGGATAAGACTGTTAGGATACCTCTTCCGAATGATGAGGCGATGATTGTTCAAGTTGAGAAATCTTGTACTATGTTGCCTCTCGTATCCCAACTTAAGGCATTAAAGTATTTGCGCCAAGGTTGTACATTATACTTGGCGAGCGTAACAGTCAAAGACCCTGACGAAAAGCGAATAAAAGACATCCTAGTGGTACACGAGTATTCAGATGTATTTCCCGACGAGTTGCCTGGTTTACCACCGACCCGAGAAGTTGAATTCCGTATTCACTTGATACCAGGAGCAGCACCCATTGCTAAGGCACCTTATCGACTTGCACCTTCTGAAATGCAAGAACTGTCCAACCAGTTACAAGAATTACTGGACAGGGGTTTTATCCGACCTAGTTACTCGCCGTGGGGAGCACCAGTGTTATTCATGAAAAAGAAGGACGGAAGTTTTCGGATGTGTACTGATTACCGGGAATTGAATAAAGTAACTATAAAGAATAGATACCCCTTACATCGAATTGATGACTTGTTTGATCAGCTCCAGGGTGCGAAGTATTTTTCGAAAATTGATCTCAGATCGGGTTATCATCAAGTAAGAATTCAGGAAGAAGATATCCCAAAAACAGCATTTCGAACTCGGTATGGTCATTATGAATTTTTGGTTATGCCGTTTGGGTTGACAAATGCACCTGCAGTGTTTATGGATCTTATGAACCGAGTTTGCAAACCCTAACTTGACAAGTTCGTGATAGTGATTATTGATGACATTTTGATATATTCGAGAAGTAAGGAGGAACACGAACAACATTTGCGGGAAATCTTGGAATTATTGAGGCAAGAAAAGTTATACGCCAAACTGTCCAAACGTGAATTCTGGCTACCAGAAATTCAATTTTTAGGACATATTGTGAATCAACAAGGAATCCAAGTCGACCCCGGTAAAATTGAGGCCATTAAGAATTGGCAAGTACCTAAATCGCTGAAAGAAATTCGCCAATTTTTGGGATTAGCCGGGTACTACCGACGATTTATTGAAAACTTTTCAAGTATTGCTCAACCTTTAACCCTACTAACTCAGGAAGATAAAACGTATGAATGGGGAGAAGAACAAGAAATGGCCTTTCAAACATTAAAACAAAAGTTGTGTGAAGCCCCAATATTAAGTCTTCCAGATGGAACTGATGAATTGGTGGTTTATTGTGACACATCTCGTGAAGGTTTAGGATGCATACTGATGCAAAGAAAGAAAGTAATAGCATATGCTTCCCGACAATTAAAATTACATGAAAAGAATTATACGACCCACGATTTGGAATTGGGAGCAGTTATCTTTGCATTGAAGATTTGGAGACATTATTTGTATGGCACCAAATGTACCATCTATACTGATCACAAAAGCCTACAACACATATTTGATCAGAAGGAGCTGAATATGAGACAAAGAAGATGGGTAGAACTGTTAAATGATTATGATTGTGAAATTAAATACCATCCGGGTAAGGCCAATATAGTAGCTGATGCTATAAGTCGAAAGGATAGAGTTAAACCGTTGAGGGTACGAGCACTCGGAATGATTGTTCAAAGTAGCCTAATCGAACAAGTTCGTGTTGCACAAGACGAAGCCTTAAAAGCAGATCGGTTAGAAAAGGAAGAACTACACGGGAACGAAAAGAATTTTGAGAAGAAAATTGATGAAATATTCTATTATAAAAACCGGGTCTGGATTCCAATACTTCATAAACTTCGCGAGCTTATTCTTGATGAAGCACACAAATCCAAATATTCTATTCATCCAGGTACCTATAAGATGTATAAAGATGTTAAGGAATTTTACTGGTGGCCTGGTATGAAAAAGGATGTAGCCTTGTATATAAGTAAGTGTATAACATGTGCAAGGGTGAAAGCGGAATATCAAAAACCTTCGGGAATGTTACAACAACCCGAAATCCCACATTGGAAATGGGAACAAATAACCATGGATTTCGTAACACATCTACCCAAAACCTCCCGAGGACATAATGCAATTTGGGTAATTGTGGATCGATTAACCAAATCCGCACACTTTATCCCAATCCGTAACAATTACTCTACCGAAAAACTCACCCAAATTTACATCGATGAAATTGTATCTCGACACGGAGTACCTCTTTCGATTATTTCCGATCGAGATAGTCACTTTACTTCACATTTCTGGCAAGCAGTACAAGAAGCTTTGGGAACCCGAATCGACCTAAGTACGGCTTACCATCAAAAGTGGTCAAAAATCGTATTTTTGAGTGAAATTGATAAAAACAAACTTTTTAAAGAGTTAGATTCTGGAGATTTTGCTAGGGATATGTGATGACATTGAGATCACTTGGAGAAATTATCGGATTTTTCGGATGTCGTTTGTTATAAACGGGCTATTTATTACTTAATTATAACACATTAAATGAATTTTTATAAATGGATAACTAATCATAAAATTTCTGAAAATATTTTTATAAAAATCTCAATAATTTAATTTATTTTTACAAAAAATTTCCATAATTTATATATAAGTACATAATTAGTTATGAATAAATCAAGATTTAAACTATATTTGTTTTAACGAAACCGGCAGTTTTGTGTTTAACGGACTGACTGGTATGTCAAAATGTCAAAAGTGGTCAAATATCGTATTTTTGAATGAAATTGATAAAAAAAAACTTTTTACGAGAATTCCGGACAATTCGGGTGGATTGTACGCGTTTTGTATAATCAAACCCGTGTGAAAACGGAAACGAACCCTGCGATTAATCCAGCTACCGAAACCTCAAGATGCTTTCATAAATCAACTCATTTTAACAATCAACATGTTTACTTAAGTTTTTTGTGATCTTACCTATTCCCTAAACGCGTAAATAATCAACTTGGCTAGGCTCGGAAAACGGTGAAACTGAGCCAAATCTAGTTTAAGCATTTCATAGTATATAACGTCACAATCTAAGACTATGGTCATGTTTTGGGCCTAACAGCTATAACCAGACTAGTTATACAGCCCGATTTGGTTTAAACACTATACTAGTATTAACAGTACGATACCGATTATAGGATACGAGTTATAATCGAGGCATAACACTTATTGACGTATATTACCTGCTCGAACTACAATAAGGTGAGTTTCACGACCCCACTTTCTAAACTGTTTTACGAACTTTTGGGGTGGAAAGCATGTTTACATATACTTATATACTTGAAAACGTGTGGTGATGTGAATTATCTAAGTACTAACACTTGAAAGTCCCCACAAACACAAGTGATTAACTTCGTGCCAGTGACGTGTGGATAGTACTATCGGTTTGACAAACCCAACTGAAGGTGCCGGTGGGGTATGCCGGATATACTTGTTTACGCAGTTGCACATTGTCATTTATACTTATTACATTCTGCTATGTGGTGTTAGCCATAGTACATACTTGGGCCAAAGTGGCTGTTAAATGCCAACGGGAGTACATGGGCAAGGGTGGCCATGCAGTGCGAGCTGTCTTGGGTTCACTTGTGGCTTAGTATAATACATCATACATGTACTTATATACATACGTATTGTGAACTTTACTAACTCGTATACTGATTTTGTTCGTACTCGTGAAACTTGAAACTCACCAACTAGACGTAGTTGACCCGTTTTAACATGCTTTTCAGGTAAGCCGATGTTGGAATGATTTGCTTACGTGCTTGGTGTTAGAAGGAAAGTTGAATAACTGTGAATAGATGCAAATACGTACTAATGAATAAGGAACCGAGAACTGATTATGTGTTTTTAATCTAGTTTGTAAACATAGTACCTACCGATGTAATATAATGTAAATTAGTTGTTGAATTTCTTTATAAACAATGTGGTTGATACCAGTGTTATCTGTTACATTCCCGTATTACGCTTCCGCAACTACCTAGTCGGGGTGTGACACCGCGGGTCAATTAGAAGTCCCTCATAAGTCACCCGCGGGACATATAGACCATCCGCATAATCATTTGATGAAGAAACACCCTCAGAGCACATGGGGAGCATCATAGCACCCTCAAAGGTCGTTCGCAGGAAGGGGTATCCTTCCGCGTAAATAACCACAAGGTGAACGCTCCGGGACAGTTGTCAATACCCAATTACCTTTTAGAAGATTTACCAAGATGCTTTCTTGGGAATACGTGATCCCTCGGCCAGTCAATTGACAACACGTGGCAAGGACGTTATAACCGTGCACATGGCCAATATTCCCCCGTTAACCAATGGGAAAGGGACACGTGTCCAGGTTGTTATACATGCACATGCAACATATAAAATGAACCTATCACATACGGGCACGTGTCTAGACGGTTATGCAGGCATCTTCTTAAGGACAGCTGGCCCAATCACCTTCCCACACCCTTCGGCTATAAATACTCTCTCAATCACCATGAGGTACAAGCGGGCCAACCTTGTATTTGTTTGGTCAACCCAAACTATTATGGAGCATCGAGTAATGAATTAAGCGTTTATTTGAAGTTGATAGTTGAGCCATAACAGCTATAAGCATTTTTGTGTTTGTTGATCAAATAAATGAGCGTAAACGAATGTACATAAACAAAGGGATATAAAAGAACTTAAATGAACAGAAATAAACAAATGTTCATGTTCGTAAATGAATGAACGGGATTCGAAACCGAAAACATAAAACCGAACAAAACCAAAACTGAAACTAAAACCTAAACGAAACCGAAACCGAAAACATAAAAATCCAACGAAACCAAAACCCCAAAAAACTGAAACTAAAACCTAAACGAAACCAAAAATCGAAACCGAAACCAAAAACCAAAAAAACTGAAACCAAACTAAACGAAACCAAAAATCGAAATCAAAACCCAAAAAAACTTAAACTAAACCAAAACGAAACCAAAAATCGAAATCGAAACCGAAAACCAAAAACCTGAAACTAAACTAAACGAAACAAAAAATCGAAATCAGAACCTAAAAAAAATGAAACTAAAACCTAAACGAAACCAAAAACTAAAACCGAAACCAAAAACCAAAAAACCGAAACTAAACCTAAACTAAACCAAAAATCGAAACCGAAACAAAAAACGAAAACGAAAACCGAAACCAAAAAACTGAAACTAAACCAAAACGAAATCCAAAACTGAATAAACTGAAACCGAACAAAAACCAAGACAAAAATAAAAAAACCAAAATCGAACCAAAACCAAAAACGAATAACCGAAACTGGAGTAATGGGCTGAAACAAAACTAAAAAAACTGAATCGTAACAAAAAACCGAACAAACTAAAACCGAAACGAAACCAAACCAAAAATACCGAAAGCAATCTAAATGAAACCAACAACTAAAAAAATCAAAAATCGACTTGCACAATTCTTTTTTTGTAACAGTACAACAGAATGCTCTATTACTTTTACAATTATACAACTGATAAAATGTGATTTAAAAGTAACGTGACTTATTCTTATATTGAACCCGTTAACAAGTTGTGTTTGTAGCAAAATCAAATGTGCCTGTCCAGTGTTGTAGCAAAAGTAGGGTTTTGAATTTTGATTTTTTCCTTGATACTTTGGTTTATTACTAAAGACCGACCCGAACCCTATGCTTATATGAAATTCAAAACCGCTGACCAACAGGTAGGTAATTGACTATTTCTGGCGAGACGTCGATAATTATCATCAGGGTCAAAATTGAACTTGAACTCGACTCAGCTCAGTTTTTAGTAAATAATTAAAATTAGGTGGCTTGAACTTTAGAAAGGTTTATTAGGATCATTGGCTTGCCCGAAATTAAAAATTAAAAATAGCAATCCAACTAAGCACGGTTCAAGTGTGACAAAATTGGCGGGTGAGCAGTCCGGGTGCACAGCTTGCTTTAGTGCTGGTCGGGTACGGTTAGGTTGATCTGCACATTTTTGGTCGTTTTTAAATAATAATAACCTTTCTTGTTACAGGTGTGCCAATCCTTTCGCGGGCCGGCATGTCCATCTAGACACAAACCCAACATGAACCTGAAAAATGTGATATGAATATGTGCTCGAACACGACACGAACTCGTGGGTTGGCATGAACAAGTTGTGTTTAACCTAAATAAATTTTATTTTCTCGCGTGTTGATACTTTAAATTGAACAAATGTATATAAAAAATTTCATTATTTTAATAAAGTTGTATGTCAATTTTCTTGACGGTTTAGTTTTATGTTATTTGAAATGGGTAGTTATAGATATATAGTTCCATCTTTAATTAGTTTCTTATTTCCTTCTTCTAACTTTGGTTATTACAAAGATGTATTTTTTAACAGACATAATAATAAGTAAACAAGAAATAAAAATCAATTTTTTATCAATATTGATCCACGTTGCATTTTTTTATCGAAGGATTGAAAGTTTCCCAAATAATCTCCGATCTAAGGACGCAATTCGCGTTATTCATCCATCCCTTTTTAATCAGTATTACATATTGATGTTGTTAACTTAAAAAAAACATACTTGTGATTAGCTTATTTTTTATGATAGTGTTATACAAATTTCTATTTATCTTTTTATGATAAATTATATTTGGCTATAAATTTTTAAATCACCAATGTTGGTACTATAACGAATTGGACCCCTACCCATTGAATTTGCGTGTGTCCCCGCCGCAACGCGCGAGCTCTTTGCTAGTGTGTGTGCCTATATATATATATAAATATTTATATATATATATATATATATATATATATATATATTATAAAACTCATGATTTTTTTCTTTATTCAAATATCACATAAATAACATTATTGATGAATAACCGAAGTACATCCTTTAAATTTAGTTATGTCACAATTATTTTTGTCACATTAAGTTTTACCTAAAGTTATTTATTTTTAAAAGATGAAAAATATATTCCTACACCATTTAAATTTTGGTCAAACCTTCTTCCCCAAAGCACTCTCCTAATCAGTTTTTTCATAAAAATATTCTTAAGAGTAACCTTCTCATTTTAGTATAAATAAGGACTCACTCTCACCACTTTTATTCTTTGCACCACTCTTTGAAAAGTTCAAGAGAATTATTTATTTATTTTTCCATTTCAAATGTAGGATTTTAGTTATTCAAGCCTTCTTCATCTTATTTCTATTTATTTTAATTCTTGTTCACACTAGTTAATCAAATGGTCACATGACCATAACACAATCATGTTTAGGAATCCACATAATCCATACACCATGGTGTATATGGTGGTTGAGACAAAGAATACAAAGAGATGATCGATTACACGAAGGTCACACTTGAACATTCTTACATCTTTATTAATCAGTTTTGAATCTTTATTTTTTTTATTCAAATGACCCAAGGGTTTTTGATGATATATGCTCATAAATGTTATATAATCATATAAAAAAAATCCATAATTTTATTTTATCAAAATACTTTTCGAAATCGTTAAAATATTGCTTCTGGCAATATTTCAGTTTTTACATTAGATATAGTTGTCAAAGAAATAAGCATATCTTGTTCATAACAAACTGAAAAAGTGCAATACCAGATTCTATGATACACTTCATTGAAATACGGTTCTAAAAACTATTTTTACGCATTTTAAAGATTTATATAGATTGATTTTGATGTTTCTTTCGGTAGATAAACGAATTTCATATTTACGTCTCATGTCACGCAAATCATTCACGTTTCGCAACATGTCTTCTTGTTTTCCTCATCGTCACCCTCAAAACTCAACTCGCAAAGTGACAACTCCTATTATCGCATTATTGGCCACCGAAACCCGTATTAATCATGACAGTAGATTCAATAACTATGCTTGAACCAATCCAAAACCCTACACAACTCTTGGACACTCAAACGTACCCCAACAAAAAGCTTGGCAGGGGACACACCCTTTGTATAACATATGTAAATCCCACCACTCCATTAACATACAAGTGTGATAATTTCAGCCACCACCTCTTACCAAAAACCTATACGTATTCAATATCACATATTCCCACAACCTGTTACCCAACCATTTATCCCAACTATATGCCTTATGCTCGTACTTCAAGTATGCTATCAGTGCAGTGACCCGAATACCCCCACAATACTCAAAAAGGCCTAACTTGTTTCTGCCATGCAACATCTTAAACCGCATCCCCTGACCACTTGGAGCTCACTAGTAGCCTTACACCCCTACTTAGCCCCTTCATACTCGTCAAACATACTTATTTCTATTATTTTAAAAAAAAATCATGACGTTTATCCGCTTTCAATATATATAATTTTTCTTTTTCACGAGCACCTTATACTTATGATTTCAAATCCTCAAATTATTTTAAAAATAGTTAATTAACAAGTAATTAATCAACTTGATGTTCTTCAAAAAGACTTTAATTCAAACATATGGTTATTATTATTATTATTATTATTTTACTACTATTGTTATTATTAGTATCGTTATTATCATTATTATTTCATTACTACTATTATGGTCATTATTATTATTATTATTATTATTATTATTATTATTATTATTATTATTTTTCAAGGTTAAATGAAAATGTTAAATAAAATAAAATCGTTGTCTCAAACAAGTCTTAAGTCTTGAGGTTATTATATTATCATAATAGTTCTATCAAAACAAGTTATTTTTAGTTGGCGATAATCTTTAAGGTTTTCATAAGACGCCGCCACAAGGAAGACCTTTATTTTACATTAAAAAAAATTCATAAAGTGTCGCAAACTTAGCACTAGCTAAGAAATTTTTTTTATTATTATTACTAAGCCTTTTCAAAAATTATTATTATAAAAGCGTCGATTTTTTTAAATACATAAACTTAAGCGAATTCTAAAGAGAGCATTTTCCTCCCCCTTCGTCAACGCCGACAAATTCAGTTGAGAAATCATGGAACTACCCTCAACACAACCTTAATACCTCAAACCTACCGTCCAGAAGACAAGTATCGCAGGTTTCGTCTTGTTTTATTTTTATTTTGATTATTAATTTCTTTTTTCATATACATATTATTCTATTTGAATATAACCAAAGCAAATTTATGTATCAAATCCTTTCGAGGATTATTTATGAAGTTTATAACTGAGTATGGCTATTTGTGATTGCCGAGCCATTTTCGTTGCCATTCATGGTTGAATTGCTTAATTTGTTTATTATATCTTAATCTTGCGTTTTATGACCGATTTCCCATAACCGTGACCGTTTAGTGAAAATTGGGATTTCAAACATGTTTAGGTACATGTTGAATTTATATTACTTTTACATGAATTGTTTTGATTATTAGTTTGGTTCTTTTTTCGTCCAATGTTTCACCGAATTATTTTCTTGATGTCTCATCAATCTGTGACCTATGTTTTACTTTGATTTCGAAGTTTCAAGTATATACCTAGTGAATCTTGCTGTTATTCAAAATTGATGTTTTATGGGGATTTTCATTCGTTAAACGAAGTTTCAAATTGATGTTTTACGTTGTTTTGACTCCAAGAACTCAAACTATTTTGATATTTCAATATTAAAGTTTCATTTATCAATTTTATGTCAACATGTTTTCGATTTACTTGTTGATATTTTGTTAGCAGAATGTTGCATTTAATTGCCATGTTATTCTCGACCAGGTTATTTACAACTAATTACTGTGATGGTCATGAGTTTGATGTTTTATTCGTGTTGTTATTGATAACCTAAGTTTTCCCGATTTCCAAGGTATTATTTCAAGAATCAAAAGTCTTATTCATCGATTTTATTATTCTTGAACCTCAATGTTTACATTTATAACGGTATTATTGACTTCAAAAGTTTTATTTATTTATTTTTGTTATTTTGAACCCCCTAGCTCATTTATCAAATCCGTGATTTTGAATTACAAAGTTTTTGTACATTAAAGAGTTCTCTTTCATTGATGTCTTGCAAAACCACACAATATGGCAAACCATGTGGACAATGCGACGAACCAATAAATTACGGGTGCACACGTAATTATCAAATTCCTCGCATGGAAATCATAGTAAGGACAGTTGTGTGCAATAACTCGAAACTTGGAATGATTCTAGATGTTAGTGCACGGTTTTGCGTCTAGAGTCTTTGTATTTATCGTTAATGTTTTATTTATTAAATAATGTAATATTTAATGTTTATTATTAACTAGTTCGTTAAGGTTAAGTCTAGTTCGCTAAGGATGTTAGCGAACTAAGACATTATAATGTATTCCCTCCTGATTCGTTAGGGGATGTTAACGAATCAGGGGGTGGTTCGCTATGTTAATTTATGTAACGAAGGGGAAGCTGGTTCGCTAGGGATGTTAGCGAACCAGGTCGTCTTCTATATATAGTGAACTACTGTTCACTTTACTTTAAGTTTTTGGAGAAAAGTTTTCAAAAGGAATTTTGAGTAATTGCTCTCTCTCAAGCTTCACCTTAACATTATTCGTCTAATCTATTGATAACATATACACATACATAACATTAGATCAAGGTAACTTATGAGCTAGATCTTTAATAGTGGTAATCGGATATTCACAGATCTGAGATCTGTTTACTGTTATCGACTGTCAATCCGGGAACCAACAAGTGGTATCAGAGCTGTTGGTGCTCATTACACTTGATTTGGTGTATTAATCGTTATTGTTATTAAGTTTTTCGGTTTTTGTTTGATTTTGAATCAATTTGTGTTTATTTTGGTTGAATTATGGAAGGATTGGATGGAATTCGTGTTGGTTAAGTTATGGATAGGTGTGGATTAGAGGAATTGAGGTTTGATTTGGTTTTGGTTTCCGTTTAAGTCCGAAACAGGGTGTTTGTTTTTGGTCAAATTGATTTGGTTAAGGTGTTAATAGGTTACGAGGTTATGTGTATTGGATTCGGATTTGGTTTACGAGTATATTGGTAGGTTATTTGTGCATTTTGGTTAAGTAATGAGGTTGTATTACGAATTTGTTATTGTTGGGTTTTTGGGTTTAATCTTCAAACTTTCTGGAAAACTCGTTTGAAGATTTGAAGATTTGAAGATGAACGTAATTCGTTATCTTTTTCCTGGTGATTCGCTATATGTTTCTTGGTGATTCGTTATCAACAGTGTTACTTCGCTACCTAGTTCGTTAATCAATTCGTGTGAGTTATTGGTTCATGTTATCTAGTTCGTTAACTAGATTAACCGATTCGTGTGACACGTGTTCTTCTTGGGATTTGTGTCATAACAACCTTTGCCACGTGGCATAAGGTGTCAGAGTTTGTTACAAACGGTTGTAACAACCTGATTCGCTATAGTGTGATTCGCTAATCAACTGTAGCTGATTCGTTATATTAATTCGCTAAGCATTTCTTAGTGATTCGTTACTGATTATCATTTGATTAGCTAAACTAATCCTTTGTGCTTCGCTAAACTAATCCTTTGTGATTCGTTTGGTCAATTCGTTAAGTTGACTAGTGATTCGTTAAGTTGACTTGTGATTTGTTAGGTTGACTTTTGATTCGCTAAAACACTCATCTCATTCGTTAAGGTACTTTGTTATTGATCAGTCTTAACTTCGTTAAGAGTTGATTCGCTATAACTGTTCACAGTTCGCTATAACTGTTCACCGATTCGTTAAGCTATTTCACTATTTGATTCATTAAATACTTAAATTTTCAAAAATGGCTGGTATGTATGCATTAGCGTCTCAAAACTTGTTGATGCAACAGATGTTGCAACTTGATAACGAGATAGGTTCACATTCTAAATGTCTAAGATTGATGAAGTTCAGTGACTTTGCCAAGTGGGAACCTCGGTTTCGTGCACATTTGGGATCTGTTCATCCTGACTGCTCATATTGTCTTAATGAAGTTTATGTTGCACCAATGATTGGTGATGATACTATTGGATATACTCCTAAAGCTGTTTCTCAATACTCACAAGAAGAGAAGAAAGCTTTAGAAATCGAGATAAAAGCCTATTCTACTCTTACTATGGCTTTACCCGAGAATATTTTTCATCAAGTTGGTAGTATCAAGAGATGTGCATCGTTATTTCAACATCTGCGTATGAGAAGCATGGGAAACACAGCTGAGAGTAAGAAAGTGATGCTCAAGTTTCAGTTTCGAAACTTTAATCTATTGAAGGGAGAAACAGTTGAAGAGATGACCACAAGATTTAGTCATTTAATTGCTGAAATGGACAAGATGAAAATGGAAATTTCTGAAAGGGATAAAATTGACACTATTAAAAGTGTGCTTCCAAGTTCTTATTCAACATTACTAATGGTTTTGAAAGAAAATGATTATTTTCTGAATGAAGACTTGACGGCACTTGAATTTCTGCAAAAGATCGAAGCTAGAGAATATGATCTTAAGTGTCAAAAATCCTCCATAGAAAATCAAGATCCAGCTTTCTATGGTGAAAGTATGCCTCTTAGTTCAACAATCTCTCCAATCACTGCTTTTCTTACTCATGCGGCAAGTGAAAAAGAATTAACTATGTTTAATGATCCAAAAGTTTGTTTTTACTCTGCTGGTAATTCGGGAGGTTCTGAAAATTCAACTAATACCAATCCATTTGCTACACCACCTAGTATTAATATGAAGGAAGCTGAGCAAAACTTTGCTTTTCTGACGGCTTTTATGTCTTCATATGAAAACATAGTGAGTAGTAAAATTGCCACAAATGATTTAACAGATGAGAACTATGATCAGATAGATCCAGATGATCTAGAAATCATGGATTTGAAATGGAACATGGCTATGATCGTTCGTAAAGTTAAAAGATTCATGCAGAGAACTGGAAAAGATCTTCCAGCTTTAAACAAGAAGTTGGGTTTTGACAAATTAAAAGTAAAGTGTTATAATTGTCAAGAATTTGGGCATTTCGCGAAGGAATGTGACAAACCAAGGAAAGAATACACTGGACCTCGTGGTCAAAGTCAAAATGCTTCTACATCACGAGGAAGTGATGCTAAAAAGAAACCATCTTCTTCTACAACACAAGCAATGTTAGCAGATGGAACTGATTGGTCACAACGGTTACTATGCAATGATGTTCAAGCAAATTTGGATATGTTTGGGTTACATAAAGATTGTCAAAATGCTACTGGTAGTGAGATGTCTTCCGATAATGATTCTGGATCTGATTCTGACGACTCTTGCGACAAGCCTTCCGAATTAATGTTTTCTTGCATGGCCAAGATCAACGAGGTTAGTAATTCTATTTCTACTACTTCATTTGTTAAAGCATCATGTGTTGACTATGAATCTAACAAATCTAAGTTAGAAGCATTGAAAAATCAAAATGATAATCTTATAAGAGAAATTGCTTCTCTTAAGGATACTTATCGACAATCTCTTGAATCTCAAAGGAGATCTCGAGAAAAGATTGAAGCATTGTCGACAAGTAACCATGATCTCAAAGCCGAGTTATCTGTGAAAATGACCATTAATGACCAAAAGTTTCAGGAAATTTTGAAACATCGTTCTAAGATAACTGAGCTTGAGAATGAGGTTCTTGAATTGAAGAACAAATTGGGAAAATTCAGGAATTCATCTTTTCTGTTGAATGAAATTATTGAAGTATCTGGAAACAAAAAGATTCTAAAAAAGGTATTGGTTTTGTTGAAATTCCACCACCTTTTCATAATGGTTATATAATTAATCCTTTTGAAAGAAATGAAGACGATTTGATTAAAAAAGAATCTGTGATTTCTGAAAAACCTAAATTGGTTAAACCTGAAATTGTCAAACCCCAAGTTGCTCCTCAAAAACCTCATGTGGAAAGTAAAAAGGTCTTTGTTGAAAATGTTGATAAAGTGATTATTGAAGATGTGTTTGAACCTGTGATAATACACAAGAATAAGAACATTCCTAGTTCTAATCATATTCTTTGCGAACCTCAAGAGTTTGAGGAAGCTGTGTATGGTTCATTCAAATCTCAAATGAACAAAGAAGAAACTGTGAAAACCAAACCAGAAAGGACAAATAAGTCAGTTAAACCAAAGATTTCTGACGAGGACTTAATGCGTTTAATTAATTCTCCGAGTTCTAAGTCTTCATCGGATAGAGTTTTTAAGTTAAAGGGAATGGATACGATGTTCACTGAAAAATATATTCCAATAAGTATTATCAAACCTGAACTTATTGAGAGTGTTTTTGTCAATGAAACTTCAAAAATTCAAGAACTTGAATGTGTGTATGCTCAAACAAAAACATCAGTTCAATCTGATCCATTGACTAAGGCAAAACAATTTTTAAAACAAGCTAAGAAGATTAACTTTGTGAAGTCAACTGGGACAAATACACTAAAAAGCTTTTCGAACTGTTCTAATTTAGTTTTTTATTTAAAGAAGAAATCTGAATTATCTGATGAGTTTGCTAAGAGCATGACTAAAAATGTGAGTCATCATCAACCATCTGCATCATTTATTCCAAATACTTCACAACATCATCGTGTAGACATGCGAACTTGTTTCTTGTGCGGTCAACAGGGTCATGTTGTGAGGAATTGTAGTCAGCAGAACTATCAGAATCTACATCCTTTTATCAAGGACAAATCTAAGCCAAATCCATTAGTCAAGGAGATCCTGAAACGACCTGTGTCGTATGCTGATGATACTCATATTTTCTTCTCTAATGTGAATCCTCGGAAGGTTCTTCATGTCAACGAGACACATGGTCAAGTGAAACCAAAATTCGTTCCAACTGAACCCATATGTCAGAACAAGAATTCAAACATTGTTCAGGCAGCTTACTTAAGACGAAAGTCTAGGAAGCCGGTAACTTATACACAAGTGGCTGAACAACAATTGAAATCTGTTAAAGTTAATGATCAAAGAGAAAACCAAAAGGTGCCCAAGACTGAGGCCTGGGCTGTCTTTTTGAACTAATCACTTTTGTTTGTGTGTAGGGTTCATCTAAGACCATTTCTGGTGAAAACTGGATCATGGATAGCGGATGTTCTCGTCATATCACTGGGAATGTCGACCTATTAACCAATGTAAGAAATATTCAAGGGGGTTATGTAGTGTTTGCTGGGAATTCTGGGGGCATGATCACATAAGAGGGTGAAGTTTCAAATGGTCACATTACGTTTGAGAAAGTGACTTATTGCGACAAGGTTGATCATAATTTATTGAGTGTATCGCAGATTTGTGATAAAAAATAAACTACGATATTTACTGAAAAAGAATGTCTTATCTTGAAACCGGGTTATGTTATCCCCGAGGACATGGTTGTCATGCGATCACCACGATCAAATGATATTTATGTCTTAAATATGAGATCTAAGGTATCCACATCGATCAAAACATGTTTTGTCTCGAAAGCAACCGAGAAAGACTCGATTCTATGGCATCGTAGAATGGGTCACATACATGTCAGAAAGATAAATTATTTAATGGCAAATGACTTAGTTGAGGGTGTCTCGTTAAGGAATTTTAAGTTATCTGATCACTACGTTGCATGCAAAAAGGGCAAGCAGAAGAAGAAGACACATCCTTCTAAGTTATTGAATTCCATTGATACTCCTCTTGAACGACTTCATATGGATTTGTTTGGTTCAGTGAATCGTGCGAGTATTTTTGGAGACTGGTATTGTCTTGTAGTGACAGATGATTATTCAAGATATTCATGGGTGTTATTTATGAGTTCAAAAGATCAAACACCGATTTTGGTACAAAATCTTATTACTAAGATTGAATCACTGTATAAACAAAAGGTGAGGAGAATTCGTAGTGATAATGGTACTGAATTTAAAAACACTATATTTAAGTTCTGGTTCGACTGAACACATCGATGAAGATCTGGTTCGAGCATACTTTGAAGATCATTTGACCATTCCAAGATCTTTAAGTTCTAATGAAGTTAAAGCTCAACCAGATGCTCCAACTTAAGAATCTCAAGTTGTTTCTCCAGTTGCTATTGATAATGTTTCTACTTCTTCTGATGATGATCAAGCTGAAATTCAAGTTATTGATCTTGACAGTGATAATGTTTCATCTCCCGAGTTGGGTGAACATTACACTAACTTATTTGATAATGTTGTTGTTCCTGAGAATCCCACTCTTCGGATTCATGGATATCATCCACAGGAAAATATCATTGGAGAACTTGATGTGAGCGTTCGTACACGTCAACAAGTTGCTTCGTCAAGTGATAATAACATATTGTGTGCTTACACTAACTTACATTCTTCGGGAATTGTGAATATTGCTAAATTCAATTGCTTTCTATCTCAAGTTGAGCCAACGACAGTTCGTAAGGCACTTGAAGATCTTTCTTGGGTAGAAGCTATGCAAGATGAATTACAGCAGTTTGCACGTTTGGGTGTTTGGGATTTAATAGACAAACCTGCTAGAGTCAAGAAAGCCATTCCGACTAAGTGGGTATTTAAGTGTAAGAAGGATGATCGAGGGGTGATTGTCAGAAACAAACACGTCTAGTGGTGCAAGGTTTTCATCAGCAAGAGGGTATTGATTACACAAATGTATATGCTCCAGTTGCAAGATTAGAGTCGATTCGAATCTTCCTGGCTTATGCAGCTTATAAGAATATCAAGTTCTATAAAATGGATGTTAAAAGTGCTTTTCTCAATGGTGAATTACACGAGGAAGTGTTTGTCTAACAACCACCTGGTTTTGAAGATCCTGATTATCCAGACCGTGTTTACCGATTAAACAAGGCCCTGTATGGTCTACATCAAGCCCCGAGAGGTTGGTATGGCACGCTCGCCGACCATCTGACTGATAATGGCTTCAAACGAGGAACTGTTGACTGCACTTTATTTCATAAAACTGTTGGTGACGATCTTCTTGTAGTCCAGATTTATGTTGACGATATTATTTTTGGGTCTACAAACGACACATTGTGTAAGGAGTTCGAGAAGTCCATGCAAACAAAGTTCGAGATGAGCTCGATGGGAGAGACGAATTTCTTTTTAGGGTTGCAGGTTCACCAGTCCGCTCATGGAATTTTTATTCACCAGACTAAATATGTGAACGACGTCTTGAGCCGATTCAAGATTTCTGCCTGAAAAATCCCTTCAACTCCTCTTCCAGTAGGGCACAATTTATCACCGGATGAATTGGAGGATTCCGTTGATCCAACCCTCTATCGTGCCATGATTGGTTCTTTAATGTATTTAACGGCTTCTCTCCCTGATATTATGTTTGCTGTTTGTCTTTGTGCTAGGTATCAAGCAAGTCCACGAGTGACTCACCTAGCTGCAGTCAAGAGAATTCTTCAGTATTTTAGGGGAAATCCAGACATCGGGTTGTGGTACCCCAAGGATGATACTTTCGTTCTTACTGCCTACTCAGACTCAGATTATGGAGGATGCAAGATCAACGTCAAATCAACGAATGCAGGATGTCAATTTTTAGGAAACCGGCTTGTTTCATGGCAGTGTAAGAAGCAGACAACGGTCTCCACTTCAACCACCGAAGCTGAGTATGTTGCAGCCTCGAGTTGCTGTTCCCAGGTTTTGTGGATACAACAACATCTTCGTGACTACGGTTTGAAGTTTCTTACTACTCCTATTTTGATTGATAATTCTGCTGCTATTAGTATCACCAAGAATCCCGTACAACATTCTAAAACGAAACATATCGAAATTCGATATCATTGTATACGGGATTGCTATAAAAAGAAATTAATCGATCTTGAGAAAGTACATACTGACTTTCAGAAAGCCGATCTGTTTACTAAAGCTTTTGACAAAACGCGTTTTAAATTTTTGTTTGATTTAAACGGCTTGAAGACCCTCGCTGATATCCTTAAACAAGGATGACTATCTTTATTTTCTGTCATATCTTTCTTTTAAAATTTATTTTGGTTTTAGGGGGTGAAAATCTAGAAAATACAAAAAGGGTTTGGTTTCGTTTGTATAGATAAAATCCAAAAACATTAAAAAATTTCAAAAATTCAAAAATAATATGATTTCTGTTCTTTAATGTTTTTCTTTTAAATATTTAGAAAACCAAAAACATTTTAAAATTTTGAATAAACAAAAAGAATGTGATTTATGTTTTGTACAGAAAATTCCGAAAATCCAAAAGTATTGTGAAGTTTATTTTGTTTATAAGAAAATTGAAAAAGACAAAAATATTGTGTTTTTAAAGTTTGTATAGAGAAAAACCAAAAAGGTTTTTGCAGGCGCTTTTAGATTATTTTCTCGCTGAAAATTACGTCGGTTATTTAAGTTTGTGAAGCATGTTTGCATGTCTTGGTCCTATGATTCACTTGTGAATTGATGGTTAGCCTTTTATTTATAAACTTAAGTTAATTGGGGCGATTAAATTTATCTTTTTTTTATTTTATGCTCCTCAAAATTTTGAGTTTTTGAAGCAAAAAGAGAACATGATAGTACATTGATTACCTTGACCCCAAATTCAGCAAAAAGTAAGCTTAAAAGATTGTGTGCTTAATTGCATTGGTGCATTGGTAGGTCTTAAAACAACCCAGTAGAGTAAAGTATGTGATATAAACATAAAGAAACGCCAAATTGAAAGGGACGAAATTTCTAAAAGTTGTGAATCATGTAACATTCGTTAATTCAAACCCAAAACCCGACCCATTTTAAATTTTCGACGTGGTTCGGTTAATTATACATATACCCATATGTTACATATTTCATACGTAATAGTTTTTCTTTTCTAAAGTTATTTAATAATATTAATCATTACTAATATATATTAAGGCCCCGTTACTGGTGCCCTACATTGGATGTTGGATTTACTCATAAACACAGTTCTAAATATCAGAGTTAATTAAAACTTTTGCGGAATAATATAAAACATCAACCATTCATTACAATCATCCATAATTTGTATTTTAAAACATAACAAGAAATTTTTTTTTCTTTCTCTATATATAAGTTATAACATTCAAAACATCATGACAATCTTCAGATGCCAGCCTCTAAATCCTGCCATGTGTCCATCTCAAACCAGATGTCTCAATCTGTTAACCTGCGTGCATACTAAAAGTCAGCTACGCTGAGTGACTTCTAGTTAATCACACAATATACCATACATACACTTACCTTCAATTATGCATCCGAAGACACATAATCATTAATTTTCTAATTTACTTTTATTACATAAGTTCATACATGCGTTTATACGTTATTACTTTCATACTATATAAATTACTGTCCTTTTCTATCTCGGATATTATTAGAGTCTGATCCCTTCCCTTTCTATCTCAGGTATTATTAGGGTCTGGTCCCTCTTTCCTTTGTCTATCTCAGATATTATTAGGGTATGATCCCGTTCTTGTGTATCTCAGATATTATTAGGGTCTGGTCCCTTTTTACTTCTCTATCTCAGATATTATTAGGGTCTGATCCCTTTCTTCTCTATCTCAAATATTATTAGGGTCTGGTCCCTCTTTCTTTATCTTCGTACATACTGTCTTTGCATACCCATAACATACATACTTTCTTTAATCATTCATACATATTCATATATTGTACATATATCTATCATACACATTTATCTATCATAAACATACCTCCCTTGTTAGCACGTGCAATATCCGAAGATCGTTGACGTACTGACAAGCTTTCATTTGCATTTAAGATATACATACATAACATATAAACCATATAAGGCGTACACTTACCAGTAAAGGTAAGTGTATTAACTATCACATCGAGTATGCACACAGCCCCGAAACATAACAAGGAAATGGGGCTAGAAACTCACCTGAATGCGGTTACGTTCACCGTTAATGGTAATCCCTTTCTTGAGCTGTGCACGACTAACTGTATAACAATTACACATATCGATAAACTATTACTACTCGTATCGTATTTCTATATTTATATAACACACAACGAACGAGGGTCCGGGGGCAGCGCCCCTGGCAGCAGGGTTCTAGGGGCGGCAGCCCCTAGCGGGGTCCAAGGGGCAGAGCCCTTGGCTGGGGTTAAGCTGCCAGGTCAGCTTGGAAAAATTTTATTTCCATTAACTGTCTTAACACATTTTCCATTAGAATTTTTAATTTATTTTCTAACTCTCATGCATACGCAAGTGGTCATAAATGTAAGCGAACTTAACTTAAGCGAACTTGACTATCAGGCGAAGTTTACATTTGGCGAACTTGCTCAGCGAACTTTTCAAGAGGAGAAGTTAAACGTTAGCGAACATATCCGCGAACAAATATGTATCCGGCGAACTTGCCTTGCGAACTTGCGTGGCGAACTTGCTGGCAACCGAACTTGCTTGCAGTTGAAGTTGTTCAGTGCCGGCCACGAGTTTGGTTTTAAACCATAAACACCTCCGTTTTAACGTGAAATCTCTAGATATGACATTAATGTTTCTCGTAAATCGTTCCCATGGCTAATTTTGGATAAAACTTGGCCCGGGAAAGCATAAAGTCTGGACCTTTAAGCCAAAACGTTCAAAACAAGATCTTAGGGTTCCATTTTAATGATCCGTTTATGTTCACGGGTTCATTAGGTTCGTTTTATCATCAAGTTCGTTACTTTCGGTTTCACTTAGACCCGATATACTATTGTTTCACGTCTCAAGACTAAACGCTCATAAAAACGTAAGCTTTGAGATCCAAAAACATACCTTTACGTTTTCGCTTTGGTCTCGGTTAGCTAGATTATGAACTTCAAATCTTGTATCTACCCTGAATCACGTTAGCTTGGCTCGGATTTCACCTCTCTTTCTCTCTCTCTTTCTCGGCCGCGTGTAAGGTGGTATGTGTGTGTGTTGGAGTGTGTAGGCAAATATGGAAAGATGGAATGAGGATTAGGGTTTTAGGATGGTTTAAGGGGTATTTATATCCCTTAAAGCCCATGGACCTAAGGCCCATTACCCTTTAATCCACTTTAATTAATCCAAGTCCATGACCCTTTCTTTATTAGATGCTAGTTAATATTATTTAACACACGACAACTTATCCAAATCTTTCTTTATTTAATATTATAATATTTAGGATGTTACATATAAAAATAAAAATTATAGCACTCATGTTTTTTTCTTTATTCAAATTTCACATAAATAACATTATTGATGCATAACCAAAGTACATTCTTTTAATTTAGTTATGTCACAATTATTTTTGTCACTTTGTTTTCCGAAAGATATTTATTTTTAAAAGATGAAAATATCTTCTATACCATTTAAATTTTGGTTAAACCTCCTTCCCCAAAGCACTCTCCTAATCAATTTTTTCATAAAAATATTTTTAAGAGTAACCTCCTCATTTTAGTATAAATAAGAACTCACTCTCGCCCCTTTTATTCTTTGCACCACTCTTTGAAAAGTTCAAGAGAATTATTTCTGTATTCTTCCATTTCAAATGTAGGATTTTAAATATTCAAGTCTTCTTCATCTTATTTCTTTTTATTTTAATTCTTGTTCACACTAGTTAATCAAATGATCAAATGACCATAACACAATCATGTCTAGGAATCTACATAACCCATACACCGTGGTGTATAGGGTGGATGAGACAAAGAACACAAAGAGATGATCGATTACACGAAGGTCACACTTGAAACATTCTTACATCTTTATTAATCTGTTTTGAATCTTTATTTTTTATTTAGAGGAACCAAGGATTTTTGATGATATATGCTCATTAATGTTAAATGATCATATCCAAAAAATTCCATAATTTTATTTTATCAAAGTCCTTTACGAAATCATTAAAATAATGCATCTAGCAATATTTCAGTTTTGACATTAGATATAGCTATCAAATAAATAGGCATATCTTGTTCATAACAAACTGAAATGTAACATACCAAAATTTCAATAATGATAAATCATATATTATTTCTTATGTTAGACAAGTTTAGCCGAGCTCAGTTAAAGAGGGGGATTACTATTGGCTCTGAGCGTAATAGGATCCAGGTGAGTTTCTAGCCCCAATTCCTTGTTTTGATTCCGGGGCTGTGTACATAATCGATGTGTTAATTAATACACTCACCTTAACTGGTTTGTGTATGCCTGTTATGATATATGTGAAGGTAATGAATGCCTGACGGTACGTGCACGGTCTTCGGATATTGCACGTACTGTCCTGTGATAGCTTGAAGATGTGATTATTTATATATGTTGTAAGTATGATATGTACGTTATAGATTATGAGTATGTAAGGAAGTATAGCTATACTATATATAATACACCAAACAAGGGCAAATTAAGACACCCATTTTTAAGTAATTTACAACACTTAAAGCATAAGTTATATGTGTTAGTAAGGGTAAACTTGTCTTTTAAACACAATCCATTCAACTTACAAGTTTGGTCCCTCATCTTTAACCATATTATTTTTTTAATTTTAGTTGTAAACTAACTTCCCACCCATGATTTTTAAACGACTATAGCCTTTTCAAACGTTAATATATTTATAAAAAAATTACACCATAAAAACGAGCATTTTATTTCTCTTTAATTTGGATATGATATTGTTATATTTTTTTCATTTTAAATAACTTAATATGTTACGTAGGGGTGTTCAGTGTCGGTTTTGATAGTTTTTAAGTTAAATTTGTGAGTCCAACCGTTAATACTGGATTTTTTGTCGTCCAAAACCAAACTCAACCATTGAAAGTTGAAACTGAATCGTTACTAATGGCCTGGTTCCAGCTTGGTTTCACATTTTAAATTTTAATAATAAATTTAGTTTAAAATAATTATTAATTTAAATGTATCATCAATTTCAACTAAACACCAACATAATATGATATTTGAGAGGATCATAAATAAAAAAAATGCTAATTTAGCCACATAAATGATAAATATTAATGGAAGATCTAGGACGTGAAATAATAACAACAAAGATCACAAAATGAATCATACTGTAATTAGGTTGATTTGAAGTTGTATAGCCAAGTTATTTGTAATAAAAAGATTATGTTTAATTAAATTTTAACTATATATAATATATATTACAAAACATATCTAATAATTAATAATAAAAAACATTAAAATGCATTCAACATTTACAGTATGGTCTGGTTTCATATAGCCGGTTGACAGTATAAACCGCGAACTAACCGTTCACTACGTTTTGAAAACTTTGAAACCGACCAACAAACCGAAAGTAAAAAGAAAAAGAAGTCAAACCAATGACCGGTTTAACGATTTCAAGGTTTTACCAAAACCATAAACACTTATATTTATTACGTGATTAACAAGTTCAAACACCCGCTGCATCGCGCGGGCACCCGTCTAGTATATATATATATATATGTGTATATATATATATAAAAGAAAAAAAAAGTATGAAACGAAGGAATTGATGGTAAATGGTGGAAGACCCTAATAATATCTGTGAAGGAGGGTGGCAGACCCTAATAATATCTATGAGGTTATAGGGCGAAAGGCTTTTTAAAACGTATAAGTATGTATGTAAAGTAAGTTAAAATATGAAAGTACAAAAGAAAGAAAGTATGAAAGTAAGAACTAAGGAATATACTTACGTATGTAAGAAAAGAAAGTAAAGGAGGTTAAGTATGTAATATATGAACGTATTGTATGTTATCTGTATTAACTAGAATCACTCAGCATAGCTGACTTTAAGTATGCACGCAGGCCGAAAGGTTGAAGCAACTAGCCTGAGGGGGACGCATGGCAAGATTGGACGAGACTGGCATCTGAAGATTTTTCTATAATGTTTTATTATTATATTTTACATATGTTTTAAAAGATAAATTATGGATGATTGTAATGAATGGTTGACTATTTAATGTTCCGCGAAAGTTTTAATTATCTTTGATATTTATAATTGTGTTTGTGAGTAAATCCAACGTCCAAATGTGAGGCACCGGTAGCGGGGCCTTACATGAAAAAGTGCAATACCAGATTCTATGATACACTTCATTGAAATACAGTTCTAAAAATTATTTTTACGCATTTTAATTCATTCGTATGAATTTGCAATCAATATTTTATAAACAGTGCGTAGATTCGTACCCTCTGATTTACATGGTTGTTTTGGCCTATTTAGGTTACGAATTTATAAAACTTTTCTAAATGAAAGTTGTTCAAAACATTCTAATTTAGTAGACTGAAAAGTCTTGATGCATAATAAAATTGTTTGATATTTTAAATATCTTAAAGGAAACAAAACAGTTTCCTGTCCAAAAACCAATTTTGTGTTTCAACTTCCTTTTTTATATTTTCCCTGTTTTTATATCATTATTTATTCATTTAATTTAGAATTATTTAAACTTTACAATATCGTTAGTTAGTATTTAATTATTATATTTTGTTTATTTATAGTTCGTGAGGTTTGATCGATCATTTTCTTTAACATGCTTTCGGTTGTCATTCCAAGTTTAGCTTTAATCTCAAAGGTGAGTTTTTCACACCCCCCCTTTTACTCTTTTATTACTTTTGGGGGTAGCATATATATCCTATCCAAATTACAATTTCGTTTATTCAATATTTATAAACTACAATTTGCTACATGAACTTGTGTGTTTAATTGTTACTTGGTCAAAATTACTTGCACATGGATTACTTCAAGATAGTATGATCATATGCCCCCTTTTGCGCTCAAGACATTTGTTGTTATGAGTGGAAAATGGCCTGATTATCCGAGTACATTGGTGCACAATCCCAACAGGAAAGGACCTTACTTACGCTTATCTGAGTACGTTGGTGTACAATCCCAACTAGAAAGGACTTTACTTGCTCATAGAATTGTGTGATTTTTATGTACTTATATTAAACTTGTGTGAACTCGCCAACTATTCATTTAGTTGAAATTATTTTATATATATGATACAGTTACATCTATTCGAAGTTGACACAAGACGAAGACATTAGAACTTAGGGTATTTCAATAAAAGGACAAGTTGTTAAATTGTTCATGTATTTTCCGTTTATTTCTTGTTACAAACATGTGTACTTGATGTTTAAATTAATTAATGATAATATTGTCACTTAATAGTGTCACATGTGTTTTGAGCAATATGTACGTCACACTCATGCGTTTCTGCTTTAGCCGGGGAGTTACATTTATACTCTTAAACGTGATTCAATCAAACAAATGTCTCTGATACCACTTGAGAAACCGTTATCCCATTTAAACGATATCATACATTACGGATCAAGTAATTTGATATGAATTACATTTAGGTTTAGATCTATTAGGTTAAGTATGTGTGTTGAGAAGATATTTGGGCAGCGTAACGAGAGAAATTGTGATAATAATAATAATAACTTGTTAATTATTCAATAATTACAGGGTATATATTGGAGATGATCTCATTCCAAGCCATAACGAATGAGTGTCATTCGCTATCTTACGTTAACTCTCATATGTTAAACTAACGAATCAACACATATTCAAACAAATTGTTAATAGATTATATTGGAAAACGGATATTCTTAAATCACCGTGATAGTTCTATTCCAATTAACTCTTCAAAATTATATATAATATACTGATTTATCATGAAAATTTAAATAAATAACGAATATTGAATTAATAGTGAAAATAAAAATGGGACGTGAAATATCATAATAAAATAAAGGAAACGCGAGATTTGAAATGCCTGAATCACAATGACTATTCCAACAACCTAGCAAAGTTATCATCAAAGATTCATAATTCTCAAGATATATCAAAAAAAAAATTCAAAGTAGGGCGTTGAAATATCTATGAACCACCGTGGAATTTCAACTAAATAACGAAATTCAATAAAAAATGAAAATGGATCCTTGAGATACCCACGAATCATTGTAAATTTTCAACAAGAATCATGAAAATGTCAATAAATAAAATGAGTGGTTAAATTATCCATAGATTACCATGGAAATTAAATAAAAAAAGATACAATTTAATAATAAAAATCAATTAATAGAAGATTTAATTTAATAGTGGAAAATAAATTTGAATGATAGAAAATTCAATTTTATAATAACATTATGATGATTGAATTTCAACAATAAAGACCTATAAGATTGAGGGTAAGTTGTGAAACATAAGAAGTAACACGAGATTAACTAAACTATAAAGTAAAAATGTTAATAATTAAAGTTGAGAGTAAAAATTGAAACGTGTTTGGTAGTTTGAAAAATATAATAAAATGAATGAAAGAAAACCATTTAAATAGTATAACAAAATTATAAATGATTAAAACTTATGATAACTAAGTCTTCATAACTGAAGGATTGAGTCGGATCACGGAAATTAAAATACTTTGATTAAAGTAAAGTGAACAAATCAAATCTTGAAACTTTGATTAAATAAAATCAAGTAAATAAATAAATAAACGAAGTTTCTTCGATGAATTGGGCTTCCCATAAGCCTTTCTTAGCATTTCATTTCCCAACTAAATAATGCGACATATAATTTGCGAATTGGGGCTCCCATGGCATTTTAAATGTCCAATTAAAAAAAACATAACATCAATTTGTGAGTTGGGTCTCCAATGAGCGTTTCATGACATTTTAAATGGTCCAACAAATTAACAAAATATCAAAACAATTGAGTTGGACAACCAATGAGCTCTCCAGGGCATTTTAACTTAACCAACTAAATAACGAAATCAAATTCATGTCTAAATAATCATGTTACTTTCATAACTTGAAATATGTGTTAAATTCATGTTTAATAACCATGTTACTTCCATAATCAAGGGCGATTGCATAATATGATTTGCCTGGTGTAAAAAGGTATGCATTTTGAAACCTAGAAATGGTGAGATCTTTTACTGATGTCAATGAATTTCATGATGGTGGTTAAGTAATGAACTTGGGAAAACCTGATTTGTGCACGTCAATAGCATGCTTGTATGTCAGCCCAATCTGACAAAAGGGCCCAACAGTCGGATATTCAATACCCATTTGGTCCGGCCCAAAAGTACATCTTTGCCGTTTTAATATCATAACATGGTTGTTTTTCATTAGCAGACTCAACTGCCAGCAATTGTAACGAACAATAGTTAAATAGTTAAATAGAATATGAGTTGATTTCAACAGTCGGCTTAGATGTTGGTGAATTCCACTCTCTCAAAAGTTTCTCCCTCTAACTCCTACGCCCTAACTGTTGAGCATCTGGTACTCCGATCTGATATTCCCATAATCAATTGCACCCTGGTCATTCAAAGCATTTAACTGAAAGAACAAAAAATTAACTCAAGTCAGTTCATCGAAACAAAAGGAAATATTCACTGGTCTTACAACTTTGAGTCATTTCTATTTAAATAAAGAAGGGTTCAATGCAAAAGCATATTATGATGCAACAAGACAATATACAGATTACATCACCTTGTGATACAGTTCTTCTTGCCAGTCTCTAAGACTTTGAGAACCAGTCTTAAACCAGAAGGGGGCTGCCGAGGGATTTTGTATTATAATCAGCATACCCAGCATACTCCAGCGTATATTCACTAAGTATTCAGACTGCAAACCAAATAAACTACATCATTTTCGGTCCAACAAACATGATCTCACTTCCTTCTCCTAAATCTTTATTCCACAAAAGCAAAAACACAATAACCAACTAACCAGGCTTTTGGCAGCATTATACATCTTCTCTTCTACACTCTCAGGTAATTTCCCAAGTTGCTCATGCCCGGAGAATGGAAGCTTCAAGAAAGCCATTCTACACCAATTTATAATTCAAACAATTTTCAGTAAAATAAAAGTGTAAAAGAAACAGTCGAGCTTTTATTGCAGCAAAAAAAAAGAAAGTTAAAGAAGAATACAGCTGATTGCTAATGCTTTCGCGTATATCTGCATGCAGTTGTGCCTTCCAATCATCAGATTCCATGGTGGTTTCAGGCATCGAATCTAGTAGAGATAGGTCTTCTATACCTTTTATCTGCAAAAGAAAAAGAAAACGAATCAAACTTATAGAGCCTGTAATTAGGAAGATATTAACAATACCATCTGCTGCTTTGTGACATAGTATTGTTGTCCTTGCTTTCCAACTTTCCTGTGCATTCCTTGTAACGTCGTATTTCGTCGATGAAGAATAGTGTTAGATGGCACATGCATAGCAAATGGCCGCCTTTGCAGCATCCCGCGCGAACCTATCCATTGGAGAAAAATCATATGCTAGAAAGCATTGAAAATCATTAGATTACTTATTAGCCCTGTTTGGTTTAGATGGAATCAAATGGATTTCAATGGCATTCCTTCGTGGCAAACGTTTTAGTGGCTCTTGAATACCTCAATTGACGGTGGTTGTTACGATAACAAGGTTTGTGAGGATCAGATGACGAAGGGTTGAGGATTGGGGTTATTTTTATTTTTTATTTGTAATTCAATTTTTGTTTTAATTTTTATTTTTTTTTATTTTTTAATCAAGGGTTAATTTGTCAATTTAGACAACATTCAATTCCAATTCAGTAAACTAATATATCAACAAAACATTTCATGGATTCAAATTCAAAATCCAAATCCAATTCCAACAAATTCCACAAACCAAACGCCCCCTAAAGGTTTAGTTTGGAGGTAGCTCCCCTTCTCTATGATGTAAAACATATACAATAGTTCAATCATCCTGTTTCTCATTACGATAATAAACTTATACCTTAAGAAAACGTAATTATAGAAACGACATCGAGCGATAGTAGTGTATTACAAAATACCTGGATATGAGGGGTTTGCACTCTCAGCAGTAGAGTTTGATGCAGGATTTTGTAATGCAATCTCCAATGTCCGCATACTTGAGCGTATCTTCTCTAAATATTCAAGATGCAAACCAAAAACATTAAGGTCCCACAACACTCACTTCCTTGTCCTAATTCTTCAATAGCGAGAAGAAAACAAACCTGGCTCGTGAAAGCAGCATAGACCTCATCTTCAATCCTCACAGTTGTTTTCTTAAGACCCTCATGTTTAGAGAAAGGAAGATGCCTTTTCAAGGTATCCACTCTACACAAGGTCAACAGATGTCAGTCAGCAAAATAAAAAAATGTAAGTCACAACAAGTAATTCAAACTCAACCAGGTGAGCCAACATAAACAAACTTTTTGATTTTTGAAGAGAGTGTTAAATAAAGGCACATACATCCTGTTACGGTTCTTTTCGCGTGAATCTGTTGGCAGTTGATCCATCCAGTCACCACACTCGTCTATCAAATCTTTTAACTGGCCGGATTGATCCAAAACAAAAGAGGATGAGTCGCGCCGCTTGAATTGTATTGAAACAAAAACATATGAAAAGAAATACAGATTAGAGCACCTTGTTATACATTTCTTGTAGCCAGTCTCCGGCATTTGCGCACCCAACATAATCATGCGTATATTCTGTATATATTCAAGCTACAAACCAAACAAAATAAAATGCAACATTTTAGGTATTCGATAGACAAAAGCAACTAATTAAAAACACAGCACATATACCAGGGTTGTGGCAGCAGTAAAAATTTTGTCTTCAGCCCTTTGAGCCATTTTCCAAAGTTCCCCGTGCTCGGATAACGGAAGCTCATTCATCATGAAACCCATTCTACACAAAAAAGGAATTATAAGTCAAATAATAACATTCAGATCACAAAAGAATAATAATAATAATAATAATAATAATAATAATAATAATAATAATAATAATAATATGAAATTGATTATTAAATAGGAGAAGGATAATACATAACATACATATCATTGGTCATCTTTCTCCTTAAATCTGCTGGCAGTTGAGCCCTCCAGTCACCAGATTCCATGGCCTGTACACGATGATGATGATGATGATTTAACAAACATTATATCAAATTACACAGACCAATAATATTTTCATATTATAGCTCAATTAATAATAATAATTTATTATAATTATATTTAGAATTATAATTAGATTATAATTTTACTTATAATCATAATTAGAATTATAATCTAATTATAATTATAATAAATTATTATTATTATTATTTTTATTTTTATTTTTATTATATAAATGATAAATATATGAGTTTTAATATTTAATTCTAATACTCTCCTCAAGATCGACGTAGCCACCATTTTGCACCCAAAGGTTTAGTAAAAACATCGGATCCATTATTTGTTCTTCTTGTTCCAATGTGAATTGGTAATATAATCTCCGATTCCACTCGTTCTCTAACAATGTATCAATTCATCTCAACATGCTTTCTTCGCTTGTGAAAATGACCCAACCCGTTTAAACTTCTAACCTGATGCCAAGCATTTGCCTCCGTGTTTAGGTTGAAATCGGTAAATTCCGGTAGACCTGAATAACCCGAACTAGATGTTATCTCAAAAATTCTCGTACAACTTTTTATAGGGTAACCAACTATAGAATTAGAAGCAAATGAGCAAGCATGAAAGTATATTTGCAACCATGAATAGTGAAGACCGATTAAATGTTTATTTTTTATCATCTTTTTTATTGTTAACTTTGGGGTTCGAACATTTTATTTCTATTAACTTTTGAACTCATGGAGGTTTTCTCGGGTAATTTGATTTTGGTCTTACGATCGTTTTGGATTTAGTTATTGATGCGTTGTGAAACACACATTTTTCCTTGCTATTTCTATGTCGTTTTACGCTTAAACGGTAACAAATATCATTTCTTTTTGCGTGAATTTACATGTTATTGTATGTGATAGGTCTCATGTTGAAGAGTGTGAGAAAACAAGTTTAATGAAGAAAAAATCAGCTGAAACGGGGATCGATGAAGCCGGTACGCACAAATGAAGTTTAAACGAGTCGAACAACGAAGAAACGAGTACCTAGGGACCTGGCCGCGCTACGCGACCAGGTCATCCATCATACTCGTGCTACGCAGCGCCCCATGGTGTCCCTATGCTGCCCAATTTTCTCTAGCCCGACTGTTTTCTCTTATATGGGCCTGGGTGGACCTAGTTTTAGCTTGTTATGCAAGTTTAAGTGTTCTATTTAAGGCAAAACAACCTTAAATGACTGGAGGACCATTCCAGCCATCCCTAGATTAGTTCTAAATGAATTTCCAAGGGCGAGATGCAGCTGGTCCGTTAGTTTATTAACCGGCTCGTTATTTTGGTTGTTTTAACAATTTTGAGTTTGTTTTTGGTTTTTAATTATTCAAACCTTTTTAAATCAATTTTATATGAACATGTTTATCACTTTTATATATTTTTGTTGTTTTTCATTTATTATGATTGGCTATATTGGTTTGAATCGCCTAGGTTTGATGTTTAAAGTTTTAAATTAACTAGTTTATAGTGCTTAACAAGTGGTTGATTGTTTTTCCTATTGTGAAGTTCATATTTTGTGATGTTATTCCGTGTATACCTGCTGCCATCGATGTATCTCAAGTTGCATGTGCCTCGTGTGGTTGATTATTGCATGAATTAGTTTCATGTATGCGTGTTTCGGTTAATACTTTGTGTGTTGATCGATTGTGGTAGGCATACCATTAGGGTTTGTGTTTCTTGGATCATTAAATTCAGTAGGTTCACCACCTTTGAGTTGGACCAAAACCTTAGGTGTCGGCTTATCTTGCTGGTTTAGTTAATTTGCTTAGTCGTTGCGAGACCACGTGCGGTTTTCCAGCTGTTGACTAGGTTAGTTTGTAAATTGAGTTATTTTATCCTTAGTATTGTATTACCTCTCTTCTCCTAGATTTATAGTTAGCTCGAGCCTTAGTGAGATCTGTAACTTATACATGGACCAAGTGATGAGTTATTAGGGTACGTAGATAAACAACCACGAATTAAATGCTATCTAGACATTGTTAGGGTTTTCTGGTAAAACTGACCGTATGGACCCAGTGCCATGATCTCACTTATGTTAGCTCATCTTAAGAACCCTGGTTTCAACCACATGTTAACACGTCGTATCATCTTCTAGCCGTTAAGTCATTCTACCTAGGGGATTCGGTTTCTTATTATCTTTAATTCCGTTAAGTTTCACCGTTAGTTATGTTAAATTAGCTTAAATAATTAAGATAAATAAATATATTATTTAGGTAGGACTTAGATTAGGCTTAATTATCTGAGGCGTTCTCACGTGTCTGTGTTCGATATCGGGACTTCCATTAGACTGTGCTGCTACGCGTCCGGTACACTTGTCGTTTGTGTGAAGCTTAGTTATGATTGTTTGGTTTTATAAATTTAAGACTTAGTGTTGAATTGCGAGAATTAGTTATTAATATTTATAAATACTTTTCGCACAACAAGTTTTTGGCGCCGCTGCCGGGGACACGGTTTGAGGCGATTAGAGAACGACCAGAGTTTGGGCACCTGTCTTTTGTATTTTTGTATATGTTTAAATTAATATAGTTTAGTTTAGTTTAGTTTTCTTTTATATAGTTTAGATTTAGTTTAATTTTATTTTTAATTTATTACTATCTGGTGCCCGTGAACCATTTTCGATTAAGTTTAAAGTGATGGAGACTTACGGGAATGTATTCAAAGAACAAAAATGTTACACCATTTGGCAGATGAAGATATAGAGGATTTTGGATTGCAAAGCGAAAAATCGAGTGAAACCCCGGTTACGTTTTATGTTTGATTTAAGGGGGAATATTCTGGGTTATGAAAACTCAATCGGTGAATTCATTAAGCAAATACCAGATCCCGATGAGGTAATGTTTGATTGGTTGCGCATCATCCATGAATCCATGATACAAATCCAAATGCCCCATTTCCGACCCAACAAGCTTTAGATGGAATCGGGATTGGTTTAAGGAGTCAGTCGCAACTTAGTGAGAAGATTATTAAGTTCGAGGTTGATGGGATGGAAAGTCAAATTGAGGAATATGTTCCTTCATTGGAGGACGAATTTAGGGGTGAGTTTGGTGAAGAGTTGATGGATTTTACTGTTATATATGAATGAGAGTTTAACCCACTTGGAGGAGCCTTGTGATGAGAGCCATGAGGTGGTTGGTGATTCATTATTTCCACCATTGCACTTTGATTGTGAAAAACCAAAACATGAACCGTACTCAATCTCCATTCGGGACATGTCGAGGCTTAGAAAGTTGGCTAAAAGAATTAGAAGGAGGATATATAGGCTCACGGATCATAGTTTGATGACTAATTTGAATTCCCCGCCTCACTTTACTGAATCATTTTCGGGGGAATTCAAGAATTGGTGGTTTGAGCTGAATTCGGATTTTCAGGACCACATGAGTTTTGCAGTTGGTTTCTTCCCTACTAATTGTAAACGGAGAGTGTTGAGGATCATTGATGGGAAGCGGATAAAGGAGTCTGGCTGAAGACTCGTATATATACTTAGCGCTTCCCGGGAGGCAACCCGGTAATATGTTTCTTTTTTTTTTTGTTTTAGTTTTGTCTTGTTTCTCCGATACTCAAGCTACTTCTTTTCTTGTTTGCAGGTTGTTCAATGGTTGGTTAATGACGATTGATGAGTTGATTATAAACAAGTGTGGAGATGCCACTTGTTTTAGAGGAGTCTCGTTCGTGAGTGAGTGACAGCTTGGTAAAGAGCACTTGAGTTTGAGGCTTGCGTTCAAATTGGAGGGCACGGAGCATGACTCATGACACACGATGATTGTTATTTACCAGGGGAGTCTGTTCCATTTTTCTTTATTTATTTTGTTTGGTCCTTTTCCTGTCTCACATTAAGGACAATGTGAAATTTAAGTGTGGGGATAGGGAATTGATGCTATGCTTTAAATGTAATAATAAATAACAAATATAAAATTAAAGAAAGGTTTAAAAGAAAAATAAAATAAAAATACTGCAAAAAAGTTTTAAAAAATTAATTAAAAACAGTGAAAGATTTAAAAAAAAATTGTCCATTGGTTTCAAATTTTTGCATTAAACAGGATATGATATTAACTACAGGTCATTATCACTCTTAAATTCTTAAAAGTAAAATGAGTTTTTAAATCAGAGCATCTAATTTGGGATGTGTCGGAGGGCTCACTCTTTAGTTGGTATAGACTATACATGTTTGAGTTTTAAATAATCTTAATGTACTAGAACTTTAGTGGGATGCGTTGAAATAATTTTGGTATGAACGAATGGGCCATACTCAAGCCTCATGTTTAATCTGATTGCTAAATTTTTATGAAAATCTGAATGCTGAAATACGATGCTTGAGTAGGTTTAAAGTTAGGTTATACTAGTTAGCCCATGATTTAAACATAAAAAAAACATGTTTCTAGTTTTAATGCATGGTATACACTTCACAGGTGTAAGATTTTATAACCTTAAATCATGTATTGATGGGATGCTCCAGGTTCGAAGACTATGGGTCAGTATACGGTATATCATCTGGGTATTCACATCGCCTAGGTGGATTTGTGAATATTTAAATAAGCTAAAAATTGCAAACCCGCAATTTATTGCAAAATCATAAGTCATAAAACTTGAGCACTCGTGCTTTAAAGTACAAATTACATTACTGACTTGATCAAACCACGTTGATAGCCATATGAGGTCTCCTTGCTCGCGTCATATTACCATTAAGAAACGGACCATAAGGCTCACATCATATGTAAACCTACAGTTGAATTCGTGTATACTCATTGATGGTGATGGTCCTGGGTGTTGCTTGATAACGGGGGTATGTCATGTAGTGGGGAACACTAGTTGGTTAGTTCTTAATTGCACTTAGTTCAGTATCTAAGTGGCTGCCTAGTAGACCTTAATGCTTAAATTTAGGTGGATAAACAATATCCTTGACCGTCTCAGTTTTGCTTAATGTTATATTCTATTTTATTCAGTTAGATATGAGATTTAAGTCAACTTGGGGTGGTTCTGGGATGGTAAAACCAAGCAAAAGAAAATATATATTTATTAATTTTAACATCCACTAGTTCATATAAACTTAAAAACAGTCACATATTATTTGTCTTGTTGTGTATGAAAAGGGTATGGGTTTAAAGTGGGCCAACGCACTAGCAATCGCGGTTAATGTTTTGATAATGTTTTTGAATATTGAAAACAAATCAAGTGTTGAGTTGCCACTATCTATCGGCTATGATCCTGTGCATTCTTTTTCAGGGACGAAAAAGGTTTAAGTGTGGGAATGTTATAAAAAAAGTCCATGAGCTTATTGAATTTTTTTTGCAAATAGTGGAAAATGATAGAAAATTTTGAGATTAATCTTTCAAAACTAATATTATATATGAGATTAAATAAAAGATAACACACTAATTGTATTTATGAGATTAAATAAAAGATAACGCACTAATAGTCCAAAAAGCAAATGAATGAGAAAAGTTATGTAATGAAAAATGCTAATGAAGCATTCTCAAAAATAGAAAAAGTGGCCAAAAATGTCAATGAAGCATTCTCAAGGTACTGAGAGTTTACGTGTTACCAAAGGGATGGTGACTCTGAGGATACACTATTGGGACTCAAGGTTCTTAGTCAATAAATATTTTATTACAGATTATATAGGACAAAGTCCAATAATAATTAGGGCATGCTCGTACGACCTCAAATGACCTATTCTCCATATTTCCATCTAATTGTATTTCTTCCTACCATTAAAGGGTTCTTAACATACGTTGATAGGATGAACCAGTTTGTGTCAACCCGGTTTAAATGTTCTTGATTATGCTTAAGACGGGGGTAGCAGATCGGTGGCTCTTTAGGTGTGAGACCAATAGGCTTATTGATATCACTTGAATCTAATCGTTATATATGATTGGGGGCATGATAGGCTGGTTGTCACACCCCAACCTACGGCGGAAATGATGGGGCGTGGACTGATTGCCACAGCTCTCAAGGTACTATCATGCAATATTTAAAATGATAATATCTATTATTTCTTTTCAATAAGTCAAAGTACATGATTTCATTAATAGTATAAAAAAGGTCAAAATGAAATTTAAGTTATTGCTTCTTCTCTCTAACATGCAATCCTAAGTTCTTCACCAAATCTTGCAACTAAATCACAGGATAACCTGCATATGTGTATAAAATAGAATTTTGTCAACAACACATGTTGAGTGAGTAAAGAACCAGTTTAAGACACAACAATAATAATATATAATAAATAAAGAAAGATGTACACTGTTCCTGTGACAATAAACAGTTAACCATATCACATAAACAGTCAAACAACTACAAAGAAAGAAAGCCATAAAGAAAGGGCTCAACAATCCATATAAATGGACATTGGTTACCAAGCATAGACTAAACTGTCGCCATAATAATGGACATCGGTTGCCGAAGTAAGCAAACAATGTTCAAATAAAGCAAGTAAGAGAATAGCAAGTTAGGCATAAACCGATATAAACACAAGGATTAACAGTTGCGGTTTTGAATACTAGATAATAGTTTAATATATAAGATACACACATGTCCCCAAAAAGGTTTAAAAATAAGTAAAAAGGGGAGTGAGTACTCACCTTAATGGATGAACAAAGAATCAAGTGATGATGATGTGAGAAAGAATAACCCTTCGGGATACACCGATAAGGATTCCAGATTTGATGCGAGATCGATGGGTAATGGTGCTCGCTGAACGACGGCCAAAGAAAGAACCAATAAATGATACAAACAACTACTATAATCTAATTAAGTAGAGGGGTATTGACGGCGTGGGTGAGGCGATGGTAACTGTGGGTTTAATTGAGATAATATGAACCCTAGATCGTATATTGCTATATGGGTTTAGACGGTTTGAGTGAAATAGAAATTCGTATCTAATTGATCTAGTTTGCCAAATTAATTAGCCAATACACTTCGTAATACACAAGTAAACGATCTTTAGAAAAACAAATTCGTTTATAATACATAGATTAGGGTACAAGAAAGTAAACGGGTATGGGTTTATCAACCAAAAACGGGTCAGGTTCATGGTAAACGGTGTCATAATTATAATTATAAAATTACATATATGCATTTTAGCCCCTATAGTATGAGAATGGAAACAATAATATGTAATAGTCTAGCTTAGGGTAAGTTTTGCCATATCTTGAAAGTTATATATATATATATATATATATATATATATTTTAAATAAGTAAATAAACAAAAATGTTATAATAATTAGTTTATTCGATAAACGCGATAAGTTTATTAATAAAATTTCTCGAAAATAACACGGGTCGGGTAATGGATATAAGTTTGAGAACCCGAGTTGTTACAGTCTCCCCTACTTAAGGGAATTCGTCCCGAAATTAATGGATATATAACAACACCATTTAATTTAGAGGAAAAGAAAATTTTAAAATATAATTTAAGAAAATTATCATAACACGGAACCTCGTGTAATCAAGACAGCGCTCCAAATGAAAATCCGATAAGGCTCTTATATATAGGATATACCAGCGGCGTATGCACCATGCCCTTATCATTTCTACATTTTTACCGTTATTTTCACTACTTACGATTCTATATTATGATAAACAATTATCCGGATTATGATTTTCATGCGAGTACTTTGGTAATTACGTGTCGACCCGTAATTACTTAGATCGTCGGATGGTCCACATAACTCGTCCCATCGTGTGGGTTACAAAAGATTTGAAAATACATGATTTTTAGAGGAAAACAAGGATATTAATACGTTTGTTTATAAATAAAAGATAGTCATTGGGTAAAATATCGGTAAAAATGAATTAATTTTTTTTAGTTGTTTTAATATTAATATTAAAATTAAACATATTTTGATATGATAGTATTGCAAACAGTTGTTCGTAAAAAGATAGATTTTATTGTATGACCATAATCACTTAAGATTAATAATTTATTAAAATTGTTTACAATTCAAAAATCAAATAAAGATTTGTTATAATGTACGATTGAGAAAGATAAAATATGTTTAGATAAAAAAAAGGAGAAAAACATTTTCTTTGATAAACATAGATATGGATATCTTGATTAATTAGATTTAAATAAAAAATTGAATAATTGAAGTTGATTGGATTTAAAATATTTTGATTAGGTTGCAAAAGTAGGGTTTAGTAGAATAAGTTTGGAAATTTTGAGCTTGACGAACATGATCGAATCGAGAACACACAATGGCGTAGGATTTTCATAGTTGTAGAAATTACAGGTAGCAGAGTATAAAATTTGAGCAACCGTCGTAACATAGGTTTTAGAATTAGACGGCATAGACCGTTGAGGAACGTCTTGCGGTACGTGGCGAGTGAAATCATAACAAGTGAATTTTGACGTAAAGTTTCCTGTTTGATACGCTAAGATCTATCTTTTTTTTTTAGATTGATTGTTAATTTGATTGACAACATATAGTTGATATTTTATGCTTGCGTTTGTTATTGTTGTCGTTATGAGCATGAGTAGAGGTTAATGAATTGACTTTATTAGCGATTATGTTAATGAACAAGATTAAATTGACTGTATTTATGATTTGGAAATTGAGTTTATATTTTAGAGATCGCAAAAGCTATCTCCTTGACTAAACATGTGGTCATGAGACGGTTATAGAAAATAAATGATTGATGTTATTTGATGTTGAGAAAACATTTTATGATTAATAAAAATGAGATTTAATGAGAAAATTGGATAGTTGTGTAGACTTCATATGAGTTATTGCATAAAAAGAAACTTAAATTATGTTACGCTGATGTTTATTTATAACTTAAGGATAAGTTAGAATCTAAATCGTTAATCGATGAGTTGGTTTGATGAGGGAAATGTTTTATCAAATTTAATATGTTTTTAACAAATTAGAAATTGAGGTTGAAAGTTTGAAATATGTTTTAATGGTTTATGTATATAATATCATGAGGATTAAATTGTGCTATATTATTTAATTCACTTGAGGTATTGATATTATAATAACGTGATAAAATGAAAAGAAAAGCCAATTTAATAATAGAGTGCAAATTGTTTTGATTGACTCGTGATAACCAAGTCTTGATGAATGAATGATTTGTATCCTGTCAGGAGAATAAAAATGTTTTGAGTGTATGAGTAGATCGAATCAATAGGTCTTGATTAAAAAATGATTTAGTAAGTATTTGAATAATTTAATAATAGAATAATAGGAAAACTGAATAATTAAATCATAAATCATTTCGTATAAAATTGAAATAAACAAACAAATAACGAATGTTCTTCGATGTGTTGGGTTTCCCATGAGCTTTCCATGGCATTTTGTTTACCCAACTTATTAGCATACCAAAAACCAAAACAAACGTGTGAGTTGGTCTCCCATGAGCATTACATGGAAATTTGAATGACCCAACTTAATTAACGAATCAACGAATCAATTGAGTTTGTCAGCCCATGAGCGTTACATGGCGATTTGACCGACCAAACTAAATAACGAATGAACGAAATCAAGTATAAGTAGTTGAAACATCTCGTGTATCACCACGGATGATAATGTTTCAACAAAATATTGCAAGTATAACCGAATTGTGCAAATGTATAGTTGGTGTGTCCATGGCATCCCATGGGTTTTACACCCAACTAGACATTTTAAAAAACAATAAAACACAATAAAGGGTGTAACCGTTTAGCCGATTACGTTAAACGCTTAAAGTGTCGGTCGCATGTAATTTTCCACTATGGCGGGGAATCTTGTCACACTCCCTAGTTTTAAGTGAAAACGAGCAAAAACAAAGCTAGGAAATTCACAAGGAAATTTCCGACAATAAAATGCAAGCTAATAAAATTTAATAGAAATATTTTAAGATTGAGGCATAGCCTCGAAGTTATAAAAAAATATTTTGAGAATGAGACATTTTCTTGAAGTAATAAAATATTTTGAGAGAGAAGCATAGCTTCGGAGTTGCGTGTGTGTGCATGACAAATAAAATAAGCAATTAATTAAACAGTGAAATAAGTCCCTAATCTAGCAAGCAAATACGTAAGTTGAAACAATCAAATAGAACACATCAGGTAAACAAATAAGCACGTATAGGGTTCCTAAGCATGTTATTAAGGCACCACTAACGACCTATCTTAATCATTCGGCTCTGATACCAATCTGTCACACCCCAACCTACGGCGTAAATGCCGGGGAGTTGACTAATTATCACAGCTCTCAAGGTACTATCATGCAATATTTAAAATGACAATATAAATTATTTATTTTCATTAAGTCAAAGTACACGATTTCATAAATAGTACAAATAAGGTTAAAATAAAATTTAAGTTATTGTTTCTTCTCTCTAACATGCAATCTTAAGTTTTCACCAAATCTTGCAACTAAATCACAGGATAACCTGCATATGCGTATAAAATAGAATTTTGTCAACAACACATGTTGAGTGAGTAAAACACCAGTTTAAGACACAACAATAATAATAATGTATAATAAATAAAGAATGATGCAAACTGTTCCTGTGACAATAAACAGTTAAGCCATATCACATAAAAAGTCAAACAACTATAAAGAAAGAAAACCATAAAGAAAGGGCTCAACCAATCTAAATTAATGGACATTGGTTACCAAGCAAATACTAAACCGTTGCCATAAAAATGGACATCGGTTGCCGAATTAAGCAAACAGTGTTCAAATAAAGCAAGTAAGCAAATAGCAAGTTAGGCATAAACTGATATAAACACAAGTTAGGCAAATAGAAAACCATAAAGATCGTATATTGCTATATGGGTTTAGACGGTTTGAGTGAAATAGAAATTCTTATCTTATTGGTCTTGTTTGCCAAATTAATTAGCCAATACACTTCGTAATACACAAGTAAACGATCTTTAGAAAAACAAATTCGTTTGTAATGTATAGATTAGGGTACAAGAAAGTAAATGGGTATGGGTTTATCAACCAAAAACGGGTCAGGTTCAGGGTAAACGGGTTGGCTGTCATAATTATAATTATAAAATTACATATTTGCATTTTAGCCCCTATTGTATGAGAATGGAAACAATAATATGTAATAGTCTAGCTTAGGGAAAGTTTTGCCATATCGTGAAAGTTATATATATATATATATATATATATATATATATATATATATATTTAGGGTTGGTATCATTTAAGAACTATAAAAAAGTTAAGAACTCTTAGGAACCCTTAACAACCAAACATTTTTTTAATTTTTTTTTATAAATTAACATTAATTAAGAGTAGTTTTATCATATTTTATATAAAAAATTTTGATTACATATATTAGTCACAAGTTTACATATATGTAAAGTTTATATACTAACAAATTTACATAGGTGTAAAACAAAACATAAATATGTATAAAAACTAATTTTCAAAAGTGTAATCGTATATATAGATATACTAATGATAAAACTACTCTCAAATAACTTTAATATACAAAAGTTTTTATAAGAAACGTTAGTTTTTAAGGGTTCCTTTAAGTTTTTAAATAATTTAACAGTTCTGTAATGATACTCATCCTATATATATATATATATATATATTAAATAAGTAAATAAACAAAAATGTTATAATAATTATTTTACTCGATAAACGCGATAAGTTTATTAATAAAATTTATCGAAAATAACACGGGCCAGGTAATGGATTTAAGTTTGAGAACCCGAGTTGTTACACTGGTGGCTGGGTTTAAGTAGACAACAATATCGGGAATAGCAGTTTTTGCGTTTATCTGGGCATAAAAGATAACCTATATGTTTTAAAGATCGGTTTCGAATTATGATTCCATTGCAAAAGTATTTTTCTAGGACGAAAAATGTTTAAGTATGGGGATATTTTATATTGGTTAAAATATACATATTATTATTTAAATATTTCCTACACTTTTAATTACTTTGAGCTAAGGTTTTATTGAATATTACTTCTATTTGATTCATATTTTGAATTTGTTGGTTTTATGAGACAACAAGCTAATTTAAAGTATTTAAACTAAACCTAAGACCAACTAAAATTTTCAAGTTAATATATTATTTCACTATTTTTTATCCCCCGTACGGGGGTTGTATAAATAATATTTTCGTTTCTAATATACTTAAACCTATTTTGATTAATTTATTATGTTGGGTTATGTTCATTTATTAGTGAAACGTTAAATGAATTGTCTACTTAATTTTTATATTTATTGTTTTATGTTCATTTATTATAATTTGGATATTATTTTGTGAAACTTTTCATTTAAGTTAAATTTAAAAGAAAAAAAATCGTTAATGTAACTAAATCAATATTGAGAAATTAAATTAAGATCTGATTACGGGGTTTGTTTTACATTTTACGTTTCTAATATTTATATTGTTTTTGTATTTAATTTTATTTATTGTAAGAAAATTAATAATATACTTAAGGTTTGATAATGAAAATGTTTTATAAATAAATAAGATGTTATAACCTTGTTTAAAAGCTATCTGGGTATGATGATACATGTGACATTCATCATTTTCGGTTTAACTTGTATTTGTATTTGTATCGGAAACCCGACCCATTTTGTCTTACGGATCCTTCGTTATTAATAAAATATTCTGTTTTATGTTTCATGTATGTTTCACAATTGTCGGATCTAGAAACACCATTTACGGTGCCTTAAAACACCCTTTTATTATTAAAAAAAAGACTTAAAACGAACTTCAAGGACCCAAATCGCCAAACAACCAAAGCTAAAGAAGTGTTTTAAACTAATGGATAACCCTTACTTTTTCCACCACCATCCACCTTGTTTGACCATTTTGTAAGTCCTAAGAACGGATCTTTCAATATGATATCAACAATCTCGATGTTATTGCGGAATATAACACGAGATGATTCAAGATGAATAACTAAGAACACGTAAATCACACCAAGTATTGCTTCAAAACATACGTATATTGGACGTCTAATGCTTAAGCAATATTATACAAACCCTTGTTCAACTTGTATGTGGTGAACGGCCAACCTAAACCCTATACATAACATGCCTATATATAGGGGAACTACAACCTAGCCCATAAACAAGCCTAAGCCCACTGAGATCACGTGATCTCGGTTCACACATACATACACAACGCAAACTAACAAAACATTAACTAAGTACATACCAACTATAATAGACCTTCAACCTAGCTATGGGAGCATACACTTCAGTGTAGTCTAAACCTTCAACCTGGCGAAAACCGCGAACGACAAGTCATGCCTTGTTTCGAACAATAACCCCCGTGTCATCTTGCTTGTTTCGGAAAACCCATCTTGTACCCAATGCTTTCTTTCCTACGGGCAGCTCAACCAACTTCCAAACTTTGAGCTTATCGAACTGATTCAATTCCTCGTGCATAGCATCCACCCAGCTCGGATCCTGAAGAGCCATTTCCACTGACTTCGGCTCCATCTGAGAGATGAAACAAGAAAACAGACAACTGTTGATATGTCCGGGCTGGCTTTTGGTGGACACACCTGTTTCGAGAGGACCTATGACATTTTTAATTGGATGATCTCGTTGAATTTTTGACAGAATGGATTGCTCGGGAACAGAACTGGTGGGAGGTAGGTTTGATATATCTTCAAGGACTTCAGTGAGAGGGTTCTTCAATCCCGATGTCGTTGTACTATGTGAGTACGAGGTGCTAGCAATGTATTCATTAGAAATGTCATCTGGAAATAAGGTACTTCCGAAAATTTGACGAATAGGACTCTCCCTCTCAACTATTGGAGAGTTTTCTGTTGTAGTTGTTGTAGACACGGTTTTGGTAGTATTTTCTTGTTGATTGTCTGACAATGGTTGAGTGGTATCCGTTGATTCTAAGGATTCATCATCCAGAACTGGGGATATATGAGAAACAGCAGGTGAACCATCTTTCTCAGAATCTAAGACATCAGCACTTGAACCATCTGTATCAATGACTGGAAACAGATTGAAGGGTATAAACAGTTCATTATAATCGAACAACCAGTCAGGACTGACAGGAGCATCGGTTTGATTTTCTTCCAACCAACGTACATCATACGACTCTAGTATCTGCTTAGTTGACTTGTTGTAGACTCTTTAGGCAGTGCGACCAACATACCCGACAAGATAACAGTCATCAGCTTTAGCTCCAAATTTTGGAGTCGATTCAAGATTAAGTAAATTACACGGACAACCAGACGCCCTGAAATGTGAAACCGTGGGCTTATGACCATAGACAATCTCATATGGAGTCTTCATTTGAGACTTGTTGATCAGCACCTGATTTTGGACATAACACGCCGTATTAACAGCTCCTGCCCAGAAGAATAATGACATTTTTGAATCACACAACATGGTTCTTGCCGCCTCAATAAGAGTTTTGTTTCTTCGTTCAACAACATCATTCTGTTGCGGTGTCCTAGCATAACTGTACTAGTCGAAGTACCCCCTTCTCTGCACAAAAATAGTTCAATGAAGCATTCTTGAATTCTGTGCCATTGTCACAATAAATACCCTTCAACTTTAAGTTAAGCTGATTCTCCATAAGCACCATGAACTTTTTAATCAGTTCTGCAGTCTCACTATTATTTGACAAGAATAACACCCAAGTAAAACGTGAGTAGTCATACGAGAAAGACTTAAAACATGAACAGGACCGAACAGTTCCATATGCAATAACTGAAATACTGATGAAATGGTATTAATCAGTTTTGGCTTATGAGATTTGTGAATATGTTTACCCAAGGCACAGGCCACACATTTTTCAATAGTAACAAAATCTTTGATGGGTAAGCCACACACCAAGTCGTTTTTAGCAAGACGATTTAATATTTTAACATCTGCATGACTAAGACAACGATGCCAAAGCATGGCATTATGTTATGACACTTTGTTCATGTCGATCACATAAGCATTACCTTTTCTTTGTGATCGAACAAGAATCCAGTCTTCTGGTATAATGATACCAGGTTTCAAAATCAAACACAATTTATTAGTGAAATGAGTTGAGAAAGTTTTATCACATATCTGTGAAACACTCAACAGACTGTGCTTCAACTCAGGAACAAAGTTAACATTTTCAAATTTTAGAACACCATTACTTACTGTGCCCTTCTGCTTAATATTCCCTTTCTCTCATCCCGCAAAGGAAACATACCCACCGTCAAAGATTTGAATGTCGTGTAGCTGGGAATGTATCATGTCATGTGCTTGGAACAGCCACTATCAACATACTAGGGTCTGATGATATTCCTCCATATCTGTTCCTGCATGATGTGCGAGATTAGTTAGACTTTGGTACCCAGTACAAAGTTACACTGGGTGCACCAGATTTATCTAAAGTTGTCACATGTTTCCATGACTTGTCTTTTAGATCATCTAATATGGAATTCGATGCCTCTTATACCGAAGACTTAGGCAACCATTCATGTCTACCATTGTAAGATTTGACATTATTTGTACGAATGGATGACTTGGTCTCTGATTTGCAAGTTGGAGACACTAATGACTTTGTCTTTTTCACTTGTTTCGGTTTAGAAGTCGTGTTCATTTTTAAAACTAAAGCACCGTTTCTACCACCTTCATGAAACATGTTAGGCTTGGTCTGATAAGGATACCAGATTTGTTTATGTTCCAATCAACGTTAGAGGGATTAGCTTGGTGATACCTGAAATTTCGTTGATACTTATTACAAAGCATATTCCTCTGATAGAATCCATTGTATGGGACACATGGATGGTGTGGACAATTTCTAGCAATATTACCAGGAGTATCACAATTAAAACAAGTTTGACATTTTATATAGAATTTATATTGATCAACTCCCTGTTTGGACCTATTGTGTGGACCAGTTTGCTTTGCCCGGTGTTTACTGCTTGACACATGGTTTGACTTATTACCCTATTTGTCATTAAAGCATCCCTCTTTAACAAAATTAGCCAATGAGTATTTATTAGAATTTTTCAAGTTTTTAAACTTATTAAAACCACATCACCAGAATTCAAAGTTTTAACAGAATCAACCACACAATTGTCTTAGCTCTTAAAACAGAGCCCACACAAACAGTCGGAATAACATATTTCTAAACAGGTAATTTTAAAAGAACATAAGAATTAATGTCTTTATCAATTGAAACACATGAATCATAATCCTCATCAGTCCAATCCTCAATGATTACTTTATATGCACATGAGGAAAACACATTAGAATCGTTCACTTCTGAAGTGGACGCAGTGGCTTTACTGAGTCGACTTTGTCATTTTTTGTTGCTTTATTGTACTTCATTTCTTTTACCTTTTCTTCCTGCTCTTTGTTAACAGGAAGACCAATATAGTTGTCATTGTATGGTGAGGGTATGTGACTATATCCTATACCCTCACCTTCATTTTCTTTCTATCATAATTGTTTTTCAATCATGGAATTGACTACTTTACTGTAACCATCAAATTTTCTAAAGTCTAGTTCAAACCTTTTAAATTTATTGGTAAGATTTGAAATTTCTAATTTAGAGGCTTCTATTTGCCAGTTAATTCAACAATTTTCTGTTAGGCAATAAGGTGGTGATAACATTTTAAACTAAAATCAGACTTGAGTTGTAACGATTCAGGCAAAATCAGGTATACCCTAACCGGTATATACTATTTATGTGTTATTTAATAATGAATATATGAATTATAATGTGTTTATACGAGTATGTATGGTTCACAGTACGGATTATGCTCGACTATACAGTTAATCGTATTGGAAATGCGATTAACCGATTAACGGTTATTGAAGCCCGAACGAATCGAGGATTACATTATAAACGAGATATATGATATTTAGTGATGTTTACGAAGTATTAAAGCTTCGGGATAAGTGAATTAAAGCACAGAAAAAGAATTTTCGATTTAATGGTACGTCGGTACGTTAAACGAAACCTTTAATACCAAACCGAGCAAGAGACGATCGATCAAGCCGAAAAAGATGCGCAATTATTAATAATATGATGTTTTAAGTTAATAAATGTCATGGTTTAAGTTTTTAAAGTTTTTAAACCGGTTTTATATAAATTTCATTTTTTAAGCCGAAAATGACCGTTTTAGACTCGTTTTAAGTTGAATTAAACATTTAACCCAAAAACGAACTGAACCAGAATATCCAAAACATTATCCGGATTTCCAAAATCCAAATGGGTGGCTAGAAATGGAAAGGTGGGTCCCACCCCACCTCCCCTTGACTTTCGATCGGACAAGGGTATATCCCTTGTCACTTGTTATTTTTTTTTAAACAAACATCTCAACCTTCATCAATTCTCTCCACATTATGACCTAAAAACCCGGATTTTTAGCAAGAAAAGTAAGGTAAAAATCGAGTTATTTACGTTTTCATCTTCGTTTCTTGAGTTTATTTGCAAGAAAATGAGGTTTCAAAGATGAAAACCGATTCTTGCGTGATCAAGTGATGTATACGGGTTATACAAGGGATCTTGGTCCAAGAAAGGAGTTAAACGAACCAAAAACGAATTTTTACGGTTTAAATCTTTGTTTCTAAATCATAACCGAACCCATGAAAGAAATGGCTTGATTGTGGGTGTAACTTGCTTGGTGTGGTGTTATTGTGCTTGTAGGTGTTGTATCTAGTTGTTAACAAAGGCTAAAAAGCAAGATCCTTGCGATTTGAAACTAAAAACACAAGGTAGTTCGGTTTTTATATGGTGTATGTGTTTTGGACAGATTGTGGTACGTTTAGAGTTAGGCTACAAAATTTCACAGAGATGATCTACACATGAAAATATGAGATCTGTGAAAATTTGGTAATTTTTAGACAAAGGATGAATATTTGGTGAATTTAATGCTCGGTTATGGCTAAAAATGATGAAAAATATTTAAATATCATGATAAATTCTAGAAAATTCCAGATAAGCTTCTTATAACATGTAAAAGTCACACACAAAATTTTAGGTCAGTTGGAGAAGTCTAAGTAGGCTTTTCGGTTAAACGAGTTCTAGGGTTTTCTAGCTCGGTTTAAGTGAAAATGGCAGGTAAAATGAGATTTTGGTTCAGAAAAAATTACAGGGGACTATGTTGATGGCAGGGTCATCCAGGAAAAATTTGGGATTTTTCTAAGGTCGTTTGGTATTTACGACATATTTAGTGTTTAAATGGTGTTTATAAAAATAGATAAATAAATTTTAAATATAAAAATTAATTCTAGAAATATTTTTATAAAATTCCCCACTATCAAAAAGTGATTTGTGCAAAATTTCAAGATCCGAGATTAAACGGATAATTATTTGTGCTAAAAAGAAAATAAAAACAAACTTTTAAAGTTTAAAACGCGTAAACCGGTAAAGTTCGCCTAAACGAGCTGACTGGTGTATAAAAACCCAAAAAAATGAACTATTTTCATATAACTGAGTTAAACAGGTAAAAATAAATCATCCAAAACTAATTTGGATGATTTGAGTAATTTTATCCGATTTAACAGTTTCCGGTACACTAAAAGACGGAAACGGGTCCCGAGGCCAATCGGTGCGTCTAAACCGAGCTCTAATTTCACAACTTTAATTAAATTATCAGTCAACAACTATTTTCGGGTCGTGTGTGACCAAACTCATTGTTGAAACGTAAAAACGGATAACCGTGCTAGGCACGCATAACGGGGAAAACGAACTAATAGTAATTTTAACTATTGAACTCTAAATGATATCACAATCTGAGTCTGGAGAAGTGTTTCTGGGTTAACATTGCCCCGGAACGGGTACAGTACTGGGTTAACAGTGTCCCCAGATGTACCGGTTAACACGGTTAAAGTTATATTAATAGTGATTGTATAGTAACGAACTTAGGGATCGTATTACAGATCCGGATTAGTAGCTGCGTACTGTGTTACCTACTTGCTTGCGAAAGATGAGTTTCACGAGCCCCTTTTTCTGAATTGTTTTTAAATATTTTCTCGGGGCGGGAAGCATGTTACTATTAAAATGTTTAAGTACATACTGAACGCATGGATTTGCGTGAATTTATATATATCTTATTGTACGGGAATCGTACGGGAATGTACTAAGATGGTAATTGTCTGAGTTGCTAACATTGTAAGGCCCCGTAACACGAGTGATTAGCTAAAAGCCGGCAGAGTGTGAATAGTACTATTGGTCTGACAAACCCAACTGGTCCGGCATGGATTTGCTGATGTTTCTCAGCCAGTTGCACATGTCTATTTTGTTGTTATTTATTTTTGCTATGTAATGTTAGGCATAGCGGTTTGGGGCAGGTTCGTGGGCGGAGTATGCCACGAGGTTGTATGTGGATAGTCAGAGGTTTCACTTGTGGGTTCAGCATAATTACATCGCAAATATATGATATTTATAATGATTTGTCACTGTTTATTTAAATTAGTGAAACTCACCAACTATTCGTAGTTGACCCGTTTTCTTTACATGCTTTCTAGGTACCCCAAACTGGATTAATTGCTACATGCCTGACGATGCGTGCTTTTTTTGTGGAAGCTTAATGATTTTTTTTGTATTAAATATGTTAATGTAATGTTGGTAAAACTTATGTGATAACGCTTAGACGGTAACTAAACTAGGAACAATGTAATATGGTGTAAATTAATGTAGTGGTGTTTTCTTTATAAGCAATGCTGTTGATATCAGACGTGTCTGTTGCATCCCGTTTACGTTTCCGCTGCGGTTACGGGGTGTTACAGAACTTGGTATCAGAGCTATTGGTTATAAAGAATTAGGATGTCTTTAAAAGATACCTAAAATATAACCAGTAGCTCAAGTATTATAGGATCTGAATATCAACTAATAATTTATAGTGACGAGATCTGGATGAACTTGGATGGGCAAGTGAGTTATTATGGTCCGGAACATAATAACAGACTTGTCCGCACAAGGGAATTCAGGGGAAGTCACGGGGAACATTAATAGGTAAAACCGGCAACATATGTGTAAGTATATGATAATATGTTTATGTGACAAAGTTGTATAAGTATGTGTATATTAATTATGATTTACAGTATGGAAGGAACTATATGTTTGCTAAATTTTGTACAGTTAAGGATGTCGAGGTCACGAAGTCTGTCAGTGGAGGAGGACCCGGAGGAGGCCAGTTCCAGGAACTCTAGGAGCTTACGCCTAGCATCCAGCACTGAGCCTAGTGAGACTAGCCGTAGGAGTACTAGCATGTCCTCACCTACTAGGGTTGCCAGATCCCCCACCCCACCCGCACCACAGGCCACCGCTACCCCTCCCAGACCCGGATCCCGCCTCACGGCGCGGATCAGTGTCCCCTATGTCCCACCTACCTCTACCCCACCCAGACCTACTTTCCACAGGGGCGAGTCCTCCTGCCCCCAGCCCGAGCCTGTGCCTCCACCCGTGTGGGGTACCCCTAGGCTGGAGAGGGATGAGCGTCCCTCCTCCGAGGCTGCATGGCTCCGAGTGCTCACCGAGAAGGTGGTTGAGCACACCATCGCCTTGACGGTGGGGATCCAGAGGAGGAGACACTAGGCGGATTGCGTACTGGACAGCCAGTACGCGATTGGCCAGCTGAGGAGGGAGGGCGCATACTCCCAGTGGATGATTGACCGGATGGAGACACGGATCTAGGGTTTGCTGGCGGTGTTGGTGGTGATGGTGGCAGTGTTGGTGTGGTTGGTATACCACCATGCTTAGTTATGTTAGGGTGGTAGTAGTCAGGGTCCACTTTTTGATACTCTGTGTAAGCAGTTAGTGGCGATGCTAACATAGAGTGAATCTTGGGTAGTTATAGTACAGCCACTAGCCCATAGGGGGTCTCTTTTGAGGATATCATTGTAGATACTTTTGGTGTATCATTCAAGCACTGACCCATAGCGGGTTATGTCGAAATGATGCCGATGTAGGACTGATGTATGAAAACTTAATCTATGTGGGGATGTTTATGTAATATGTACTGATGTTTATTAATGAATGGAATGTGTGTTGTGTATCGAGATTGAAATTTGTATTAATTATATGTATTTTTCTTAATGTTGTGTAGAATGGCACCAAAACGGTCAGCTCGAATGTCAGAAGTGGATGTGGATCGTCTGATTGCTCGACAGTTAGAGGCGGCGATACCGGATATAGTATCGCGCATCGCCGCCAGTATTAACAATACGACCAATCCAGACCCTGCGAGCAATTAAACGACCACCAATAATGATGGGGAACAAAATGTTAACCCTCCACCGAACGGTAACCCGATTCCGAGTAATGACGCACCGCCTAGGGTGGTCGTTACAGACAGTAATGGCCCTATACCTAGTGTAGAAACGAACCGCAATGAACCGACTCCTGCAACAAGGGGATGTTCAATTAAAGATTTTATGTTGTGCAAGCCCCTAGAATTTAGCGGGTCTGAGGGACCAAATGGGTTGGTTAAGTGGATTGAGAAAATAGAGTCTGTTGTGAACATCAGCAACTGCCCTGAGGATTACGTTGTTAAGTATGCTACCTGCACGTTCACGAACCATGCCTTGACATGGTGGAACACAATAGTGCAAACTCGCGGTCAGGCAGCGACAAACCGCATGACCTGGGCAGAGCTCAAGGCCCTTGTACTGGAACATTTCTGCCCGAAAAACGAACTGCAGAAGTTAGAAAACGAATTGTGGAACCTGGAGATGCAGGGGGCAGACCACTTGGGTTATACGAACCGATTTAATGAATTGTCGCGATTGGTGCCATGGTTGGTCACCCCAGAGTCAAAGAGGGTTGAGCGCTATATATGGGGACTAACTCCAGTAGTAAGGAGTATAGTCAACTCTGGGGGACACAAGACGTTTGAGGGTGCGGTGACTCAAGCTGGTATCGTCACATACAATTTCGTGAGGAGTGGGTCACTGAAGGTGGCAGGATAGTCTGCTGGGGGAAAGCGAGGTACGTAAGACAATAGGATCCAGGAGAAGAAGCAAAATAAACGTGCTCGGCCCGCTGCCCAGAACTACGCCATGACTAGTTCAGGCGGAAGGCAGGAATCGCAGAAAGGGACGTTCCCTAAGTGTGGGAAATGCGGTTACCAGCATGGTGGCGAGTGTAAGGGAGTAGTGTGCCACCGGTGTGGCAGGAATGGGCACTACGCACCGAGTTGTAGGACAAACCTAAACAATCTGAACCGACAACCGCAACTTATCCGTGCGCAGCCACATAGGACCCAACTAGCCCGACAACAAAACCCACAAGGAAACCAAATGATGACCACCAGCCGTGCTTGCTTTGAATGCAGCAGCACAGATCACTTCAAGAGATACTGTCCGAAACTGAACCAGGGAGGAAATGGGAGGCAAACCGTGGGTCAGGCATCGTCGTCCAATCCGGCGATAGGCCGAGCATTTGTGATGGGGGCGAACGAAGCACGCCAGGACCCCAGCGTAGTGACAGGTACATTCCTCGTCTCTGATCATTACGCTTCTGTATTATTTGATACGGGCGCCGATAGAAGTTTTGTCTCCGTTAAGTTCCTATCGATAACAAACCTTCCGATTAGTGAAACCATAGAACCTTATACCGTAGAAGTCGCTAACGGTAAAACCATGATAGTTAATCAGATAGTTCGGAATTGCCCTTTTATTCTGAACGACCAATCCTTCTTGATTGACTTATTACCGGTAGAATTAGGTAGTTTTGACGTAATAGTGGGAATGGATTGGTTAGCACGTAACAAAGTGGAAATAAACTGTGAAAAGAAAATCGTCAAGATCCGGGTGTCGGATGACGAAAAGGTGTTAGTGCAAGGAGAGAAGTCGGGCACAATGACACCATTTATATCCCACCTCAAGGTGTTAAAATATATATGCCAGGGATGCGTGGCGTATCTAGCGAGCTTGACGGCCACAGATTCTGAGGAGAAACGGGTGGATGATATCCCGGTGGTACGCGAATTTCCACAAGTTTTCCCAGAAGAACTTCCTGGATTACCGCCAACCCGACAGGTCGAATTCAAAATCGATTTAATACCTCAAGCTGGCCCTGTTGCTAAAGCACCCTACCGACTTGCACCGTCCGAGATGCAAGAATTATCCAATCAGTTGCAAGAATTGTTGGATAAAGGATTTATACGTCCTAGTCATTCCCCGTGGGGTGCACCTGTATTATTCGTGAAAAAGAAGGACGGGAGCCTTAGAATGTGCATTGATTACAGGGAGTTGAACAAGTTAACAATTAAAAATAGGTACCCTCTTCCCCGAATTGATGATCTGTTTGACCAGCTGCAAGGTGCGAGCTATTTCTCAAAAATTGATCTTAGATCGGGATACCATCAGGTTAGAATTCAAGAAGAAGATATCCCAAAAACCGCATTCCGGACTCGCTACGGCCATTACAAGTTCTTAGTTATGCCTTTCGGACTAACAAATGCGCCGGCAGTGTTCATGGACCTCATGAATCGAGTCTGTAAACCCTACCTCGACAAATTCGTCATCGTGTTTATTGACGATATTTTGATCTACTCGAAAAGTAAAGAAGAGCACGAGCAACACCTAAGAATAATTTTAGAGCTTCTGAATCAGGAAAAGTTGTATGCAAAATTCCCCAAGTGTAACTTCTGGTTACAAGAAGTACAATTCCTCGGTCACGTTGTAAACCATCAAGGGATACATGTTGATCCGAGTAAGGTTGAAGCAATTAAGAATTGGCAAGTGCCTAAATCGCCAAAAGAAATCCGCCAATTCTTAGGCTTAGCTGGATATTATCGTCGATTTATAGAGAACTTTTCCAGCATCGCCCAACCTTTAACTCTCCTGACTCAAATGGATCGAAAATATGAATGGGGAGAAGAGCAGGAGACGGCATTTCAAACGTTAAAGCAAAAATTGTGCCAAGCGCCGATTTTAAGTCTCCCCGATGGAGACGATGGTTTTGTCGCGTATTGTGACGCATCGCGTAGAGGGTTAGGATGCGTGTTGATGCAGACTAATAAGGTTATAACCTATGCTTCCCGACAGTTAAAAGTACAAGAGAAAAATTACACTACTCACGACTTAGAAATGGGAGCGGTTATCTTCGCACTTAAAATCTGGAGACATTATCTCTACGGTACGAAGTGCACCATCTTCACCGATCATAAAAGTTTGCAGCACATATTCGATCAGAAAGAACTGAATATGAGGCAACGAAGATGGGTCGAGTTGTTAAACGATTATGACTGTGACATCCGTTATCACCCCGGCAAGGCTAACGTCGTAGCCGATGCCTTGAGTAGGAAAGATCGGGTTAAGCCATTGCGAGTGCGAGCACTAGGGATGATAGTCCAGTCGAATCTTTCGGACCTGATTCGAGTCGCTCAACGTGAGGCATTGAAAGAGGAACAATTGGAAAAGGAGGGACTTTACGGCGATGAGAAGAATTTCGAACAGCGCGTGGACGAAATTCTCTATTTCAAAAATTGGGTTTGGATCCCGACCCTCCATGACCTTTGTGAATTAATCATGGACGAAGCGCATAGATCGAAATATTCCATACATCCGGCATCGGATAAGATGTACAAGGATGTGAAGGAGTTCTACTGGTGGCCGGGTATGAAAAATGATATAGCAACGTATGTCGGTAAGTGTGCGACTTGTGCGAGAGTTAAGGCGGAGCACCAGAAACCCTCGGGATGTTACAACAACCGGAAATTCCCGAATGGAAATGGGAGCAAATCACGATGGATTTTGTGACACATCTCCCTAAGACGTCCCGAGGACATGATGCAATTTGGGTAATCGTGGATCGATTAACCAAATCGGCACATTTTATCCCGATTAGGAATAATTATAACACTGAGAGACTCGCGCAGATTTATATAAATGAAATTGTGTCTCGTCATGGGATACCCATCTCAATCATCTCCGATCGGGATAGCCATTTCACCTCCAATCTTTGGCAAGCTGTGCAAGAAGCGCTGGGAACGCGTATTGATCTAAGCACAGCTTACCACCCTCAGACCGATGGTCAGTCTGAGAGGACCATCCAAACCCTGGAGGATTTGCTTCGTGCATGCGTACTGGATTTTAAGGGAAATTGGAATCAACATCTCCCATTCGTTGAATTTTCCTATAATAACAGTTACCATAGCAGTATAAAGGCAGCGCCTTACGAAGCATTGTATGGTCGGAAGTGCCGATCACCACTCTTCTGGACTGAAGTGGGCGACACTCAGGTTATTAGATCAGACCTGGTCCAGGAAACGACCAGCAAAATCCTTGAAATTAGGAAAAATCAGAAGGCCGCGCGGGATCGGCAGAAGAGTTATGCCGATACCCGTAGAAAACTGTTGTCGTTTGAGAAAGGTGATAAAGTGTATTTGAAGGTATCACCTTGGAAGGGTGTAGTCAGATTTGGAAAGGCGGGGAAGTTAGCCCCGAGATATATTGGACCATTCAATATTACTGCAAAAATCGGTCCCGTAGCATACCGATTAGAACTACCCGATGAACTGAGTTCAGTTCACAACGTGTTTCACGTATTGAACTTGAAAAGATGTCTGGCGGATGAGACATCGGTGTTACCTTTAGAGGGTGTCCAAATAAGTGATAAGCTCAATTTCGTAGAGGAACCATAGAAATAGTAGACGGGAAAATCAAGCAACTTAGACACAATAAGATTTCGTTGGTCAAAGTTAGATGGAATTCGCAACGAGGCCCAGAATATACATGGGAACGAAAGGACGAATTCCGGAAGAAATACCCCTACCTATTTCCTCAAAAGGAAGTAGTCGACGCGTAAAATTTCGAGGACGAAATTTTGTTTACGGGGGGAGAATGTAACGATTCCGGCAAAATCAGGTATACCGTAACCGGTATATACTATTTATGTGTTATTTAATAATGAATATATGAATTATAATGTGTTTATACGAGTATGTATGGTTCACAGTATGGATTATGCTCGACTATACAGTTAATCGTATTGGAAATGCGATTAACCGATTAACGGTTATTGAAGCCCGAACGAATCATGGATTACATTATAGACGAGATATATGATATTTAGTGATGTTTACGAAGTATTAAAGCTTCGGGATAAGTGAATTAAAGCACAGAAAAAGAATTTTTGATTTAATGGTACGTCGGTACGTTAAACGAAACCTTTAATACCAAACCGAGCAAGAGACGATCGATCAAGCCGAAAAAGATGCGCAATTATTAATAATATGATGTTTTAAGTTAATAAATGTCATGGTTAAAGTTTTTAAACCGGTTTTATATAAATTTCATTTTTTAAGCCGAAAACGACCGTTTTAGACTCGTTTTAAGTTGAATTAAACATTTAACCGAAAAACGAACTGAACCAGATTATTCAAAACATTATCCGGATTTCCAAAATCCAAATGGGTGGCTAGAAATGGAAAGGTGGGTCCCACCCCACCTCCCCTTGACTTCCGATCGGACAAGGGTATATCCCTTGTCACTTGTTATTTTTTTTTAAAACAAACATCTCAACCTTCATCAATTCTCTCCACATTATGACCTAAAAACCCGGATTTGTAGCAAGAAAAGTAAGGTAAAAATCGAGTTATTTACGTTTTCATCTTCGTTTCTTGAGTTTATTTGCAAGAAAATGTGGTTTCAAAGATGAAAAACGATTCTTGCATGATCAAGTGATGTATACGGGTTATACAAGGGATCTTGGTCCAAGAAAGGAGTTAAACGAACCAAAAACGAATTTTTACGGTTTAAATCTTTGTTTCTAAATCATAACCGAACCCATGAAAGAAATGGCTTGATTGTGGGTGTAACTTGCTTGGTGTGGTGTTATTGTGCTTGTAGGTGTTGTATCTAGTTGTTAACAAAGGCTAAAAAGCAAGATCCTTGCGATTTGAAGCTAAAAACACAAGGTAGTTCGGTTTTTATATGGTGTATGTGTTTTAGACAGATTGTGGTACGTTTAGATTTAGGCTACGAAATTTCACAGAGATGATCTACACATGAAAATATGAGATCTGTTAAAATTTGGTAATTTTTTGGACAAAGGATGAATATTTGGTGAATTTAATGCTCGGTTATGGCTAAAAATGATGAAAAATATTTAAATATCATGATAAATTCTGGAAAATTCCAGATAAGCTTCTTATAACATGTAAAAGTCACACACAAAATTTTAGGTCAGTTGGAGAAGTCTAAGTAGGCTTTCGGTTAAACGAGTTCTAGGGTATTCTAGCTCGGTTTTAGTGAAAATGGCAGGTAAAAAGAGATTTTGGTTCTGGAAAAATTACAGGGGACTATGTGGATGGCAGGGGTCATCCAGGAAAAATTTGGGATTTTTCTAAGGTCGTTTGGTATTTACGACATATTTAGTGTTTAAATGGTGTTTAAAAAAATAGATAAATAAATTATAAATATAAAAATTAATTCTGGAAATATTTTTATAAAATTCCCCACTGTCAAAAAGTGATTTGTGCAAAATTTCAAGATCCGAGATTAAACGGATAATTATTTGTGCTAAAAAGAAAATAAAAACAAACTTTTAAAGTTTAAAACGCGTAAACCGGTAAAGTTCGCCTAAACGAGCTGACTGGTCTATAAAAACCCTAAAAATGAACTATTTTCACATAACTGAGTTAAACAGGTAAAAATAAATCATCCGAAAATAATTCGGATGATTTGAGTAATTTTATCTTATTTAACAGTTTCCGGTACACTAAAGACAGAAACGGTTCCCGCGGCCAATCGGGGCGTCTAAACCGAGCTCTAATTTCACAACTTTAATTAAATTATCAGTTAACAACTATTTTCGGGTCGTGTGTGACCAAACTCATTGTTGAAACGTAAAAACGGATAACCGTTCTAGGCACGCAAAACGGGGAAAACAAACTAATAGTAATTTTAACTATTGAACTCTAAATGATATCACAATCTGAGTCCGGAGAAGTGTTTCTGGGTTAACATTGCCCCGGAACGGGTACAGTACTGGGTTAACAGTGTCCCCAGATGTACCGGTTAACACGGTTAAAGTTATATTAATAGTGATTGTATAGTAACGAACTTAGGGATCGTATTACAGATCCGGAATAGTAGCTGCGTACTGTGTTACCTACTTGCTTGCGAAAGGTGAGTTTCACGAGCCCCTTTTTCTGAATTGTTTTTAAATATTTTCTCGGGGCGGGAAGCATGTTACTATTAAAATGTTTAAGTATATACTGAACGCATGGATTTGCGTGTATTTATATATATCTTATTGTACAGGAATCGTACGGAAATGTACTAAGATGGTAATTGTCTGAGTTTCTAACATTGTAAGGCCCCGTAACCCGAGTGATTAGCTAAAAGCCGGTAGAGTGTGAATAGTACTATTGGTCTGACAAACCCAACTGGTCCGGCATGGATTTGCTGATGTTTCCCAGCCAGTTGCACATGTTTATTTTGTTGTTATTTATTTTTGCTATGTAATGTTAGGCATAGCGGTTTGGGGCAGGTTCGTGGGCAGAGTATGCCACGAGGTTGTATGTGGATAGTCAGAGGTTTCACTTGTGGGCTCAGCATAATTACATTGCTAATATATGATATTTATAATGATTTATCACTGTTTATTAAATTAGTGAAACTCACCAACTATTCGTAGTTGACCGGTTTTCTTTACATGCTTTCTAGGTACCCCCAAACTGGATTAATTGCTACATGCCTGACGATGCGTGTTTTTTTTGTGGAAGCTTAATGATCTTTTTGTATTAAATATGTTAATGTAATGTTGGTAAAACTTATGTGCTAACGCCTAGACGGTAACTAAACTCGGAACAATGTAATATGGTGTAAATTAATGTAGTGGTGTTTTCTTTATAAGCAATGTTGTTGATATCAGACGTGTCTGTTGCATCCCGTTTACGTTTCCGCTGCGGTTACGGGGTGTTACATGAGTTTAGAAAAATCCTTTTTATGTGCTTCTATTTTATCTTTGGAAGCTCTTTCATTTTTCTTGAGATTATAATTTTTGGATTTTACTACTTCCATTTCTCTAAGCAAGTTACTATTATGAGATTTATAGTGATCTAGTTTATCAATACAAGCTTGAGAACATAGTTGAGAACTTACCTCAGATGAGCTGGAAGTAGTGGAAGCCATAAAAGCAAATTAAAGCTCCTTAACTTGTTCGTCAGCAACATTTTCTTCCTCAACATGAGCAAAATTAGCAGTCTGATTACTTATGTTGAGAGAAGCCATCTGATCAGTCCATGAGAATTGTTGAGCTACCAAACCCCATTCACCGTCACCCGAACTAGCCCCACTTTCTCCTCTAGCACTTCCCACTGGTACCAGCGCCCTTTCCATGTTATCCTTCCTAAGCTGGATTGGTACATTCATGAGCAAAGTGACCCGACTCGTGACTATTGTAACACCTCAGAGTATCCTTGTTAAATCCCACCTTCAGATTATTTTGGTATATTTCAATTATTCCTGCCCGTTCTCTTAGTAAATTTCTTAGCCCGAAACACTGCCATGGCAATTTGCCAAGAGATATCCATTACTACTACATCATTAGGATGAATGTGATCAACCTCAGGAGCAACTACCGGTTGAACCAGATCTCCAGCAAGGGATGTGTTGTAGCAATTCATAAACCCCGCCATCAAAGCAATGTTTTCTTGAGTTTCCTTTGGAATAGAAGAAATCTGACTGTAATTCTGACTAGATGATGCACCAGATGTTTGAGGTTTAATAGTAGCAGCAAGTGGTTGAGCAGGTTTAGCAAAAAAACAATGGAGCTGGTTGTAGTGAAGCTTGGGAGAATTAACCCGGAGCAAATTTAAAAATTGAAAAGTTGCTTTTAGGTTGAAATTGCTGTTATCCCTGAGTAGCTTTGAACATTGAGAAGTTTTCTTGCGAAATAAGTGCATTGTTGGAAGCAACACTGTAGCCCGCTGTATTGTAGGAGTTGTAAGTCCCCCCGGGGCATCGCCGATCGATACGAGATCCGTACGAGGTCTAGGAGTGCGGAATCCTCCTAGACTCGTTTAATGGTGTAGAAGACGAAGAACACAATTACACACAAACACATACACGAACAAACACACGAATGGGATAAACACATCTGCAGATCATTTATATAATAACCGAAACACATTACATACCAAACACGAAAACAAATGACCGCCGACCCGAGGTGAGCTCTACCTCGGGCCGTCCCACACGACTCTCCCTCTCGGTTTCTCTCTAGCTACTTGAACTGGACACAAAATACTCTAATTTTCTGGATACTCAAACCTAAACAAGACACATATATATATATCGAAACAACTTCGCGGGCTTGGGCTTGGGCCAGTACGCGAAGTTGTTATAACTTCGCCTATGGCGAAGTTGTTCTAACTTCGCCTATGGCAGAAGTTGTTACAACTTCGCCTATGGCGAAGTTGTTATAACTTCGCCTATGGTGAAGTTGTTCTAACTTCGTACTTCGTTTCCGCTGATCAGAATTGCATAGCGACGGTCACAAAATGCACCAACAGACTCCCCTTTGACCGTTGCTCTCAATTCTAACAAACAAAATAGATCATCTGTTACAAAACATGCACCAACAGACTCCCTCTTAACTGATGATCTTCTGTTTGCTCTTCAACCAGCCGTGTCTGAAACTGTCTTGTAGCTTCACAAATCTATCAATCACCCAGCGTCTTCCATATCCGATCTCCCCTTCAGTGTAAGCTTTTCCGACTATATAGATTGAGATCTTTGAAATGCATGCATCCCCGTGCCTAATTGATCATCTCAACCAATCACGTGAGTCCTTCTTACTTCACCAACACGTGAAGTTCTTCTAACTTCACCAACACGTGAAGCTGGGCTCCCTCCACAACTTCACCAACACGTCGGCATACGATAAGGTTTAATCTTCAACTACTCAACATCAAGTGATCAATTTCATCACAAAACCACCTTGACAGAATCTAACACACATGACCATTAATTAATCCGAAGCATCTTCAATCACCAGGGATAACGATCAAGAACATAAACACTTTAATTCCCGATTAAATCCAACTTGTTCCAGAATTTTCACTTTAATAAATAAGCATCACGTTTCAGGATCCAATTCTCGAACGCCTTGAAAATAACATAAATAATATGCTCTGACCGCAATCCAGTAATGACGAAAACCTTCAGTTCAATTTGACTTTCTTCTGTTGGTCAACCTCGAACAACAACTATTTCATTGCCCACAAACACCCAAATATGTGTCAATATCCAGTTTCAATCAATATCCCATTCACAACCTCAACTCCATATCCAGAGTTGACACGTATTTGTTCACACGTAAGACCAAGAGATAACAAGTTTCACTCGTTGACGGAACAACGTCTTTGGTCTCACAATAATCGCGTACACCTGGCCATACAGACGAAAACTCTTTTTTTTTTTTTAACTTCGCCTAAACTCAACTTCGCCCCTCCTTAACTTCGCCTGTCCATAACTTCGCTTGTACATAACTTCGCTTAACCTTATATCTTCGCCTAAACCCTAAAATTTAAGCGACAACTTCGCCTGAACCCCATAACTTCGCCTGCGGCGGCTGTTCGGCCAAAAACGCATCAGAAACGTGCCAGAAACACCAAAACGCAGATCTCGAACCATAGCATAAGAGCCTAAGGCTCTGATACCACTTGTAAGTCCCCCCGGGGCGTCGCCGATCGATACGAGATCCGCACGAGGTCTAGGAGTGCGGAATCCTCCTAGACTCGTTTAATGGTGTAGAAGACGAAGAACACAATTACACACAAACACATACACGAACAAACACACGAATGGGATAAATACATCTGCAGATCATTTATATAATAACCGAAACACATTACATACCAAACACGAAAACAAATGACGGCCGACCCGAGGTGAGCTCTACCTCGGGCCGTCCCACACGACTCTCCCTCTCGGTTTCTCTCTAGCTACTTGAACTGGACACACAATACTCTAATTTTCTGGATACTCAAACCTAAACAAGACACATATATATATATCGAAACAACTTCGCGGGCTTGGGCTTGGGCCAGTAGGCGAAATTGTTAGAACTTCGCTTATGGCGAAGTTGTTCTAACTTCGCCTATGGCAGAAGTTGTTACAACTTCGCCTATGGCGAAGTTGTTATAACTTCGCCTATGGTGAAGTTGTTTTAACTTCGTACTTTGTTTCCGCTGATCAGAATTGTATAGCGACTGTCACAAAATGCACCAACAGGAGTTTGAATGGTTTATGGCACGTTTCTTGTCATCCATGTCACAAGCCTTGATGATCGTCATAACCTCAGACAGTGTCAGTCTGTTGAGATCCTTCGTCTTTTTGATTACTGCAACGTTCATATCCCAAATTTGAGGCAAAGAGTTTACCAGCTTATTATTTGTTTCAGCTGTAGTTAGATTAATACTTGCATATCTCATCTCAATCACAAGAGCTATGAACCTATGCAGCTGTGTTTCCAACGAATCTCCTAGAACGTGATTAAACATGTTAAATTTTTGTCGCAACAAATCTTGTTGACTTCTCCTCATGACTTCATTACCCTCATACACTTCAATTAAGGCTTCCCATAGTGCCTTAGCAGACTGCAATTCCCTAAAACCCAAGGCACTGTGAGACTTGTAAACCGAAGGCAATGTGACCGAGAACCAAGAAAAGTAACAGAGAACACTTTTTTTGATAGAGAACACTTGTAAACCGAGAATGAGCGTTGATCGAGAACAGTAAATAAATCAACCGAGAACACTGTGAGACCAAAAACCAACAATTTTGCCCAAGAACCTAAAAGTCTGTCCGAAAACGATGAAATTGAGTCGAGAACCTTTGAAGTTAGCCGAGAACCCTCATATCAACCCGAAATCAAACAAAATTTGTCAAGAACAAATTTGACTAATTCAGATTTGCAAACAACTGAATCCCGTAAATTATGGGATTTAAATAGTTTTCAATTTAATCAAATCTATAACCCAAAATAAGGTTTCTTATTCTACGATAAACTGTTCACAAGAAAAACACAAACAAAACTCCAAAATCACCAATAAATCAAAACCTTAAATCTTTTGATATCACAACTGAGCCTAGAATAGGTCAATAGGCTCTAATACCAATATTAAGTCCTAAGAACGGATCTTTCAATATGATATCAACAATCTTGATGTTATTCAAGAATATAACATGAGATGATTCAAGATGAATAACTAAGAGCAAGTAAATCACACCAAGTATAGCTTCAAAACATACTTATATTGGACATCTAATGCTTAAGCAATATTACAAAAACCCTCGTTCAACTTAACTGTGGTGAACGACCGACCTAAACCCTATACATAACATGTCTATATATAGGAGAACTACAACCTATCCCTTAAACAAGCCAAGCCCATCGAGATCACATGATATCGATTCACACAAACATACACGAAGCAAACTAACAAAATGTTAACTAAGTACAAACCAAATATAATAGACCCAACACATTTTAACCAATCAAAATGCTGCATAACTCTTACGGGTTGTAACATCCTGATTTTGATAAGATTAATAAAATAAGTTTTGTTTACTTAATAGTGTGTCGTTTATCGGTTTAGATAAATAAACTATAGAAGGTGGGCTTAGTCATTTAATAGATGGAATAAGAGATGGAATGGGCCTTAGGTCCATGGGCTTAAGGAAGTATAAATACCCCTTAAACCCTAATCCTTTCCATTTTTATCCATCTCTACACCATAGCCTACACCATCAAAACACATAAAAACACTATCCTAGATCCTGAACCAAGATCCAATGGTGGAAACACGAACCCGTTGGTGCTAGATCGTTGTGACGAACCAAACCAACATCAAGACTTGACTATATTCGTAGTTCGACTCGTTTATGGTGCGTTTATAATTAGAAATCGTTCATTCAAGTCCGGATTCGTTTAGGTAATCCCATATCTGTATGAATGTGATGAAAACGAACCAAACGAGCTAACCCACAGTGCAATCCATTACAATTTGATAGGAAAATCGTTAGTCTAAAGAACTGTATATGAACATGAATCAAATACCCTTTAAAACCCGATGTTTGAACGAATAGATAGTTAGGGTTTATAGGCGCTGTGATTCCGAGCTCAATGATACCAAATTCGTGTTGATTCATTGTGATATGAGGATTTAATTGGAAACCTGATGCCTGTTTACTGTTATTGTTCTTGACGATTTTGACTTTGAACTCTGAGTCAAACTCTGGATAAGCACTGTTGGTAATTCGTTAAAATTGATCAATTCGTTACGCGATCTTAACGAATGGGAATCATTCGTGTGACTTGATAACGAATGAACCTTTAATTCGCTATCTACCCAATCGTTATATTAAGATGACGAATCAGGTCACGTCAAGATAAAAAATTAGGCTAACGAACTAGGATAGCGAACCATATAACTTATCAGGTGATTCGTTACTCTCCAGTTTGTTAAGATTAAGATAACGAATCAAGTCAAGTTCAGATAACGAATTGGAATGACGAATCAGATGATGATAATGTGACGAATCAGGATAGCGAATTAAGGAAGATTACATAACGAATTAAAGGCAATTCGCTATAACGAATGAGTTAACGAATTAGAAAATAATTTAAAATCCTAATGAAAAATGTGTTAAAACAGTTAATGGAAATAACCCCAGCCAGGAGCTCTGCCCCTTGAACCCCGTTAGGGGCTGCCGCCCCTAGAACTTCGCTGCCAGGGGCGCTGCCCCCGGACCCCTGTCCGTCAAGGGTTACAATTAATCTAGAAATACAATATGAGTAGTGATAGTTAATTGATACCTGTAATTATTATATAGTTAGTCATGCCCAACTAAAGACAGGGATTACCATTAACTCTGAACGTAACCGCATTCAGGTGAGTTTCTTGCCCCACTTCCTTATTATTTTTTCGGGGATGTGTGCATACTCGATGTGATTAGTTAATACACTTACCTTAAGTGGTAAGTGCATGTATTATATGATTTATTTATGAATGAATGTTTGATGATGCATGAACGATCTTCGGATATTGCATGTACCGTCAAGGGACAGTTTAAAGATATGATATATATATATATATATATATGATATACAAATGATGTATGTACGTATGGAAGTTATAATTATGAATATATAGAAAGGTATGGAAGGTATGGTTAGAAAGGGAACGGACCCTAGTAATATCCGCCAATGTCGGGAACGGTCTCTAATAATATCCGCCAATGTAGGGAACAGACCCTAATAATATCTGTGAATGTTTTAGGACGAGGTATATGTATATGTGTATGCATAAAAGGAAAGAAGGAAAGTATGATAGTATGAAAGTACGAAGAAAGGTAAAGAACTATGTATGTATATGTACCTTCGGGTGCGTATATAAGAATGTGTATGGATGTATTGTGTTGGTGCATAGATGTCAATAGTTCATATGTCTAAAGTCTGTAATCGAGTCTGTAATATTGTTTATGTATTTGTTTGTTTAGAAGCGAAGTTGTTAACAAGTTCACTTAGGCGAACTTGTTAACCAAGCGAAGTTGTTGACAAGTTTGCCTAGGCGAACTTGTTGAACGAGCGAAGTTATAGACAACTTCGCCTGAAGTGAAGTTATCGTGTATTTATACTGTTTACGGGTTTACTGTTTAGGTGTTGATCGTTTTTGGTTATTTACGTGTAATTCATTGAGTCGAGTGACGTGAGGTCGAGAGGCTGTAAGTAACACGGTTCGAGTTATTAATATAACGTGGTTTTGTTCGTATTGTGTTCGTGTGTTCGTAAGATTATATTCTACGTCCGTAACGATCTACACAGGGATTCCGCACCTGTGTATATCGGGATATCTCGTGTGATCCGTCCAGGGAACCTACAATTGGTATCAGAGCATTTGCTCGATTGTGTGGTTCGGGATATTCACGCGGGTGTAGAATTCGTTCCATTTCGGGTATTACCGGGACGAGTTTGTGGTGTTTTTGCTCATTTTAGCTTCCTACCAGTGTGTTTAAGCCTTCAAACCGTCAAAATCGTCGTTAAAATCCGTTTTTCAGATCTTCAGAAAGTTTCAGTTCGTCAGGCGAAGTTGCTGTTCATCAGGCGAAGTTGCCGTCAGGATTCGTAGGGTTTCAGCGAAGATATAAGGAGAAGCGAAGTTATTCACAACTTCGCCTACCTCCTCAACTTCGCCTAACTCAGCGAAGTTCTTCTCAAGTTCGCCTTGTTCAGCGAAGTTCTCTTTAAGTTCGCTTACTTTCTAAGTTCGCTTATCCTAAGCGAAGTTATTCTCAACTTCGCCCACTTACGCGAATTTAAGAAGGATCCAGCGAAGTTATTACTTAAGCGAAGTTATACTTAACTTCGCCTACAGTACTGTTTCGAAGATATTTTTCTAACTTCGCCCTTTTCAGAATTTTTCGAGTTTCTTAGTCTTCAAGAAGAATGTCGTCAATCAACATTTCAGAGCTTGTCAAGATGGAAGTTGAAGCGGGGTCAGCTACAAAGGCCCCAAGGTTGCTGAAGGGAACCGATTTTGTCGCGTGGAAAGATCGGTTCATACAATACGTTAAGTACCAGGATGCGAAGATGTGGGTATGCATCCAAGGGGATATATTCCACCAATCATGGAGTATGAGGGTCGAGATCAAATCAAGAAATACAGTAAAATGGAAGAGGAGGAGAAGAAGATGTATGAAGCCGAAAGCAAGGCTCATGCTGCAATCACAATGGCTCTTCCACAGGAGATCCTCCATACTTTCAGAAAATATACATCAGCTAGAGAGCTTTGGGAAGCTCTTGAGAGCAGATTCGAAGGAAATGTAGGCATTCGGGCCTCAAAGATAAAGCTGCTTAAAACTCAATTTTCAGTCTTTAAGTACTTAAAGAACGAATCTCTTGATGATATTATCACTCGATATTATCATCTAATGACTGAACTGAGTAACTACTCCATTTCCTACCGAGAAGAAGAGATTGTGGAGAAACTTCTCAATGCTCTCCCACCAAAATGGGAGATGTATAATGTACTGATGAGGGAAGACAAGGACTTCCCTACTTATGATCTTGAAACCGCTGTCAACAAGCTCAGAACTTTTGAGCTTAATATGGTTAGAAAAGAAACATCTATGGATCAGGTTCAAGATCCAGGCATGTACGGTGCTAAAGTAAACTCCAATACAAGTTCAAAGACTGATTCTGCCGCCTACTACTCGAAGGGTGAGTCGGGTGCAAATTCTTCACAGGAAGGGCAAGTGTCAGTAAACTCAAATGGGGATGTTTGCTTTGTTGCGGGTGGATCAAGTGGTACTCAACAAACAGCAAGCAAGAGTAGTGGATCTTCAAGTTCCTCAGGCAATAATTACTCAAAGATGCCAATGAGCGTCAAATCTGCTGAAGAGCAGTTTGGCCTCTATGCTTCATTTATTGCTTCATATGAAAACTATATTCAAGGAAAGGTGGTTGATCCAGCGATGCTAGATGAAGACTATGACCAGATCGATGCTGATGATCTGGAGGAGATGGATTTACAATGGCAGATGGCCATGATAGTGAGGAGAGTGAAGAAGTTCATGAGAAAGACGGGGAGAAAGTTTGTTGGTGGCAGGCTAGGGTTCGACAAGTCTAAGGTGAAGTGCTATAAATGTCAACAAAACGGGCACTTTGCCAAAGAATGCAGAAACGAGAGAGTTGAACGTGGTCAAGGCAGGCCTGCTCAGCACACTGGGAATAATAAAGAAATCAATGCCATGTTGTCCATAGAAGCAGGTGAATACAACTGGAACCTGCATTTGAATGAAAGTAGTGAACAGACAAATGTGGCTAAGGTTGAGAATGTAGAATGTGAGAAGACTACCGGAGAAGAGAAAGCTACTGGTAAGGAAAAAGCTTTCATGGCAGATAACAATGATCAACGCTCCGAGGTAAGTTCTAAATCTATTTGTACTAAATATGAGAATTTGTCTGAGCAACTTGCTACCATAACCGATCAGTATGTTCGTTTAGATGCTGAATTTAAAACTCTTAAAGAAGATCATCACTTTACAAAAGCAAGAGAAAACAGTGACAAAGTTAAAATTAAAGCGTGTGAAAAAGATGTTAAAAGCTTAAAAACTAAACTTGCTGAAAAAATTGAAGTTATTGATCTAAGTTATGAGGTTTTAGAAGAAAAGACTAAACTGATTGCTGAACGTGAAAAGCAGATTACTGACCACCAGGTGAAAGTGGTGGAACTGAACCGAAAACTAGAACAGTTCAGAAATTCCTCAGCTATTCTTGATCACCTTGTTAGTGATCAAGGTACCTCTACAAAGAGAGGAGGAATTGGGTATCACGAGGTTCCACCACCTTATAACCATAATTACACTTTTAACCCTAGTGTTCAGAAATCTGTTGATTTCGAAGTTCCTCAGACAGTTCCAATCAAGGTTACGAGTAAAGAACCAAGTGTTAGTAGTGGCGAAACGAGTTCGCCTGTTTCAAGTGTAAATATTTCTGTTACGAGTCCAGTCTCATCGGATTCAGATAAGTTATCCGAATCGGGTAAGACAAAAGAGAAGGTGGTGTTACCCACTGGTGGAGAAAAAGATAAAACTTCTAAAAAGAGTACTCCACTCAACCCGTACGTCCCACCTTATGTGAGACGAACGTCCGGTAACACTGCCTCGACATCCAAAACAACCTTTGAAAAGAAAATGGAGTATAGGTGTTGTTTTAGATGTAATAAGTTAGGACATCTTGTTGCAGATTGTCCTCTGACGCCGAAATTCAGAGGCGTGAGACCTATTAAAACTGAGCATAAGTCTAATGGTAATTTTAATACTGCTAAAAATGAAAACCCTTCAAAGTTTCGAGATGTAACTAATTCAGGTTTTCACCGAAACAAACCTCTGTTTTACAATGCTAATCACCAAACCGTAAGATATAATACTGTCAATACACATAGGTTTGGAAGGCCTCACACTCAATTTCCAAGGAGATTTCCTAATAGGACTGACAGGAATTATCCAAATGCTAAATTTGGAAAGCAGAAGTACGGGATGTATAGATCCAAGACCAATTGGTCTTGGGTCCCTAGATTCTAATCATTTGCTTTATTGTGCAGGAACAGTTGAACAGGGCTGCCCACAGTCTTTGGATTGTAGATAGCGGCTGTTCCCGGCACATGACGGGCAACAAATACTTGTTGCACGACTTAAAACCTGTTCAAGGAGCGAGAGTTAGTTTTGCTGGTGAAAGTGGAGGAAGAATTACTGGAAAAGGAACGGTGTCCAATGGGAAGATGACACTTGAGAATGTGAATTTTGTAGAAGAGCTGAAGCACAATCTGCTGAGTGTATCGCAGATTTGTGATAAGGAGTATACTGTTCACTTCACGAAGAATGAGGCGATCGTGTTGAAGCCTAGTTTTCAGATACCAGACGAGTGGATAGTGATGACAGCTCCACGTGATACAAATACATATGTGATGGATATGAGGTCTACTGAAATGGCCACGGGAGAATCATGTTTAATGACGAAGGCAAGCGAATCGGAATCCGAACTATGGCACAGGAGGATGGGGCACATTCATCTTCGGAAGATGAACCACATTGTCAAAAATGGGCTTGTGATGGGCGTTCCCTTGAAAAGTTTTAACTTTGAAGACAAATGTATTGCATGCAAGAAGGGAAAGCAACACAAGAAATCCCATCTCACCAAGAAGGTCAACTCTATTGCTAGTACTCTAGAACTGCTTCACATGGATCTCTTCGGTCCAGTGAATGTAAAAAGTCTAGGGGGTACTTCTTACTGCTTGGTGATCAGTGATGATTACTCGCGATATTCGTGGGTATATTTTCTGAAATCGAAAGATGAGACGGCTCAAATGGTGAAGAATTTGATTACTAAAGTTGAGAACGTCATGAGTAAAACTGTTAAGTTCATCAGAAGTGACAATGGGACGGAGTTCAAGAATTTTGAAATGGAGATCTTCTGTCTTCAGAAAGGAATTGAACATCAATACAGCGCTCCGTATACTCCGCAACAGAATGGAGTGGCTGAAAGGAAGAACCGAACTTTAATTGAAGGAGCTAGGACTATGCTGGCAGATTCGAAGCTTCCTGTGATGTTCTGGGCTGATGCGGTTGCTACAGCCTGCTATGTTCTGAATAGGGTGTTAACCGTTAAGAGACTTGGTAAAACTTGCTACGAGCTTATGCATGGAAGGAAGCCCAACTTGAGTGGTCTTGAACCATTCGGGTCCCCTTGTTCGATCTTGAAGACAAATTCGAAATTTGGAGAAGTAGCCGATGAAGGAATATTAGTCGGTTATGTTGTTGGGACTCCCAACAGACGTGTCTTCAATACTTCGACTTGCAATGTGGAGGTGGTGTGTAACACTGATATCACAAGTTACCAACCGCCAAAACCTAGCAATGGACCTGCTGAGCTTTTCGACTATGTTAAGATTTTTAAGTCGTTTAACGTACCGGATTTGGAGATTTCTGAAGGAGAAGAAAGAGCTGCGACGAAGATGATACTCGATGAGGAAGAAAATCTATTGCAAAGACAGCTGATTGAAAAATGTCAACTCCTCATCAAACACTATCGGTACCCCTGCTGCCTCAACTGAAGAAGAATTTATCAATCCTTTTCACTCTCAGCATGAAACAACCATTGATGAGATATCTTCTAATTTGGAAGACAATTTGCATGTCGGTTCAGTTCCGACCACGAGAATTCATAAAGATCACCCTTTGGATAATGTGATTGGTGATGTGTCCTCAGGTGTACAAGCGAGAAGTAGCTTGAATGAACATACCTGTGTTTATACAAGCATTAAGGAGACAGGAATAATCAATGAATGCCTGTATACCTGCTTTATAAGCCAGATTGAACCGAAGAATTATCAAATGGCTTTAAAGGACAGCTCATGGGTCGAAGTCATGCAAGAAGAGTTGGCTCAATTCGAGAAGATGGAAGTTTGGACTTTGGTTGAAAAACCAAAGAATGTGCATGCGATAGGCACAAAATGGGTGTTCAAGTGCAAGAGAGATGATAAGGGGATCATTATAAGAAACAAGGCGAGGCTTGTCGTGAAAGGTTTTAATCAACAAGAGGGGATTTATTATAACGAAGTGTTCGCTCCTGTCGCTAGGTTGGAAGCCATAAGATTGTTTTTGGCGTTTGCTGCTCATGAAAAGATGAAGGTGTTTCAGCTAGATGTGAAGAGTGCGTTTCTGAATGGGAAAGTTGATGAGGTTGTGTATGTTGAGCAACCTCCGGGTATTCCTGACCCAGACTATCCAGATCACGTGTACAGGTTGAGCAAGGCGTTGTATGGATTACATCAGGCACCTCGTGCCTGGTATGCAACTTTATCGGATTACTTGCTCGAGAATGGTTTTGAAAGAGGGAAAATTGATAGCACGTTGTTCTTCAAAAGAGATGGAAGCGACATCCTGCTGGTACAAGTCTACGTGGATGACATTATATTTGCTGCATCAAAAGTCTCCATGTGTCAGGATTTTGAAGCTGTCATGAAGAAAAGGTTTGAAATGAGTGCTATGGGTGAACTAACTTTCTTTCTAGGATTGCAGGTTGATCAGAGGAAGGACGGGATGTTCATTCATCAGACGAAGTATGTTCATGATGTGCTCAAGCGCTTCAAGATGGAGGACAGTTCTCCATATGATACTCCAATCTGCGTCAATTACAAATTGGGTGCTGAAGTAGACGGTGATGCAGATGTGGACCCAACTCAATATCGGGCAACAATAGGTTCTTTAATGTACTTAACTGCATCTAGGCCTGATATAATGTTTGCTGTTTGTCTTTGTGCACGTTTTCAGGCAAATCCAGAAGAATCTCATTTGAAAGGTGCAAAGAGGATACTGCGGTATCTCAAGGGCAAGCCGAAGCTGGGGTTGTGGTACCCGAGAGGAGGAGACTTGGAGCTGGTCGCTTACACAGACTCTGATTATGGAGGGTGCAATCAGAGTCGGAAATCAACAACTGGAGGATGTCAGTTTCTTGGTGGCAGATTGGTGTCGTGGCAATGCAAGAAGCAGACTTCAGTCGCAATTTCAACCTGTGAGGCAGAGTACATGGCAGCATCCAACTGCTGCTCTCAGGTTCTTTGGATACAACAACAGCTGCGCGACTATGGTCTGAATTTCTTACTTACTCCTATTTGCATTGATAACACAGCTGCTATCTCAGTAACTAACAATCCCGTGAAACATAGTAAAACTAAACACATTGACATACGTCATCATTTCATACGGGATTGTGCTGAGAAGAAACTGATAATTCTTGAAAAGGTGGATACGCTTGATAATTTCGCTGATTTATACACTAAAGCGTTTGACAAATCCAGATTTCAAAACCTTATTGAACTGAATGGGATGATCAATCCCGAGTAACCATGCTTTTCTTGTGATATTTAAAAAAAAAAACAAAAAAAAACAAAAAAAAAAAGGGTCACTAATCGCTTAAAAATATGTCGGTTACATCAGTTTGAAGGACTTGTCTTCGGACATGTTTTGGTCCTCATTTTCTACTTGTTGATTTTGAGGATAGCCATTAACCAGATTACTGATAGTGACCGGGGCGGTTTATGATGAGTTTTTTCGTTCTTTCGCTTAAAATTAGTCGATCATACTTAGTTAGAATGACACATACTAGTATGTGGTCGGTCCAGCTGATCCATTGGATCTTCGGGATAGCCGTTTCCCTGAAGACTTTGTTTTGGTCGGGGTGATTTTTGTTTAAATTTTGAAAGAAATTGGGAAATGAAATTATTTTTCAAGTCTGCTACTTCGTAAGAAGTTCGTTAGCTATGTTAAACGGAAAATTGATCCAAACTTGGAAAATGATGGTATACTAATTCTGTGTGCTTAGCTAGTGAAGTTATTAGGCTTAAAAGGCTTTAGGACAATCATTGTATGTCATGGTAACTTTTTATGGTGCGTAAAAGTAGACGTGATACAAACTAATTTTACTTGATTTTACGTGGAAACTCCTTAAGAGTTTTGCGTGTCTTCATATATATCTTTTCGAATGATAGGCAGAAAAGCGATTACCCAGTCATACACGAGCCCATGTGTGTTCTGATTCCCGGGAAGATAGCGTCTCAAGATACTGCAGTGATCCAGATTCGGGACTTGCAGTTAATTTCTACTTTGAAGTCTATGTTGTTCAAAAAAAAAAAAAAAAAAATATTTGAAGTTATTGAAACATTTTAGAGATGACGAAATATCAAGACTTCTCAATCTTAGAGTAAGAAGAAGAACGGGAACCAGAAGAAGAGTACTTACATGTTTAATCAGACACTATGGGTCGAAGTCAATTCGGGGTGACTTGGGGAAAGCCAAATACGCTTTGAGGATAGATAGGAGGCATCAATATTTCTGAGTTGTTGCCCACTTAAATTTTAAGGATTAATTGAACCTAACTCGTATCACAGAAACGATGAAAACCATCTTAAGTATATTACCTGCTTACAACCTGTCTCTATATGTCATAATACAGCTAAACACGGATCTATGTGACAGTCACGTAGTTAGTATGATTCCTGTTTGGATCTTTTCTAAAACGTAGCAGTCCCTATCGAGACTGAAATTTGATCCCTTATGCTTTAAATTTTTTACGTTTTTGTACTTAGACAATTTTATGATTTTTTAACTGGTTACTTAGAATTGATCATGTTATTTATTTCTTCTAGGAAAGTTTTATAACTTAATTGGAAAATTGTTAAAATTATAAGGTTTGATTTTGTAAATATATAGGCGATGTTGTTGAACAGGCGAAGTTGTGGTTAACTTCGCCTAGGCGAAGTTATCCGTAACTTCGCCTGTATAACTCCGCCCATATAAAAGGATCGTCAACAGTCATTCTGTTCATTAAACCAGCGAACTTATATCCACAGACAAACCATTCTCCGGCGAACTTGATATTTAACCTCGATTACGTGTTACTTATTCCGTTTTTCACACCGATCAAAGGTTCGAGATGTTGTTTTCTCATATATTACAAGTTCTTTGATGCTAATCAAGGGTCGTTTCGACCCGGTTATTAACCTCGAACCATCGGTTTTGAAACCGATTTTCATAACCTATGTTTTTACGTGTTGAACACTATACTGATCGTCAACACGTCCTTAAAACTTGTGGTTAAGAGTTCTTAATCGTCTAAAACTAGCCGAATCATCCCCTGCACGTTGTTCCATGAATCTCACTGTCGCCGATTCAGATTCAGGCGAAGTTAGGGTTTAGGCGAAGTTATCCGTAACTTCGCCTGGAGCTTAAGTTCGCCTGAGGCGAGATTATCCGTAACTTCGCCCGAAGCTTAAGTTCGCCTGAGGCGAAGTTATCCGTAACTTCGCCCAGAACTTAAATTCGCCTGAGGCGATGTTGTGATGAGGCGAAGTTAACATTAACTTCGCCTAGATCATTTTTACTTATATTAATTAGACAAACTTAAAGCTGAAGCGAAGTTGTTCCCAACTTCGCCTCAACTTTAACTTCGCCTATATAGAGTTTATCACAACTTCGCTCATGGTAACAAAGCGAACTTGTGCTATGTCTTTATGTCGTTCTAACTTGGTTAGTTTGTTGCAGATATGGCTGCGGTAGCTGGTGCTGGAGGTGCAGGAGGAGATGATGGTGACAATCAGAGACAATTTTTCCCGGGTCACAATATGTACATCACTCTTGACCCGGAGGCGAGCGGTGTAGACGACTATCGCGAGATTATCTCTTTCCTCCTGCGCTCGAGGATTTTTCACGCGATCACCAACACTCTGCCGATATCTCTGCCGAATATCGAAGACTTCTGGCAGACGGTCGAATACGACTGCCGTGTTGAGCCCCCGGTGATGAGAGCTACGGTGAACAATCAACAGGTTCAGTTCAATTCTGAACAGATCCGGGTGGCATTAAGGTTTGTTGAGGAGACTCGAGACGATCCTACAGAGTTCGTAGCTCCCTTTCGTGATGGAGCGTTTCTTCGAATGGGCTACTCTGGTCCATTAGGAGATACCCAAAGGAGGAAGGGTTTCCTTCTTGATCAGTGGCGCTTCCTTATGCACGTCATGATCGTGTGCATGTCGGGGAGGAAAGCGGGCACAGATGGTATGGGTGCGACCATGCAGTCTGCCATGACTGCACTGACCTATAACAAGCGTTATAGCTTCAGTCAAATGGTCTTTTACGAGATAGACAGGCAAAGAAGGGCGATGTCTCGGGAGCGGTTCATCATGTACCCACGTTTTTTTACAGATGATATTGAACCATGTGGCTCCGAGTCTACCTCAGAGACGCCCGATCAGATACGTCGAATCAGTGAGCAAACGTATCTTTGCTCAGTGCCGCACGTCAAGTGCGAGGAGCAATCCTGAACGTCGTCCCAGGCATACTCCTCTATTTGGGTATTTAATTAACCCAGAGTATGTTCCTGCTGGTGGGGACGAGTTCAGAGATCCTCAACCGCAACAGGCAAGAGCAACTCAAGCTGTTTCTGCTCCTGCTGTGCCTGTTGCATCAACTGCTGAGGATATAGACCTTGACGCTGTTTTTGGAGGTCAAGGATACTTTGACATGGATCAAGTTGAAGAGGTGGAAGGCTCAGCTGCACAGGGTTCAGGTGTGAGTATGACTAGAGCAGCTACGTCGATGGCTGACTCCGATTTGGATGAGATTATGAATGAGGGGAGACGGTTGATGGTGTCTCGAGAAAGAACATTTGGGAAAAGAAAGAGAACGGAAGATGATGATGAGTCGGAAGAGGAAGAGGACATTCATAAGCGGATAAGAAGATCAAGAAGGGAAAGGACAGGTGCTGGCATGGGAGCTGGAGAGACTTCAAGGACTGTACGATTTGCTCCGGCCGCACTGTCTGGTATGTCCATTGTTCCTTCTTCTGTACAGGTGACAAGTACAAGCGCTGCGGATGTTCCCGTGGTGGCTACATCAACGGCTGGCATTCCATCCACCACTACCATCCAGACGTCGACTCCGGAGATCGTGTCTCTACCACCGCCAACGCTTACTCAATCGGTGGTAGCTGCTCGTTTTGTGGAGTCAACGGTCGTCACTGCTGCAGGGTTATCAGGTATGGTACCACCTGCGGTTACGCCTGCTTCTGGAGTCTCGCCTTCGCCAATGTCAGACTCAGAGAGAATAGCTTCACTAGAGCGGATCGTGGCAGAACAATCGAAGACTATTCAAAGCCTAGTGGAAGCAAATCAACTACAGGCATCCCTCCTGGTTGAGCATGGGAAAATCATAGATGCCTTGAAGGAGTTCTTGGCATCTCAGGGGGAGATGAGCTGTAAAGGCGACGAGCTCAGAACGAAGAAGAGGAATGACCGAGACGATGATCCCAATGCATCGAAAGATGCAGGTGGTGAGCTGCCAAGAACTTCTGAAGCTCTTGGTACTTCCACAGCTGAGGGGGAGTCTACTGACGTGGCCAGTGGTTCTGGTGATGATGTGGTGTTAGTTGAGGATGACGTGATCGATGCGCTGAAAGAGCTTGATGATGACATGTTCAGTGATGAGTAACTGTTTGATGAAGATGTGCTGCCGAGTGATATGATTGAGAAGATCGGTGAGCAGATTGAGATTGAAGATGGATTAGAAGAGGGGGAGATAGTAAAAGAAAACGTTGAACACGAGATCCCTGATTTTGAGAAATTCTACGTGAGTGCTGAGATGGATGAGACTGAGTGGGAGGAGAAGCCTAGGTGGAAGGAAGGCTGTGCTCATTGGTTTATTAAGACCAAGAAGCCTGCTGTTCCAGCCATGTTCAAGAAGAGTTATAACATCAAAGGCTATGCTGAGTCGAAGAAGGGAATCATCTGTTGGATTTATGATGAACAGATCAAGTTGTTTGTGGTGAAGCGTTATGATGGCATTCAATACTTCAAGAGAATGTTGAGATCTCTCAATACGTTGCCGGAATGCGAGGTGAAGGATTTGGCCAGGTTGGGCCTGATAAACAGAAGTGACAACAATATGGCGAGAATGATTGAGAAGATTGTGTGGAAAGAAAGCATAAAAGAAAAGAAGTTTGAACTATTAAAGCCACAGAAGGGAAAGCTCGTGGAGGATACAGAGAGGGGATTGAGAGCAGATGGCAAGCCATGGATGGTGATGAAGTACAAACCGATCCGATGCATCAAGGAGGTTCCAATGAAGACTATGCCTCAAGATGTGTTGAAGAATCTAAAATGGTGGTATGTTGATTGCCAGACTGCTGAAGCCGTGATGGAAGACAAAGATGAACAAGAAGTGCTGAGGGTGTATGACCCGATGCATCTTGTTAACCTATCGAAAGCTGATTTGCAAGCGTTGAACGAAAAGAAGATATTCTACATTCCTGCTTGGAAGGATGAAGCAAGGAAGTATCAGCGAGTAGTCACGGTGTGTGTTAGAGAAGAAGTGCACGCTTGAAGATACAGGATTACGAGACAAGAGCTGAAAGATCAAGATATGAAGCTACTGCCAAGGGGGAGTCTGTTGGTGCATAGATGTCAGTAGTTCATATGTCTAAAGTCTGTAATCGAGTCTGTAATATTGTTTATGTATTTGTTTGTTTAGAAGCGAAGTTGTTAACAAGTTCGCTTAGGCGAACTTGTTAACCAAGCGAAGTTGTTGACAAGTTCGCCTAGGCGAACTTGTTGAACGAGCGAAGTTATAGACAACTTCGCCTGAGGTGAAGTTGTCGTGTATTTATACTGTTTACGGGTTTACTGTTTAGGTGTTGATCGTTTTTGGTTATTTACGTGTAATTCATTGAGTCGAGTGACGTGAGGTCGAGAGGCTGTAAGTAACACGGTTCGAGTTATTAATATAACGTGGTTTTGTTCGTATTGTGTTCGTGTGTTCGTAAGATTATATTCTACGTCCGTAACGATCTACACAGGGATTCCGCACCTGTGTATATCGGGATATCTCGTGTGATCCGTCCAGGGAACCTACATATTGAATGTTACTTGGTCAACTAGAACTCACTCAACGTAGCTGACTTTTAGTATGCACACAAGTGAGTAGGATGAGGCAGCTCGCTTGATGAGGACACATGGCATGGAGTTGAAGATACTGGCATCCCGAGGATATGTTATGAATGTTTTTAAAAGACTATGTTTTATATTTAAATAACGACGAATATTTGTTACGACAAGATTTGAAACTTATGTAATATATTATGGTTGAAGTTTTTATATTCCGCGAAAGTTTTAATTAACTCTGATATTTAGAACTGTGTTTATGAGTAAATCCAACGTCCAAAGTAGGGCACCGATAACGGGGGCCTTACACGGGTAAACATTGCTTTTTACACTATAAATACAAGACCAATGCATCCATTTTCGGTTGCTCATCACACCTCAAAACTCTCCCAATCTAGATCTAAGTATTCATCTTTCAGAATCTTGATAGTTTGCGTCACACCCCGACCAAAGGCGACGGAACATGCCGGGGTGCAAAGTGTTGCACATGAACACAAGACACTATTAAAGTGACAATATTTAATCAACTCATTTAAATTCATAAAATAGAGTCACGTAACTTGTTCATACAATAACCGAATTCAAACACAGCAAATAATATATTATTCGTTTTGCTAATATCCTAATAGTCTTGATAACGTTTTTCGTCAATTCCTCGAATCAACCTAAAATCAAACCTATAACATTGCATAAAAATAGAATTTGTCATCACAAAAGTTAGTGACAAATTTCATAGTTTTGAACAATAAGTATATAATAGGAAATTCCACAACTTGTATACAAAACAATTGTTGGGACTTATATTTTAGACCGACGCATCGAATTAATCTTTGGGTGAAAAATATATTTTTTGGTCTCAACCAAGGGTGGATGGCTTGAAGACCAAGTCATGCTAGGCTGGTATAAATAGATGTTTTTATTCATTTGTCTAGTATGAGTGACTGTATTGTGTACGTGTGAGATTCGTTACATGGACTGATTAGCTACCTGAACTGATTCGTTAAAGGACCAGTTCGTTATAAGGTCCAGTTCGTTTCATAATTCGTTCGTTAAGGGGTTCAATTCGCTACATGGACCAGTTCGACCCCAGCCAGGGGCTCTGCCCCTTGGACCCAGCTAGGGGTTGCCGCTCCTAGAACCCCTCTGCCAGGGGCGCTGCCCCCGGACCCCCGTTCGTTTTGGGTTATATAAAGATAGAAATGCAATATGAGTAGTAACAGTTAATTGATACATGTAAACATTATACAGTTAGCCGTGCACAGCTCAAGATGGGAATAACTATTAACGGTGAACGTAAACGCATTCAGGTGAGTTCTAGCCCCATTCCTTGTTATGTTTTCGGGGCTGTGTGCATACTCGATGTGATTAGTTAATACCCTTATCCTAAGAGATAAGTGTATGCCATATGTGATTATGTGAAAAGTATAGATGATTGCTTGTCAGTACGTGAACGATCTTCGGATACTGCACGTACTATCAAGTTATACCTATGGATATGGATGTCATGTATAATGTATGAATGATATGTATGTATGTTACGAATGAATGTAAGAGGTAGTCAGGTACAGAAGAAAGGGACTGAGCCCTAATAATACTCAAGGCAGAAAGGGACTGAACCCTAATAACACACAAGGCAGAAAGGAACTGAGCCCTAATAATACTCAAGGCAGAAAGGGACGGAGCCCTAATAAATCTCAAGGCAGAAAGGGACCGAGCCCTAATAATACTCGAGGCAGTAGGGCTTAATGCTCTTTAAAACATATAAGTATGTAAAGTATTGTTAGATTTAAAGTATGCAAAGAAAGAGTAAAAGAAAGAAATAAAGAAAGAATGTATATATTTATATATGTACGAAAGAAAGATGAGAAGGTCAAGTATATAATATGTATCTTCGGATGCGTATGTATAAGTAGGTGAAAGTATTGTATGTTGTATGATTAACTAGAACTCACTCAGCGTAGCTGAATTTTAGTATGCACGCAGGTGAGTAGAATGAGACAACTGGCTTGAGAGAGGGCACATGGCAGAAGAATAAGAGCCTGGCATCTGAAGACTCAAGACGTTTATTAATTTATGTTTTAGATTTTGAAAGACAATATGGTTGTTAAGACAAGGTTTTGGATTAATGTGTAATGTTTATGAATGTATTAATGTTCCGCGAATGTTTTAATTAACTCTGATATTTAGAAATGTGCTTATGAGTAAATCCAACACCAAATGTAGGGCACCAGTAACGGGGCCTTACACTCCACCATGAGTCTTTCCGCACTTGTTGCACTCATCGGAACCAGTACCCCATTTGCACTCACCATCGTGCATTTTTCCACAAGTCGTGCACGACTTCCTATCCCACACCTTCTGCTTCATATCCTTGTTGTTCCACATCTAAGTACCAGGTCGTTTAGTAGGAACAGCCCATTTCTTCTCTTTCTTCTATTCAACCACCACATCGTCCACAGTCAAATCATCATAAACCATCTCTGCGAGTTCGACAGCAGAGTCAAAAGTAGCAGGTTTACTTGTTTTAACTAACGTGCGGACGTTCTGCGGTAGTCCCCTCACATAACACTTGATTCGTTTGGCCCCAGTGTTCACCATGTCGGCACCAGCCTACATAGGCGGTTGAACTCCGTTGTGTATTCGCGGTGTGTCATCTTACCAGCTTTAAAATTCAGAAACTTCATCTCAACCCTTTCAACTTCTGCATTAGCACTGAACCTCTTCATAACCAACTCCTTCAGATAATCCCACCTCATTGCCTTTATCTCTTCCCGACTCTTTTTCTGCTCAACCGACTCCCACCAGTACATTGCCTCCACACCAAAATATTGGGTAGCATATCCCACAGCTTGATCAGGATGGCACTCGATAATGCGGATAACCTTGTCCATAGTGGTTATCCATTGGAGAGTAGCGATTTCGTCTCCCAAACCGGTTAGCTTCGCCGGGTCGCATCCTTTGAAGGACTTATAGTTACACCCACCTCGGCCCCTCTTCATATCATCAACTTTCACTTACTTAACCACACTCTAGGCCTCCCTCTCTCTTTCATCATCTTTCTTACCATTTCCTCCCGCCCTTTCAGCAGTTCTTTCACGGCTTCTAGAAGACCCTTCATGAGTCAAGTTCTTCACAGCAGTTGCTACAGCTTGAACAATAGCTGCTTGAATTGCGGGGTCAAGTTGAAACCCTTTGTTTTTTCTTGGGTTTCGTCCAGCCGCGTTTCCTTCGTCTCCTGTGTTAGAAGTTGTTTCTACCGTAGGTTGTCAGACAAGGTGAGGCCGGCCACGAAGTCCCGTGCGACCTCCTGCTCCAACAATTGCTCTAGCTTCAACCATCGTATTCTAAAAAGGGAAAACACAAACGTCATCACTCAAGGAACTGTTTAGTACAAGGATAGTAAAGTTAACAGGTAATATCAATGGCCAGCTGTGGTTAGCTGATCACATTACTTTCCGTGTTCTATACATTTCCACTTATCAGTCTATTTGTGTTGGTTCTACTTTAAACAGTTAGTCAATCAAAACAATCAACTAATCCTATCCCTAACATCCACATATCCTTCCTTAGCAATTAACATACATTATTTAATCATACACATTACCTTTAATGAGCTTGCTTGAGTGACACATGGCTATCTTAAATTGGCATCTTCTTTATCTCTTACTTAATCCCATTCTCTGTTCGAGTCTAAACATGTAGGATGCTTAAATCCCTCTAACTTTGCTCTAATACCAACATGTAAGGCCCCGCTACCGGTGCCTCACATTTGGACATTGGATTTACTCATAAACACAGTTCTAAATATCAGAGTTAATTAAAACTTCACAGAACATTAAATAGTCAACCATTCATTACAATCATCCATAATATGTCTTTTAAAACATACGTAAAATATTGTAATAAAACGTCATAGGAAAATCTTCAGATGCCAGTCTCGTCCAATCCTGCCATGTGTCCCCCTCGGGCTAGTTGCTTCAACGTATTCCCTTGCGTGCATACTAAAAGTCAGCTACGCTGAGTGAGTTCTAGTTAATACAGATAACATATAATACATTCATATATTACATACTTAACCTCCTTTACTTTCTTTTCTTACATACGTAAGTATATTCCTTCGTTCTTACTTTCATACTTTCTTTCTTTTGTACTTTCATATTTTAACTTACTTTACATACATACTTATACATTTTAAAAAGTATTTGGCCCTATAACCTCACAGATATTATTAGGGTCCGCCACCCTCCTTCACAGATATTATAAGGGTCTGCTGCCCTCCTTCACATATATTATTAGAATCTTCCACCCTCATTCACGTATATTATTAGGGTCTGCCACCCTCCTTCACATATATTATTAGGGTCCGCCACCCTTTACCGTCAATTCCTTCGTTTCATACTTTTCTTTTATTTTATACTTTTATATTTATATATATACTTCCTTACATACTCATAATCTATAACATACATATCATACTTACATCATATATAAATAATCACATCTTCAAGCTATCACCGGACAGTACGTGCAATATCCGAAGACCGTTCACATACCGTCAGGCATTCGTTACCTTCACATATATCATAATAGGCATACACTTACCACTTAATGTTAGTGTATTAACTAACACATTGAGTATGCACACAGCCCCGAAAACAAAACAAGGAATTGGGGCTAGAAACTCACCTGGATCCTGTTACTCTTAGAGCCAATAGTAATCCCCCTCTTTAACTGAGCTCGGCTAACTATTAAATATGTATTTGTTATTTAAACGTATAATTAATTAAGTTGGTATTTTAATTAACCAACGTATTTTCTAAGTTCGGCTTGTCTTGATTAGTCTATGATGATGAACTAGTTTGTTTTAGGTAGAATATGGGTTAAAAACTTGCGGACTTAGTCATGTCAGGCCCAATTATCCATTGAAGCATCTGGGTCCAACTGGCTCAGGCCCAAACCCAACAGAAACTGGGTGGCCGAGAACTCAAGACAGAGAACCCCTGATGACCGAGAACCCAGGTTTGACCGAATTCCCATGTTTGACCGAGAACTCCTTATTTGACCAAGAACTCAGGCCACCGAGAACTCAGTGGCCGGAAACTCAATGGCCGAGATATAAATGGCCGAGAACTCCTCGTCAGATGCTTTCAGTTTAAATTTGGAATCCTCTATCAGCTCAGGTAGCAGTTGATGGTTTTTATCACTAATTTTGATAACATTAGCTACTCGTTTTATATCTTTTACCCCCATTACCCATCCATCATCAAGATCTATCCCGCCCTTGGCATAAAGCTTGAGCCTTTAGGGATAAAGATGTTCAAACTAGATCTTGGGTTTTTTTAATCGAGTTGTTCATAACCATAAGTTTGTTAAGTCCATTTTAACATCAAGATTGCTACTTTATGGTTCGTTTATACCCAATCCACTCCAGGGCCTAATTCCATGGCTAACCGTCCATAAAAACATAAGCTTTAAGGATCGAGAACATACCTTTGAACGTTTTTAGGTTACGGTTTAACTTTTTTATCAACCTTTAACTTGTATCTAGCTCGTGTAACCAATATTTATTGGTATTCGGCTTGGTTTTGGTCTTGGATCTCTCTCTTTCTCTCTCGGCCGATGATGGGAGAGTGTGTGTGTTTAGTGCTGTAGGCAAGGGTGTAGAATGAATGGAAATGAAAAGGATTAGGGTTTAAGCGGTATTTATACTCCCTTAATCCCATGGACCTAAGGCCCATCTTTCTTTTTTGGTCCATAATTAATTTTATCTAATTAGACTACTTATCTTTTCATCTTTAGTATTTTATTATTTCTTTATTAACCCAAGTAAACTTGTCTAACATAAGAAATAATATATTATTTATCATTATTGAAATTTTGGGATGTTACATTTCAGTTTGTTATTAACAAGATATGACTATTTATTTGACAGCTATATCTAATGTCAAAACTGAAATATTGCTAGATGTAATATTTTAATGATTTCGTAAAGGATTTTGATAAAATAAAATTATGGACTTTTTTGGATATGATCATATAACATTAATGAGCATATATCATCAAAAATCCTTGGTTCCTCTAAATAAAAAATAAAGATTCAAAACCGATTAATAAAGATGTAAGAATGTTTCAAGTGTGACCTTCGTGTAATCGACCATCTCCTTGTGTTCTTTGTCTCATCCACCCTATACACCATGGTGTATGGGTTATGTGGATTCCTAGACATGATTGTGTTATGGTCATGTGACCATTTGATTAACTAGTGTGAACAAGAATTAAAATAAAAAGAAATAAGATGAAGAAGACTTGAATATTTAAAATCCTACATTTGAAATGGAAGAATAAAGAAATAATTCTCTTGAACTTTTGAAAGAGTGGTTCAAAGAATAAAAGGGGTGAGAGTGAGTTCTTATTTATACTAAAATGAGGAGGTTACTCTTAAAATTATTTTTATGAAAAAATTGATTAGGAGAGTGCTTTGGGGAAGGAGGTTTGACCAAAATTTAAATGGTATAGGAAGATATTTTCATCTTTTAAAAATAATTAACTTTAGGGAAAAAAAGTGACAAAAATAATTGTGACATAACTAAATTAAAAGAATGTACTTTGGTTATGCATCAATAATGTTATTTATGTGAAATTTAAATACAGAAAAAAACATGAGTGCTATAATATATATATAAATATTTATATATATATATATACGCACACACACTAGCAAAGATCCCGCGCGTTGCGGCGGGGACACACGCAAATTCAATCGATAGGGGTCCAATTCGTTATAGTACCAACATTGGTGATGTAAAAATTTATAGTCAAATATAATTTATCACACAAAGATAAATAGAAATTTGTAGCACTATCATAAAAAATAAGCTAATCACAAGTATGTTTTTTTAAGTTAACAACATCAATATGTAATACTGATTAAAAAAGGATGGATGAATAACGCAAATTGCGCCCTTAGATCGGAGATTATTTGGGCAACTTTCAATCCTTGGATAAAAAATGCAATGTGGATCAATATTGATAAAAAATTGATTTTTATTTCTTGTTTACTTATTATTATGTCTGTTAAAAAATACATCTTTGTAATAACCAAAGTTAGAAGAAGGAAATAAGAAACTAATTAAAGATGGAACTATATATCTATAACTACCCATTTCAAATAACATAAAACCAAACCGTCAAGAAAACTGACATACAACTTTATTAAAATAATGAAATTTTTTATATACATTTGTTTAAATTAAAGTATCAACACGCAAGAAAATAAAATTTATTTAGGTTAAACACATCTTGTTCATGCCAACCCACGAGTTCGTGTCGTGTTCGAGCACATATTCATATCACATTTTTCAGGTTCATGTTGGGTTTGTGTCAGGATGGACATGCCTGCCCGCGAAAGGATTGGCACACATGTAACAAGAAAGGTTGTTATTATTTAAAAATGACCCAAAATGTGCAGATCAACCAAACCGTACCCGCCCAGCACTAAAGCAAGTTGTGCACCCTGACTGCTCACCCGCCAATTTTGTCACACTTGAGTCGGGCTTAGCGGGATTGCTATTTTTAATTTTTAATTTTGGGCAAGCCAATGAGCCCAATAAACCTTTCTAAAGTTCAAGCCACCTAATTTTAATTATTTACTAAAAACTGAGCTGAGTCGAGTTCAAGTTGAATATTGACCCTGATGATAATTATCGACGTCTCGCCAGAAATAGTCAATTACCTACCTGTTGGTCAGCGGTTATGAATTTCATATAAGCATCGGGTTCGGGTCGGTCTAGAGTAATAAACCAAAGTATCAAGGAAAAAATCAAAATTCAAAACCCTACTTTTGCTACAACACTGGACAGGCACATTTGATTTTGCTACAGACACAATTTGTTAACGGGTTCAATATAAGAATAAGTCACATTACTTTTAGATCACATTTTATCAGTTGTATATTTGTAAAAGTAATAGAGCATCCTGTTGTACTGTCACAAAAAAAGAATGGTGCAAGTCGATTTTTCAATTTTTTTAGTTGTTGGTTTCATTTAGATTGCTTTCGATATTTTTGGTTTGGTTTCGTTTCTGTTTTAGTTTGTTCGGTTTTTTGTTACGATTCAGCTTTTTTAGTTTTGTTTCAGCCCAGTAGTCCAGTTTCGGTTATTCATTTTTGGTTTTGGTTCGATTTTGGTTTTTTTAGTTTTGTCTTGGTTTTTGTTCGGTTTCAGTTTATTCAGTTTTGGATTTCGTTTTGGTTTAGTTTCGGTTTTTTGGTTTCAGTTTTCGTTTTCGTGTTTTGTTTCGGTTTCGATTTTTGATTTCGTTTAGGTTTAGTTTCGGTTTTTTGGTTTTTGGTTTCGGTTTCAGTTTTTGGTTTCGTTTAGGTTTTAGTTTCATTTTTTAAGTTCTGATTTCGATTTTTTGTTTTGTTTAGTTTAGTTTCAGTTTTTTGGTTTTTGGTTTCGATTTCAATTTCGATTTTTGGTTTCGTTTTGGTTTTAGTTTAAGTTTTTTTGCGTTTTGATTTCGATTTTTGGTTTCGTTTAGTTTTGTTTATGTTTTTTTGGTTTTTGGTTTCGGTTTCGATTTTTGGTTTCGTTTAGGTTTTAGTTTCAGTTTTTTGGGGTTTCGGTTTCGTTGGGTTTTTATGTTTTTGGTTTCGGTTTCGTTTAGGTTTTAGTTTCAGTTTTTTTTTAGTTTTGATTTTGTTCGGTTTTATGTTTTCAGTTTCGAATCCCATTCATTAATTTACGAACGTGAACATTTGTTTATTTCTGTTCATTTAAGTTCTTTTATATCCCTTTATTTATGTACATTCGTTTACGTTCATTTATTTGATCAACAAACACAAAAATGCTTACAACTGTTATGGCTCAACTATCAACTGCAAATAAACGCTTAATTCATTACTCGATGCTCCATAATAGTTTGGGTTGACCAAACAAATACAAGGTTGGCCCGCTTGTACCTTGGTTCACTCGTATCAGTTGGCTACTGATGAAGTCAAGTCTTCAGTGCAGGGCACCTTTTTAAGTTTGCATCAATGGGCTATCAAGTGATTGATCACCTTTAAGGCTAGCATATCTTTATGAGAGTCTGCACACCATGAAATAAGAAAAATTGTATTAATCAACAAGTTCTAAAAAGTATATTTATAAACTAATTTAGATGGGAATTTTGACACACATATATGGGATGATTTGGGTGTATTTTATCTCAGCATGTCAAATTATAACCACGAGTTACAAAATCATTTGTGTATATAATAAATAATAATAATACAATAAAGCCATTTCATTAGAAGAAAAAATATGAAAATAGTAACCATTTATTGAGAAAGAACCCCGAATTTTTCCTTGGCTCCTGTTGACATCTTTGGCCAAATCTGGAGCTTCATCTTTCAAAACCGAACTTTCAACTTCAAACTGAGAGGAATTAAGTTGTCACTAAGAGTTATATATGATTGTTTAGTTGTTATGTTAAGAAAATATAACATAAACTAAGGATATTTGTTTGGCCCAGCATATCACACCTTCATTCTATCATTCTAACCGGTCAATTCTTAGAAAAACATGAACAAAATAGACCATTAAACACCATAAACCCTAATACTTCAATTGCAAAAGGGTTGCTGATTAGTTTACCTCTAACTCGGCCTATGCAAGAGCGGTGCGAGACAAAGGACTCCAATGAATTGGCTTTCTCCCTCGATAGATGAACCCTTAAAAGCCATTTGCCCAAACACTTGAACCTAAAAGACCAAAAGGACAAAGAAAAATAAAAATGTCAACAACAGAGATTCAACCCGTTGACGATTCTAATTTAGCTTAATTACCTCCACAGCTTCTTATTCGGGATCAAGAGTTAGGTAAGGGTTATCCTAGTGACCTCATACTCTCTGTTGATAGAAAACTAAAAAATTAAGTTTATCCTCAAACACAATAAATTTACTCTAATCTAGTACCAATTGGCACTCTCTAAGGAAATTAGATTATGTAACATATAAATACAGCTGAAATAGAGTTACAATTATATTAAACATCTTAGCAACAACTCCAATAAAATATTGCATGGATATACAACATGAGGAATACATTACTCATGAGTCAATTTGGCATACATTACTAACAGAGCATCATGATAACAATAGTCATACATATACCAACACATCACCTTCCATTCAATTTAAACTCTATAAATGAGTGTAAGAAATACAACAAGGCAATGTTTTATTTCACATATGCAAAAACTATCATGCAAACATAACCAAAAAAATATCAAACAAATACCCTAATGTCCACCTTCACACTTTTTCCAATTACATATTCAAAAAGATATAACAATCAATCAAGAACTTATAGTGAATCAATCGAATCGATTTACCATGAAAGTGTATCCTGTAAAAACTTGCCATCCAAGGTGTCAACCAACTGATTATAAATTTATAAATCAAGGCCAATTCACAAGCTTGAATCCACTAAGCCTCTGAAAAAGAATTAGGTAATAAAGCAATAGGAGCATGAACCAAACATAATTTTAGAGTACATAACACAACGCATCAAACAAATTCTCAATTGGAAGAAACCGAACCTGGATTCAATCAAATGGGTAGCTAGGGTTGGTGACTGCTTGATTGTGAATGATCGAGAGAGATAGAGAGAGAGAGAGAGAGCCGATTTGGCTGAATTCTTTTAAAACAAGGTGAGAACAAAACAGATTATTGATACCTAAAAATTAAAATTGGGTGTAAAACACACATGCGATACGCGAGTTGAGATCAAAGTTGGTTGAAGAAACACGGATCTACTCCCCACTGATGGGTCCTAGATCCAATGAGTCAACAGGGTAGGATACGGTTAACTGCCAACACGATATGAGCCCAATTGCCTAAAGTCCAATGACGAACACCTGCAAAACAGACACCGTGAGCTCGTTACGGGAAGGACAGGAGGGGGGTCTTCCCGTAACCACCCTCCGGCGTGAGAATAAGTACTGTTTTGTAAAAGATAAGAATGTAACACCCCGTAACCGCAGCGGAAACGTAAAGGGATGCAACAGACACGTCTGATATCAACAGCATTTCTTATAAATAAAACACCACTACATTAATTTACAACGTATTACATTGTTCCGAGTTTCGTTACCGTCTAGGCGTTAACATATAAGTTTTACCGATAGCACATTAACATATTTAATACAAAATAAAGATACTTAAGCTTCCACAAAATAGCACACATCATCAAGCACGTATCACTCATTCCAATTTGGGTGTACCTAGAAAGCATGTAAAGAAAACGAGTCAACTACAAATAGTTGTGAGTTTCACTAATTTAAGTAAACGATGACAAATCATTATAATAATCATATATTAGCGATGTAATTATGCTGAGCCCACAAGTGAAACCTCTGTTAACCCAGAGACACATCCAATAACCTCTGGGGACACTGTTAACCCAGAAACACATTTAATAACCTCTGGGGACACTGTTAACCCAGAAACACATTTAATACCCTCTGGGGACACTGTTAACCCAGAAACCCATTTAATAACCTCTGGGGACACTGTTAACCCAGAACACTGTTTCGGGCCTTACAATGTTAGCAACTCAGACAATTACCATCTTAATACATTACCGTACGATTCCCGTACAATAAACATTATATAAATACATTCATTTTCATGCGATCAGCATGTACTTAAACATTTTGATAGAAACATGCTTTCCGCCCCGGGAAAATATTTAAAACAGTTCAGTAAAAAGGGGCTCGTGAAACTCACCTTTTCGTGAGTTAGTATGTAGTACAGTGAACAGCTATGAGCCTGAATCTGTAATATGATACCTAAGTCGTTACTATACAATTTCCATAAATTAAATCCGTGTCAACCGGTACATCTGGGGACATTGTTAACCCAGTACTGTACTCGATCCGGGACAATGTTAACCCAGAGACACTTCTCAGGACTCAGATTGTGATATTTCTTAGAGTTTAACCGTCAAAATTATTATTATTATGTTTTCCCCGTTTTGCGTGCCTAGCACGGTTATCCGTTTTTATGTTTCAAAAATGAGTTTGGTCACACACGACCCGAAAATAGTCTTTGACTGATATTTTAGTTAAATCCGTGAATTTAGAGCTCGGTTTAGACGCCCCGTTTGGCCGCGGGACCCGTTTCCGTCTTTAGGGTGCCGGAAACTGTTATTTCGGGTAAAAATACCCAAATCATCCGAATTATTTATTTTTACTTGATTAACTTAGTTTCATGAAAATAGTCCATTTTTGAGGTTTTTATACACCGGTCAGCTCGCTTAGGCGAACTTTGCCGGTTTACGCGTTTTAAGCTTTAAAAGTTTGTTTTTATGTTCTTTTTAGCACAAATAATTATCCGTTTAGTCTCGGATCTTGAAATTTTTCACAAATCACTTTTTGACAGTAAGGAATTTTATAAAAATATTTCTAGAATTAATTTTTATATTTAACATTTATTTATCTATTTTTAAACGTCATTTAAACACCAAATATATCGAAAATACCAAACGACCTTAGAAAAACCCCAAATTTTTCTGGGATGACCTGTGCAATCCACATAGTTCCCTGTAATTTTTCCAGAAGCAAATTCTCATTTTTCATGCCATTTTTACCAAAACCGAGCTAGAAAACCCTAGAACTCGTTTTACCGAAAAGCCTACCTAGACTTCTCCAACGGAACTGAAATTTTGTGTGTGACTTTTATATGTTATAAAAAGCTTATCTGGAATTTTCCAGAATTTTTCATGATGTTTAACTATTTTTCATCATTTTTAGCCAAAACCGAGCATTAAATTCACCAAATATTCATCCTTTGTCCAAAAATTACCAAATTTTCACAGATCTCATATTTTCATGTGTATATCATCTCTGTGAAATTTCATGACCCAAATCTAAGTCTATCACAATCTGTCCAAATCATATAAATCATACGAAAAACCGAACTACCTTGTGTTTCTAGCTTTAGATCGCAAAGATCTTGCTTTCTAGCCTTTTCTAGCAACTAGATATAACACCTACAAGCATAACAACACCACACCAAGCAAGTTACACCCACAATCAAGCCATTTCTTTCATGGTTTCGGTTAAGACATCAAAACAAAGATTTTAACCGTAAAAATTCGTTTTGACTCTTTTAACTCCTTTCTTGGACCAAGATCCCTTGTATAACTTGTACACATCACTTGATCATGCAAGAATCGGTTTCATCTCGGGTTTTCACCCATTTTTCATTTGAAACCTCATTTTCTTGTAAATGACTCGAGAAAAGAAGATGAACACGACTATAATCCGATCTTTACCTCGGTTTCTTGGTATAAATCAAAGGGAAGTTGGATGAATGTTTGAAGGGTTGAGAGAATTTGAGTTTGGTTGATTGAGAAAAAAGAAAAAATGAAGGCTAATGCCTTAACAAGACCGATCGGTCTTCATAAGATGTGGGGGTGGGGCCCACACCTCCAATCTTGGCCACACATTCGGATTGTGTAATCCGGATAATGTTTTGGATAATCTGGTTCAGTTCGTTTTTCGGTTAAACGTGTAATTCGGCTTAAAACGAGGCTAAAACGGTCGTTTTTCTGCTAAAAATGAAATTTATATAAAACCGATTTAAAAACTTAAACCATGACATTTATTAACTTAAAACATCATAGTATTAATAATCGTGCATCTTTTTCGGCTTGATCGATCATCTCTTGCTCGGTTTGGTATTAAAGGTTTCGTTTAACGTACCGACGTACTATTAAATCGAAATCTCTTTTCTGTGCTTTAATTCACTTATCCCGAAGCTTTAATACTTCGTAAACATCACTAAACATTGTATATTTCGTTTATAATGTAATCTCCGATTCATTCGGGTTTCAATAATCGTCAATCGGTTAATCGTACTTCCAATACGATTAACGGTATAATCGAGTATAATTCGTACCGTGAATCATACATACTCGTATATACACATTATAATTCATATATTAAGTATTAAATAACACGTAAATAGTATATACCGGCTAGGGTATACCTGAATTTGCCGGAATCGTTACATTCTCCCCCCGTTACAAAAATTTCGACCTCGAAATTTTACGCGTCAACTACTTCCTTTTGAGGAAATAGGTGGGGGTATTTCTTCAGAAATTCGTCCTTTCGTTCCCATGTATATTCTGGGCCTCGTTGCGAGTTCCATCTAACTTTGACCAACGAGATCTTATTGTGTCTAACTTGCTTGATTTTCCCGTCCACTATTTCTATGGGTTCCTCTACGAAATTAAGCTTATCACTTATTTGGACACCCTCTAAGGGTAACACCGATGTCTCATCCGACAGACACCTTTTCAAGTTCGACACGTGAAACACATTGTGAACTGCACTCAGTTCATCAGGCAGTTCTAATCGGTATGCTACAGGACCGATTTTTGCAGTAATGTCGAATGGTCCAATGTATCTAGGGGCTAACTTCCCCGCCTTTCCAAATCTGACTACTCCTTTCCAAGGTGATACTTTCAAATACACTTTATCACCTTTCTCAAATGATAACGGTTTTCTACGGGTATCGGCATAACTCTTCAGCCGATCCCTTGCGGCCTTCAGATTGTTCTTAATTTCAAGGATTTTGCTGGTCGTTTCCTGGACCAGGTCCGATCTAATAACCCGTGCGTCGCCCACTTCAGTCCAACAGAGTGGTGATCGGCACTTCCGTCCATACAATGCTTCATAAGGTGCTGCCTTTATACTGCTATGGTAACTGTTATTATAGGAAAATTCAACGAGTGGGAGATGTTGATCCCAATTTCCCTTAAAATCCAGTACGCATGCACGAAGCAAATCCTCCAGTGTTTGGATGGTCCTCTCAGACTGACCGTCGGTCTGAGGGTGGTAAGCTGTGCTTAGATCAATACGCGTTCCCAGCGCTTCTTGTACAGCTTGCCAAAGATTGGAGGTGAAATGGCAATCTCGATCGGAGATGATTGAGATGGGTATCCCATGCCGAGACACAATTTCATTTATATAAATCTGCGCAAGTCTCTCGGTATTATAATTATTTCTAATCGGAATAAAATTTGCCGACTTGGTTAATCGATCCACGATTACCCAAATTGCATCGTGTCCACGGGACGTCTTAGGGAGATGTGTCACAAAATCCATCGTGATTTGCTCCCATTTCCATTCGGGAATTTCCGGTTGTTGTAACATCCCCGAGGGTTTCTGGTGCTCCGCCTTAACCCTCGCACACGTCGTACACTTGCCGACGTATGTGGCTATATCCTTTTTCATACCCGGCCACCAGTAGAACTCCTTCACATTCTTGTACATCTTATCCGATCCCGGATGTATGGAATATTTTGATTTATGCGCTTCGTCCATGATTAATTCACGAAGGTCATGGAGGGTCGGGATCCAAATCCGATTTTTGAAATAGAGAATTTCGTCCACGCGCTGTTCGAAATTCTTCTCGTTACCGTAAAGTCCCTCTTTTTCCAATTGTTCCTCTTTCAACGCCTCGCGTTGAGCGACTCGAACCAGGTCCGAAAGGTTCGACTGGACTATCATCCCCAGCGCTCGCACTCACAATGGCTTAACCCGATCCTTCCTACTCAAGGCATCGGCTATGACGTTAGCCTTGCCGGGGTGATAACGGATGTCACAGTCATAGTCGCTTAATAACTCGACCCATCTTCGTTGCCTCATATTCAGTTCTTTCTGATCGAATATGTGTTGCAAACATTTATGATCGGTGAAGATGGTGCACTTTGTACCGTAGAGATAATGTCTCCAGATTTTAAGTGCGAAGATAACTGCTCCCAGTTCTAAGTCATGAGTAGTGTAATTTTTCTCGTGTACTTTTAACTGTCGAGAAGCATAGGCTATAACCTTATTATTCTGCATCAACACGCATCCTAACCCTCTACGGGATGTGTCACAATACACGACAAAACCATCGTCTCCGTCGGGGAGACTTAAGATCGGCGCTTGGCACAGTCTTTTTTTTAGCGTTTGAAACGCCGTTTCCTGCTCTTCTCCCCATTCATACTTTCGATCCTTTTGAGTCAGAAGGGTTAAAGGTTGGGCGATGCTGGAAAAGTTTTCTATAAATCGACGATAGTATCCAGCTAAGCCTAAGAATTGGCGGATTTCCTTTGGCGATTTAGGCGCTTGCCAATTCTTAACTGCTTCAACCTTACTTGGATCAACGTGTATTCCTTGATGGTTTATAACGTGACCAAGGAATTGCACTTCTTGTAACCAGAAGTTACACTTGGAGAATTTTGCATACAACTTTTCCTGATTTAGAAGCTCTAAAATTAATCTTATGTGTTGCTCGTGCTCTTCTTTACTCTTCGAGTATATCAAAATATCGTCAATAAACACGATGACGAATTTGTCGAGGTAGGGTTTACAGACTCGATTCATGAGATCCATGAACACTGCTGGCGCATTTGTTAGCCCAAAAGGCATAACTAAGAACTCGTAATGGCCGTAGCGAGTCCGGAATGCGGTTTTTGGGATATCCTCCTCCTGAATTCTAACCTGATGGTATCCCGATCTAAGATCTATTTTTGAGAAGTAGCTCGCACCTTGTAGTTGGTCGAACAGGTCATCAATTCGGGGAAGAGGGTACCTATTTTTGATTGTTAACTTGTTCAATTCCCTGTAATCAATGCACATTCTAAGGCTCCCGTCCTTCTTTTTCACGAATAGTACAGGTGCACCCCACGGGGATTAACTGGGACGTATAAATCCTTTATCCAACAATTCTTGCAACTGGTTGGATAATTCTTGCATCTCGGATGGTGCAATTCTGTAGGGCGCCTTAGCAACAGGGCCAGCTTGAGGTAATAAGTCGATTCTGAATTCGACCTGTCGGGTTGGCGGTAATCCAGGAAGTTCTTCTGGGAAAACTTGTGGAAATTCGCGCACCACTGGTATATCATCCACCCCTTTCTCCTCAGAATCTGTGGCAGTCAAGCTCGCTAGATACGCCACACATCCCTGGCGTATATATTTTAACAACTTGAGGTGGGATATAAACGGTATCATATTGCCCGACTTCTCACCCTGCACTAATACCTCTTCGTCATCCGACACCCGGATCTTGACGATTTTCCTTTCACAGTTTATTTCTACCTTGTTACGTGCTAACCAATCCATTCCCACTATCACGTCAAAACTACCCAATTCTACCGGTAACAAGTCAATCAGGAAGGATTGTTTGTTCAGAATAAAAGGGCAATTCCGAACTCTTTGATTAACTATCATGGTTTTACTGTTAGCGACTTCTATGGTATAAGGTTCTATGGTTTCACCAATTGGAAGGTTTGCTATCGATAGAAACTTAACGGAGACAAAACTTCTATCGGCGCCCGTATCGAATAATACAGAGGCGTAATGATCAGAGACGAGGAAAGTACTTGTCACTACGCTGGGGTCCTTGCGTGCTTCGCTCGCCCCCATCACGAATGCTCGGCCTCTCGCCGGATTGGACGACGACGCTTGACCCGCGGTTTGCCTCCCGTTTCCTCCCTGGTTCAGCTTCGGACAGTGCCTCTTGAAGTGATCCGTGCTGCCGCATTCATAGCAAGCACGGCTGGTGGTCGCCGTTTGGTTTCCTTGTTGGTTTTGTTGTCGGGCTGGTTGGGTCCTAAATGGCTGAGCACGGATAGGTTGCGGTTGTCGGTTCAGGTTGTTCAAGTTTGTCCTACATCTCGGTGCGGAGTGCCCCTCCCTGCCACACCGATGGCACACTACTCCCCGGCACTCGCCCCCATGCTGATAACCGCATTTCCCACACCTAGGAAACGTCATTGTCTGCGGTTTCTGCCTTCCGCCTGAACTAGTCATGGCGTAGTTCTGGGCAGCGGGCCTAGCACGTTTACTTTGCTGCTTTTCCTGGATCCTATGGTCATGTGTACCCTGCTTTCCCCCAGCGGATTCTCCTGCCACCTTCAGTGACCCGCTCCTTACGAAATCATATGTGACGATACCAGCCTGCGTCACCGCACCCTCAAACGTCTGATGTCCCCCCGCGTTAACTATACTCCTTACTACTGGAGTTAGTCCCCAGATATAACGCTCCACCCTCTTCGACTCTGGGGTGACCAACCACGGTACTAATCGCGACAGCTCATTAAACCGGTTAGTATAACCCAAGTGGTCCGCCCCCTGCATCTCCAGGTTCCACAATTCTTTTCTAAATTCTGCAATTCGTTTTTCGGGCAGAAATGTTCCAATACAAGAGCCTTGAGCTCTGTCCAGGTCATGCGGTTTGTCGCCGCCTGACCGCGAGTCTGCACTATGGTGTTCCACCATGTCAAAGCATGGTCCGTGAATGTGCAGGTGGCGTACTTAACAACACAATCCTCGGGGCAGTTGCTGATGTTCACAACTGATTCTAGTTTCTCGATCCACTTAACCAACCCATTTGGTCCTTCAGACCCGCTAAACTCTAGGGGCTTGCACAACATAAAGTCTTTGATTGAACAACCCCTGGATGCAGGAATCGGCCCAGTGCGGTTTGTTTCTACAGTTGGTATAGGGCCATTACTGTCCGTAACGACCACCCTAGGCGGTGCGTCATTACTCGGAATCGTGTTATCGTTCTGTGGAGGATTAGCATTTTGTTCCCCGTCATTATTGGTGGTCATTTGATTGCTCGGAGGGGTTGGATTGGTCGAATTGTTAATACTGGCGGCGATGCGCGATACTATATCCGGTATCGCCGCCTCTAACTGTTGAGCAATCAAACGGCTCACATCTACTTCCGACATTTGAGCTGATCGTTTTGGTGCCATTCTACACAACATCAAGAAAATACATATAATTAATACAAGTTCCAATCATAACACACAACCCACATTCCATTCATTAATAAACATCAGTACATATTACATCAACGTCAGTTCACATACTTTCCTGTCATCATTACATAGGTTAAGTTTTCATACATAGGGCCTATGTCGGCATCATCTCGACATAACCCGCAATGGGTCAGTGCTTGAATGATACCCAAAAGTATCTATAATGATATACCCCAAAAGAGACCCCCTAAGGGCCAGTGGTTGTATTATAACTACCCAAGATTCACTCTATGTTAGCATCACCACTAACTGCTTACACAGAGTATCAAAAAGCGGTCCATGACTTCTACCATCCTAACATCACTAAACACGGTGGTATACCCACCACACCATCATTGCCACCAACACCACCATCACTGCCAACACACCCCGGACTCGCGCCTCTAACCGATCAATCATCAATTGGGAGTATGAGCACTCCCTCCTTAACTGCGCAATCGCATACTGGTGGTCTAGTATGCAGTCCCCCAGATACATCCGCCTCTGCACTCCCACTGTCAAGGCGGCGGAGTGCTCATTCACCTGCTCGGTGAGCACTCGAAGCCATGCCGCCGTGTCCCTTTCCTGCCTAGGAAGACCCCACACAGGTGGAGTCCCAGGCTCGGGTTTGGAGCGGGAGGACTCGCCCCGACGGGTAGCAGGTCTGGGTGGGGGAGAGGTAGGTGGGACATGCGGGACACTGATCCACGCCGTGAGGCGGGGTCCGAATCCGGGAGGGATAGGGGTGGCCTGTGGTGCGGGTGGGGTGGGGGATCTGACAATCCTGACTGGGGAGGACTGGCTAGAGCTCCTACGACTAGCCTCGCTAGGCTCAGAGCTGGATGATATGCGTAGACTCCCAGAGTTCCCGGAGCTGACTTCCTCCAGGTCCTCCTCCACCGATAAACTATGAGTTCTCGACATTCTTACCTGCACACAAGTTAATCAAACATATAGTTCTTTCCATAGTGTAAACCATAATCAAATTAATATACACTTACTTATACAACTTTACCACATAACAATATTATCATATATTTACACATATGTTGCCAATTTTACCTATTAAAGTCCCCCGTGACTTCCCCTGAATTCCCTCGTGCAGACAAGTCAGTTATTATGTTCCGGACCATAATAACTCACTTGTCCATCAAAGTTCATCCAGATCTTGTCACTATAAACTATTAGTTGATATTCAGATCCTATAATACTTGAGCTACAGGTTATATTTTAGATATCTTTTTAAAGACATCCTAATTCTTGATAACCAATGGCTCTGATACCAAGTTTTGTAACACCCCGTAACCGCAGCGGAAACGTAAACGGGATGCAACAGACACGTCTGATATCAACAGCATTGCTTATAAAGAAAACACCACTACATTAATTTACAACGTATTACATTGTTCCGAGATTCGTTACCGTCTAGGCGTTAACATATAAGTTTTACCGATAGCACATTAACATATTTAATACAAAATAAAGATACTTAAGCTTCCACAAAATAGCACACATCATCAAGCACGTATCACTCATTCCAATTTGGGTGTACCTAGAAAGCATGTAAAGAAAACGGGTCAACTACGAATAGTTGGTGAGTTTCACTAATTTAAGTAAACGATGACAAATCATTATAATAATCATATATTAGCGATGTAATTATGCTGAGCCCACAAGTGAAACCTCTGTTAACCCAGAGACACATCCAATAACCTCTGGGGACACTGTTAACCCAGAAACACATTTAATAACCTCTGGGGACACTGTTAACCCAGAAACACATTTAATACCCTCTGGGGACACTGTTAACCCAGAAACCCATTTAATAACCTCTGGGGACACTGTTAACCCAGAACACTGTTTCGGGCCTTACAATGTTAGCAACTCAGACAATTACCATCTTAATACATTACCGTACGATTCCCGTACAATAAACATTATATAAATACATTCATTTCCATGCGATCAGCATGTACTTAAACATTTTGATAGAAACATGCTTTCCGCCCCGGGAAAATATTTAAAACAGTTCAGTAAAAAGGGGCTCGTGAAACTCACCTTTTCGTGAGTTAGTATGTAGTACAGTGAACAGCTATAAGCCTGAATCTGTAATATGATACCTAAGTCGTTACTATACAATTTTCATAAATTAAATCCGTGTCAACCGGTACATCTGGGGACATTGTTAACCCAGTACTGTACTCGATCCGGGGACAATGTTAACCCAGAGACACTTCTCAGGACTCAGATTGTGATATTTCTTAGAGTTTAACCGTCAAAATTATTATTATTATGTTTTCCCCGTTTTGCGTGCCTAGCACGGTTATCCGTTTTATGTTTCAAAAATGAGTTTGGTCACACACGACCCGAAAATAGTCTTTGACTGATATTTTAGTTAAATCCGTGAATTTAGAGCTCGGTTTAGAAGCCCCGTTTGGCCGCGGGACCTGTTTCCATCTTTAGGGTGCCGGAAACTGTTATTTCGGGTAAAAATACCCAAATCATCCGAATTATTTTCGGATGATTTATTTTTACTTGATTAACTTAGTTTCATGAAAATAGTCCATTTTTGAGGTTTTTATACACCGGTCAGCTCGCTTAGGCGAACTTTGCCGGTTTACGCGTTTTAAGCTTTAAAAGTTTGTTTTTATGTTCTTTTTAGCACAAATAATTATCCGTTTAGTCTCGGATCTTGAAATTTTGCACAAATCACTTTTTGACAGTAAGGAATTTTATAAAAATATTTCTAGAATTAATTTTTATATTTAACATTTATTTATCTATTTTTAAACGTCATTTAAACACCAAATATATCGAAAATACCAAACGACCTTAGAAAAACCCCAAATTTTTCTGGGATGACCCGTGCAATCCACATAGTTCCCTGTAATTTTTCCAGAAGCAAATTCTCATTTTTCATGCCATTTTTACCAAAACCGAGCTAGAAAACCCTAGAACTCGTTTTACCGAAAAGCCTACCTAGACTTCTCCAACGGAACTGAAATTTTGTGTGTGACTTTTATATGTTATAAAAAGCTTATCTGGAATTTTCCAGAATTTTTCATGATGTTTAACTATTTTTCATCATTTTTAGCCAAAACCAAGCATTAAATTCCCCAAATATTCATCCTTTGTCCAAAAATTACCAAATTTTCACAGATCTCATATTTTCATGTTTATATCATTTCTGTGAAATTTCATGACCCAACTCTAAGTCTATCACAATTTGTCCAAATCATATAAATCATACGAAAAACCGAACTACCTTGTGTTTCTAGCTTTAGATCGCAAAGATCTTGCTTTCTAGCCTTTTCTAGCAACTAGATATAACACCTACAAGCATAACAACACCACACCAAGCAAGTTACACCCACAATCAAGCCATTTCTTTCATGGTTTCGGTTAAGACATCAAAACAAAGATTTTAACCGTAAAAATTCGTTTTTGACTCTTTTAACTCCTTTCTTGGACCAAGATCCCTTGTATAACTTGTACACATCACTTGATCATGCAAGAATCGGTTTCATCTCGGGTTTTCACCCATTTTTCATTTGAAACCTCATTTTCTTGTAAATGACTCGAGAAAAGAAGATGAACACGACTATAATCCGATCTTTACCTCGGTTACTTGGTATAAATCAAAGGGAAGTTGGATGAATGTTTGAAGGGTTGAGAGAATTTGAGTTTGGTTGATTGAGAAAAAAGAAAAAATGAAGGCTAATGCCTTAACAAGACCGATCGGTCTTCATAATGTGTGGGGGTGGGGCCCACACCTCCAATCTTGGCCACATATTCGGATTGTGTAATCCGGATAATGTTTTGGATAATCTGGTTCAGTTCGTTTTTCGGTTAATCGTGTAATTCGGCTTAAAACGAGGCTAAAACGGTCGTTTTTCTGCTAAAAATGAAATTTATATAAAACCGAGTCTAGTGTTTCTTCCGTGTGAAGTATTTTATGCGGGTGAAATTCTAGACTTATTGTGGATTTAGGGGTTTTTGACTTTGCGAGTTTGTGAGAAATATTTTTTGTTGTTTATGGATAATCATGAAAAAGGACAAGTTTACAGCTTGCAGGTACGTGTAGGTGATAGGACGTTTGTGACGGCTGCAACTGTACCCGAATCTACAACTTTTTCACTTTATCGAATTTCCCGCGTGACGTGTCGCGTATTTGTTGGGCGGGTTTTTCTCTCTCCACTGTTTGTATCCCATCGCATTAATTGTGATGCGTATATAGGGGGAGTTAACTTCTTCTTGAAGTTTTATCGTCTTTGTATTTTAACTACTTTCTTACTTTCTTTCTCTGAAACTCTCTGCATATTCCTTTGATTTTACCATCGTACCAGACATTTACGTTTATGACTAGCACGATGGCAGATGTTGATGAGATAGAAGTACAATAGGACCAAGGTGAATATCAAAAACTTATTGAAACGTATGTCATTCCGCCATAGTGGGGACCGGAGTTCCCTTCTGCAAGTTCCATTGCCAGTTTCCCTCCTCCCGGGAAGATGGCATATATGCTGATTATTTTATGTCGGGAAACTTCCATCTTCCCGTCACAAAGTTTTTTATGAAGGTGGTGAAGGCGTTTGGGATTCACTTGTCTCAATTTCACCCACGTGCTGTCATGCGAATTCGCCACTTTGAGTTCGTATGTATGGCTCAAGAGATGGTACCTCGGCTGGACCGTTTCGCCGTATTTTACAAGATGACCCGTCGGAATGGGTGGTTTTCTTTTCATTTGTCGACTGACAGGGCTTTTGGTCGTGAGGTCGGAACGGTATCCAAGGACTGGAAGAGGAAGTTCTTCTGGATATCGGAGGACGTAGTGCCGGAAACCATGGTTCGTCGGCCAGGCAATGAGCCTTTGATTGACCTTACTCCGGCAGCACACGAGAACCGCGATTGAGTCCGGAAACTGACTTTCCCGTTAACACCGATGCGGGTACTACCTGAGGAGGCCCTTGTCTGGGCAGGGATGAGCCGCCTATGGCCTGCTTCCGATATGGAACCTGTTTTCGTTGAGCCGAACGGCCGTAAGTTTTATGACTTTCCTTAGGTGACCCTCCGAAGTTTTTGTTATTTAATTCCTGCATTTGTTTTTCAGGTTTTGGATCTATGCTTAACGCCTTGTGTGATGACAAGGGGTGTGTTAGGAAAACTATTCATGATGTTAAACAAGTGCCTGTTCTGGAAAGGAATGCCAAATACTTCCTCTTTCCTGTGAATGTGCGGGCCGTGCCGGTTGTCTCGGATACTATTTATGAAACAGGTGCGTACATTTTGAACCCTCCTCCTCTTAATGTGCTAACCTCGGATGGGGTAATCGTTATTCCTAGGGGGAAAGCTCAGATGATGCTTCTGCAGTTTCATTTGTCTCTCATTTGTTGGCAGAACTATATCGGAAAAGGCCCTTCCATGTATCTCAAGCGAGTGACGCGGGTACTAGTGCTGCGGACGCTGGGATGAGCCAAAAACGAAGAAACGCCGGACTCATCGCCCGAGGAAGCCATTACCACCAAAGCTTTCAGAGCGCTTGGGGACAGTAAATGGTGAGTTCGTATGTGTTAGCGTTTTGTTTTATATGATAATGAGGTCTGACTTTGATTGTGCTATGCAGATCCGTCCATCGTTAAGGGTCACACATTTAGTAAGTTATCAACACCGAAACCAAATGTTGAAAAGCAGTCGTCGCCTCCTCCGGAGAAGGAAGCGGACAAACTTGTTACCCCTCCTGTTGAAACGACTGTGGAGGGGGCTAATGTTCAACCGACGACTGTTGGATCGTTGGATTACCTTTTTGAAGGCGGGGATGTCACCGGTTTTCAACAAGATAACCCTGAAGTTACTAAAGAAGGCTTCAGGGCTAATATCCTCAATCCAGTCCTCAATTCAACCCTATTTGCTCGCCCTTTGCACCGGGTGAAGAAGATGACTTCTTTTTGGGGCCAACTATCCATGGGACTGGGGGAAGCTCCTCGCAGTGTGGACCTCAACAGTCTTCCTCTTATCCTGTTTGTGTCGGGGCTTCCAGTTCCCAGTATTTTCAGAACGTTCAGTTAGGAGGAGACTATGACTTGTTTGTTCCGTCATGGGACCTTGTCAACGTGTCTCGTGTGTCTAACTTCAAGACCTGTATGAGATTCGTTGAGCATTGTATTCCACCTGCGGAAATGGCGTACCAGCGAACTCGCTCCCGCCAACACTTACATACCGACCTGATAGTTTCTTTGACTAATAGCTTGGCTTGTAGTCAGGAAATTTTGCGAGAATGGTGAACGATGGGAGGGAAGCTTGGTGCGGCTTCTAAGGCTTTGAAAGTCGCCAAGGCGGAGGCCGAGGAGCATCGGAAGGCATGTCGTTAGGTGGAAGCAAATCGACGCTGAAGCTGCACTTCATAAAGAACAGGAGCGAAATGCGGATGCTGCGAAACGGTGGAAAGAAGCATTTGAAAGGTCAAAATACACCCTCGAAGCTTCCCGAGCTGAAACTCAAAAGAAGAAGGACGAATTGTTGAAGGTACAGGAGGAAGTGTCTCAGCAAAAGGCGCGGATCCAAGAACTCGAGGAAGCTTTGAAATTGCATGGGAAGCAGGCTGAGTTGAAAGATAAAACGATTGTTGAGATGCAGTCTGCCTATGACTCCTTTTTAGAATCTCAGACTGAAGCGGATATTCGCGCCTCCACCGAATTAGAAGAGCTTCGTGACAGGGCGGAGCGCGCTGACGAGGAGAGGCAATACTTCCTCAACCGTGGTCTTGACTCAGTGAGTTTCTCTTGGATATTGTGTATATCCCGTATTCTTACGTTTATGATGTTGACAAACTTTGTTTTATAGGTCATCCGGCATGTTAAAAGGAGCACGGAACTGACTGACTGTTTTGTGAATTTGACGACTGCGTCTGAAGGGGTTGGCCGGGTAAAAGGCTTCAACGAAGGGTTGTAATTCGCCCAATCCGGATAACATGTTGAAAACCATCCCATTTATGGACTTGACGCGGAGCAAGAACTTGGTATGCGGGTTCAGGAGTATGATGACCTTGTCTTTCCATTAAAAAATATGCTTTCGGAATTTGCCTCATCCGAAGATGGTGTGAAGTAATTGCGGGTATACATTGATGACGAATCTGATGATGATGAGTCCGATCATGACAAATCTGATGATGACAATGCGGAAGATGTGGTTCATACTGCTCCGACAGAATCGACGCCCCCTAACCCATAGGATAGGTGTAGGTATTGAAATTTGGGCTTGTAATTTCTTTTCATGTTTTGTGTGATCACTATTTTAAATGAAAAGAATCTCTATTTTGATAATATTTTTGTGAGATATCTTTTCCTTTTGAATTCTTGAACTTGTGAAAAATGGGTATATAATACTGATGACGTGGCGGAGGGAAGTTTTAGACGGTGACTGAAAGGACGTGTAAAACGCCTGCTTTGACAGCCTGTAGGCGTTTTTTCGAATCTCCCGCTTGACATGTCAGTCAACCTGTGGTCCAGAGTTTTCTCTTTCCTCTGTTATTCAGACAGTCGCATTAACTGCGATGAGTATAAATAGGTCTTGAGGTCTTCAACCCATTCTTATCACTTTCATATTTTCTCTCTTGCTTATATTAGAAAACTTCTTCTTTCTTACACCCGTTTCATATCTCTCACAAGAAATAGCTGCTCAGAAGAAAAATCCTCATGCTATCAACGAACTTGTATGTGAAATCAAGGATAAGGACTTCGAGGATGTTAAAAATGTGTATGGCTTTTCTCCTGAATGGGAGGCTGAACTTCCTGCCAAAGGGGCAATTGCGACGGCTCCTCCGGCGAAGAAGATGGCCGTCTATGTGGACCACTTTACTACCGGGAACTTTCGGTTGCCCGTAACCAAGTTCGTGCAATCGATCTTGACAGCATATGGGATTCATTTACTCATATCCATCCATTCGGGATGCTTAGAATTCGACACTTCGAATCTGCTGTCAAGCGCGTGATTATGACCCTTCCGTCGGTATGTTTTCCGTTTTCTACAAAATGACTTTCCGTGAAGGCTGGTATAGTTTTGCTACCACCGGGAAAGGGGTTATTGGCTTTGAATAGCTCCACAGCATATATGGATGGAAATCAATATTTTTCTGGATTCGGGAAGATGTTATCCCGTTCACTATGACGCGTCAAAAACCCAAAGATGAGCGAAAGTCCTTGCTTCCGAGTATGAAGGACATGCTTGGTATCTTACTTTGACCAAGACTCCAGCACCCATGTGGCCATTCCCAGCTCTGGAGCCGTATTATGAGAATCCGGATAGAAGTAAGTTTGCGTTTATATCCTTCCTGGTGTTCAATTTACATTGTTTGACACGTTCTCTTTTACAGGCGAGGGTTCAATTCTCTCCACTCTTATGGACAAGGTGGGCGGCATGATGGTACGCCGTCCCATTACTCAACATGACGTGCCATTTTTGGATCGCACGGAAAGGAATTTCCTTTTTTCCACCACCCTTACTCCGGAACCGGTTGTCTCCGAAGCAATGTATGCCCAAGGTGAGGAGTTTGTCAGAAAATCGAAGGAATCTTTCAACCTCGCCCTGTAACCGCCGTTACTTCAAGCGGAGTGGTAGTTCTTCTTTCGTCCAGCGAAGAATCATCACTCTGTGAAGAGAAGTTATCAATTGGTGCTGCTAACCCTTCATCTTCGACTGTAGGTTTAAAACGAAAGCAAGATTCGAAGGCCACCACCGACCCAACAACAGGTGGGGAGGGTGGTCCTCAATCCGTTGAGGGTGAACCTCAGGCTGTGGATGCGGGCACTTCAAAGGCCGCTGGCAAGCGGAAAGCTCAACCTTCCGATGCTGCTCCAAAGAAGAAGAAAAAGAAGAACAAGAAAACCAAAGTCCTTGACTTGGGTGCTCGTCTTCGAGAGTGTTCTGCTCGGGACGTTTCCCAAGGTACGTTACGGACCACTATGACTATATTCTATACTTTTTTCTCATCTTCTTTTTTTTTTATATATACAACTCAAGGAGTTTTTGCTCTGGAAACTTTCAGGTTTCAAGGATTCTGTTGCTACCAAACTCCCAACTCCACCAACCTCACCGATCAATTTTTCGGATTCTTCTCCTATTAGGGACCAAGAGGTTGGTGGGGCTGATCAATTCACACATCTCCACCTCACGATGAGCATGACTTGCAAAATCAGGGTGGGGTTAATGTGTTTAAACACAAAGGGCCAACTTCCTCTTCTCAAGTGGATGACGATACAGCTCTGCATCATCCCTGATGAATGTTACGGCGGAACTCGGTACTGAATGATGCGGACGTTTGCAAGGAATATCTTGACGAGAGTCTTCCTCGCATAGAGAAGGAACGACAGCGTCGCCGCATTCGCAAAGACCTGTTCGACTCCAACTCTTATCATGTGGCGAATGCTGTGTCTACCAACCAGGAACTTCGCCGAGATTGGTTAGCTATGAATGATGAGTTGGAGGAAACCGAGCGGAACTTGCTTGATGACAAGAAAGAGGCTCTCAAGGCATTGACTGATGCTCGGGACAGTCATCGAGCTATGGAAGTGGCGAAGGAAAAACAACTTGCTGCTGAGGAAGCTAGGGCTGCTCTCCAGAAACAGCTGGATGACCAAGCTGAGCTGATTAAGACCCTTCAAGCCGACTCTGCAGCTAAGGACAAGCGCTTATCCACTCTTAATGCTAAGAGTCGAGACAAAGCACTGGAGTGTGTTGACCATAAGATGGATCTTATCCGAGCTCAGGCAGACAAGAAGTGGCTTCTATCAACAGCAATTCCTAAGGTACCAAGCCTGTTTATTTCAATCAGTTTAGATGTGTATGAGATTACACATCTGCTTGTTGTGCTTGATAGGTTATTACTGACGTTCGGAACACTGACGATCTTGGGAACTGTGTTGCGATACTTCCCCGCGATTCCTAGCAAGCAGGTCGACAAATGGGCTTTGAGGAAGGATACGAGTTTGGCTCTACGGGTCGGGTTCCGGAAGAATATGTGTTAGCCGGCAAAGACACCGCATCTATCCTTATCGAGAAAACCAAAGAGTTTGATACTTCAAAGTTTTCTCTTTCTGACCGTATATCGGAACTTGCAGATAAGGATGATGCCATTGAGCAACTAAAGGAGTTGCTGGACCTTGAGGAAGAAGTGAACGAAGAAGCTGAGGATAATGCGGAAGGCGAAAATGTCGCCCCGTAAATGTATATGTACTTTCTTTTGTAAATCTTTTCCTCCTATTTTTGTAATCTCTTTTGATCAATATTAAGAAGTCTTTGTGTTTCCCCGGTGCACTTTGTCTTATGCACTATAATATAAGTGCCTATCGGGACTTCGGTTTTGTCAATAAAAGATTACAACTTAACAAAATATCATGGAATTGACTGGACATTTCTCATATACTGGGCATAAGCCTTACTAAAATAAATTGCATAACTTGCTAACCTATGTGGGCACGCAGGCCGAAGTAGAAGGTAAAAAATAAAACTGCTAAATGTAGCACTTTTTTAACTGTGCTGCATTCCAAGTTCGAGGGATCTCAATCCCGTCCAACTTCTCCAACTTGTAAGCACCTTTGGATAGTACTTGCTTGATTTTATACGGTCCCTCTCAAGTTGTGTCTAACTTGCCCGGAGGTTCCTGGCCGGAAGCCTCATTGTTACGGAAGACAAAGTCTCCTGCATCAAATTCGCACACTTGGACCCGCGAGTTGTAGTATTTTTGAAGCTGTCTCTTGTAATTGTGCTTGCGAATCGATGCTAATTCTCGTCTTTCCTCGAGTAAATCGAGATTCATCCGGAGTTCACGATCATTGTCGTTGATTAACAAAACCGTCGCGGATGGAATCCCGATCTCTGCCGGGATATGGCTTCAGTACCGCAGGTCAGGCTAAACGGTGTCTCTGAATTACTAGAATTTTTCTGGGTGCGGAAGGCCCAGAGTACATGGAGCAACTCGTCAACCCAACCGGTCCGTTTAGTACCTAACCTTGTTTTAATCCCTTCCTTGATAGTTCGGTTGGTCCTTTCGACTTGACCATTTGCTTGCGGGTGGGCTACAGATGTAAAAACTTGGGTTACTTGAAGTTCCTTTAACCATTCTTGTAATCCGCTATCAGCAAATTGGGTCCCATTGTCACTTACCAACTGTTGCGAGAGACCAAACCGGCAGATGATGAATTCCCAAAGGAATTTCTTAATACTTGATGCCGTTATTGAGGTAACTGGTTTGGCTTCTACCCACTTGGTGAAGTAATCAATGGCCACTATCAGGAATTTGACTCATCCCGGGGCTTCTAGAAAGGTCCCATAATGTCGATAGCCCACTTCTGGAACGACCAGGCAGATGTTACTGGAATCAGTTCGTTCTTTGGACGCAGGGTGTTGGGAGCATGACGTTGGCATGAATCACACTTTCTGATTTCCTGCATAGCGTCCAAGTGCATGCCGGGCCAATAGTACCCTGCGTTCATAACTTTTGCAACTGTCATTCTTGGTCCTGCGTGTAATCCCCAAATACCTTCATGTATTTCTCGAATTAGGTAATTTACGTCTTCTGCGTCCACACAACGCAAGAGCGGACCAAGAAATGACCTCCGGTATAAAATACCATCAGTCAATTGGTAATTCAGAGCTTTGTGTTTGATCTTCCGGGCCTCAGCCTTTCCTGCTCGGAGTGCTCCGGAAGCCAAGTAAGCTTTTATGGGCGTCATCCATGATTCGGTGCCGGTTTGGATTACCAGGCCTTGATTTTGTGAGACGGATGGATGATCCAGGACTTCCACAAGAATATCTTTGGCAAAATGCTTGAAATTCGTTGAAGCTAGTTTGATAAGGGCGTCTGCCGATTTGTTCTCGCTCCTCTTAATGTGATCAACATTGAAGGAGTTAAATTGCCGGATCAAGACTTTTGCTTGTGACAAATAAGAGACCATGACATCGTTTTTTGTCTCATATGTTCCATTTATTTTTCCCGCAATTAGCATAGAATCCACCTGTGTTTCCAAGTGTTTCACCCCAAGTTTTTTTGCTATCCGTAAGCCTACCAAGAAGGCTTCATACTCTGCCTCGTTGTTGGTACTTTTGAAGTCCAACTTGATGGCGTGTGTAAATTCATGTCCCTCGGGATTGACTAGCCTTAGGCCTGCACCATATCCTTCACTGCTTGAAGCTCCGTCCGTAAACAACGACCAAACTTGTCCTTGTTCCGGAGGTGCTTGGGGTTGTTGTTCGATCAAACACTCTTGTTCTTTGTGTTGCGGGACTTCTGTAACGAAGTCCGCCAATACTTGTCCTTTGATTGTCGGTCTTGGTTTATACTCGATTGAGTGTTCACCCAGTTCTATGGCCCACTTTCCCAATCAACCGAACAATTCAAGCTTGCTCAACATGTTCTTAATTTTGTACCCGGTGAATACATTGATGGGGTGACCCTGGAGATATCTGCGGAGCCGTCTGGCGGCATATACCAATGCCAAAACCAGCTTTTCCAACATCGAATATTTGGTTTCCGGGTCTTATTATGTTCTACTGACGTAATAGATTGGGGTTTGAACGTTTTTCTTATTTGTCAATAGGACAGCCCCCACGGCAATGTCGGATGCTGACAAATACAGTGTTAATGGTTCGCCTGCGTGTGGAGCAGTTAACGTGGGTAATTCCATTAAACACTCCTTGACCTTTTGAAACGCTTGCTCAGCTTCCGGGGGCCATCTGAATTGTGCCTTTTTGAGACAGTTTCTAAAATTTGAAATGAACGGATGGGATTTAGCAGCGTGGTTTGCCAGAAACCTGTTTAATGCTACTAATCTTCCGTTAAGTGTTTGGACTTCTTTGAGGGATGCGGGGGATGGCATGTATCTTATCCGGATTAGCTTTGAAACCCGTGCCTGTAACGATTACCCCGAAGAATTTTCCCTCCTCCATCCCGAAGGAACACTTTGCTGGGTTGAGTTTCATATTGATACTTCTTAGCGTTCCGAAAGTTTCTTGTATGTCCCTCAACATTTGATCTTCTTCGACGCTTTTGATCACTAAATCGTCCATGTAAACTTCGAGGTTTCGACTTATCTGACGTTTGAAAGCTTGATCCATCAGTCTTTGATATGTGGCCCCCGCATTCTTTAACCCAAAAGGTATCATTCTGTAGCAGAATGTGCCTTGGTCCATGCGAAATGCTGTCTTATCCTCATCACCAGCTGCCATATGAATCTGGTGATACCCTTTGTAGGCGCCGAGGAAGCACTTGAATTTGAATGGGGCCACATCGTCTACTTTTAGATCAATTTCCGGGAGTGGGTAACAATCTTTCGGACATGCCTTGTTTAGATCTTTATAATCTATACACATTCTCCACGTTCCATTACTTTTTGGGACGATTACTGGGTTGGCTACCCATGTTTGATACTTGATCTCTCGAATGATTCCAGCGTGAAGAAGATCTTGCACTTGCTCATTCATGGCTTTCGTTTGCTCAGGGCCCATTTTTCGCTTCTTTTGCACAATTGGGGTAATTAGTGGATTCACCTTTAACTTGTGCTCTGCAATGTTCAGTGGGAAACCGGTCATGTCCACGGGTTGCCATGCGAAAATGTCAATATTCTTCGTCAATAATTTCTTCAAAAAGGTTCGGACAATTTCGGAGATGGCCGGACCAGTTATTACGATTTGATCAGGGAATTTCTTGTTGAGAACCCATTTCTCCGGTTCAGTCCTCTGGTTCTGTTTAGAAACTTTGTTTGGCCTTGAACTTTCGGTTGTGAAGTGTTGGTGCATAATGTCAGTAGTTCGTATCTAGTGTTTTGTATGTGTCTGTAATCGTGTTAGATTGTTTGATTTGGTTTTAGATATGGTGTCTCACAAGTTCGCCTGATGTAAGCGAACTTGTGGACAAGCGAAGTTAGGACAACTTCGCCTAACATGTTAGGCGAAGTTGTCGAGGATTATATAACCTCGGCTTTCGGCTAGTTTTGAATAATTATTCCAGAACTTGTATTTGTGATTTGAGATCACGTGTTGAAGGGTTGCAATACAACGTGTTTATTAGTATTGTAATGTGTGTTTGTGTTTCGGTTTAACGTATCTTATATCTTACGCTCGTATCGTATTACGTGGGGATTCCGCACCCTCGTGTTACGAGATACTCATGTGTAGATCCGGCTGGGAACCTACAATTGGTATCAGAGCTTTTGCTCGTGATTGTGTGGTTCGGGATTATCACACGAGTGTAAAGATCGTTCCGTTTGACTATTCGCGGAACGAGTTTACGTTGAAATACCTAGTTTTTGTGTCTAGCCCATCTCCCACCATCAAATATAACCCATTACACCTTCGCATACCTCGCAATTCGTCCAATTAAAACCTGCAAAAACCTTGTGTTCATCAGGCGAAGTTGTCGTCACTGTTCGTAGGGTTTAAGCGAACTTATAAGGTTAAGCGAAGTTATAGATGAAGCGAAGTTAGGAAGAAAGCGAAGTTCAGGTTAAGCGAAGTTGGGGAAGCAAGCGAAGTTAAGGTTCAGCGAAGTTGGGAAGCAAGCGAAGTTAAGGTTCAGCGAAGTTAGGAAATAAGCGAAGTTAAGCTCAAGCGAAGTTAAGCACAACTTCGCCATCTGGTTACTGTTTAAAATTAAATACTTTTTCTTCGTATTTCAAGTCGTGTTTCTTTCAACGATGACTTCAATAAACATTACGGAACTGGTAAAAGTTGAGGTTGAAGCCGGTTCAGCAACTAAAGCTCCAAAAATGCTTAAGGGTACCGATTTCGTTGCTTGGAAAGATCGGTTTGAACAGTATGTTAAATATCAAGATGCTAAGATGTGGGTGTGCATACAAGAAGAATACATTCCACCAACATCCTTGTTTGAAGGTCGTGATCAAATTAAGAAGTACAGTAAAATGGAAGAGGAGGAAAAGAAAATGTATGAGGCAGAGAGTAAAGCTCATGCAACAATAACCATGGCTCTTCCACAAGAGATTCTTCATACCTTCAAGAAATACAAAACCGCTAGAGAGCTATGGGAAGCACTAGAAAATCGATATGAAGGTAATGTGGGGATACGTGCTTCCAAGACTAAGCTACTAAAAACCCAATTCTCGGTGTTCAAATATTTGAAAAATGAATCACTTGATGATATCATCACAAGATATTATCACCTGATGACCGAACTTAGCAATTACTCAATTGACTACAAAGAAGAAGAGATAGTAGAGAAACTTCTTGATGCTCTTCCACCGAAATGGGAATGTACACGGTTTTGATGAGAGAAGATAAAGAGTTTGCCAATATTGATTTGGAAACAGCAGTCAATAAATTACGAAATTTTGAACTTAACATGGTTCGGAAGGAGACACCAACTGATCAGGTTCAGGATCCGGGAATGTATGGTGCGAAAGTCACTCCAAGTTCAAGTTCAAAATCAGAATCCTCTGCCTACTACTCAAAGGGAGACTCAAATTCAAACTCAACTCGAGATGGTCATGTGATTCTCAACATGGATGGCGATGCATGTTTCGTAGCTGGAGGAAGTAACTCTTCAAAACCTCAAGCCACAACTTGAAATTTCTCATCAAATGTTCCAACCAACAACTACTCATAGATGCCCATGAGTGTTAAATCAGCTGAACAGCAGTTTGCTCTCTATGCATCCTTCATTGCATCATATGAGAACTACATCAAAGGTAAAATAGTCGACCCTGCAACTTTGGACGAAGACTATGATCAGATCGATGCTGATGATCTAGAAGAGATGGATCTGCAGTGGCAGATGGCTATGATAGTAAGAAGGTTTAAAAGATTCATGAAGAAAACGGGTAGAAAGTTCGTTGGAGAAAGACCAGGGTTTGACAAATCAAAGTTTAGATGTTACAACTGTCAACAAAATGGTCACTTTGCCAAGGAATTTACAAATGAGAGAGTCGAACGTAGTCAAAACCGACCTGCACAACAGAATGGGGGAGGTATTGAGAATAGGGCTATGGTATCTAGACAGAATGGTGGATACAACTAGAATCTGCAAGTTGAGAAAGTGTTCGAACAGGCTAATTTGGTAAACATCGAAACTGGAGGAAGCGAGAGAGAGACGGGAGAAAATCAAGCATATATGGCAGAAGTGAATGATCAGCTCTCTGAGGTAAGTTCTGAACTTCATTGTATGCAATGTGAAAATCTGTCTGAATAATTGAAAACAGTAATGATCAGTTTGTTAGTTTGAACGCACAATTTAAAACGTTAAAAGAAGATCATCACTACACTAAAACTAGAGAAAACAGGTATTCAGTAAAAATAAAACTAGTGAAAAAGATATCAGAAGTCTTAAAGCCAGTCTAGCTGATAAAATTCAAGTAATTGATCTTAGTAATGAAGTGTTAGAAGAAAAAACCAAACTAATTGCTGAAAGAGATAAACAGATAGCTGATTACCAGGTAAAAGTAGTGGAACTAAACAGAAAAATTGAACAATTTAGAAATTCCTCAGCAATGCTTGATCACATAATAAGTGTTCAACGTTCCCCAATTAAAAAAGGGGGAATTGGATTTTTTGAAGTTCCACCACCATATAACCAAAACTATACTTATAATCCTAGTAATCAGAAATCTGTTGATGTTGAGATTAGTCAGACAGTTCCAGTCAAAATTTTGACTAAAGAACCTGAAGTTAGTAAGAGTGAAACGAGCAAGCCAATTCCTAATGTTGAGATTTATGTTCCTAGCTCTGTCTCATCAAATTCGGACAAGTCATCCGAATCGGGTGAGATAAAAGAAGAGGTAGTGTTACTAAAACAAGGGGAGGAATATAAACCCAATAAAAAGGATTCTTCCCTAAACCCGTTCGTCCCACCGTATGTAAGACAAACGGGTAGTAATGTAACCTCGACATCTGCAACAACTGTTGAGACGAAAGTCGAACACAGAAGTTGTTTCAGATGCAATCAAATAGGACACCTTATTGCTGATTGTCCTCTAAATCAGATAAAATTTAGAGGTATAAGGCCTCCAAAAAATGAGAATAGAACGAATACAAATTATAATATTGGTAAGAATGTGAACACACCAAAGTTCAGACATTGGACTAATCCAAGATTTCAAAGAAATCGATCTCAGTTTTTCCCAGTTAACAACCAAACCAACAATTATAATTCAGTTAATTCACTAAGGTTTGGATGGCCTCATAGTCAATCCTCAAGAAGGTTTCCTTTCAGATCTTACAGGAATCATCCTCAAACTGACTTTGGGCAACCAAAGTACTGGATGCCAGTCAACAGGGCCCCAGATTTTAATCTTTTCTTTAACTGTGCAGGAACAGTTGAACAGGGCTGTAAACAATCTGTGGGTTGTGGACAGTGGCTGTTCCCGGCACATGACTGGTAACAAGAATTTGTTACGTGAATGGAAACTTGTTCAAGGAGGTAGGGTTAGTTTCGATGGAGAGAGTGGAGGTAGAATCACTGGTATGTGAACTGTGACAAATGGAAAAATGAAGTTAGAGAAGGTGAATTTTGTTGAAGAGTTGAAGCATAACTTGTTGAGTGTGTCTCAGATTTGTGACAAAGAATACACGGTGCATTTTACGAAAAATGAGGCAATCGTTCTTTATCCGGGTTTCAAGATTCCAGAGGCATGGGTGGTGATGAAAGCTCCAAGAGAAAAGAACACGTATGTAATGGATATAAGGTCAACTGAGATGACAACAGAAGAGTAATGTCTTCTGTCGAAGGCGACTGAGTCCGAGTCCGATTTATGGCATCGTAGAATGGGACATATACATCTTCGTAAAATGAATTACTTTGTCAAAAACGGGCTAGTGCTTGGAGTTCCCTTGAAGAATTTTAACTTTGAAGATCAATGCTTATCGTGCAAGAAGGGAAAGCAACACAAAAAATCCCATCACACCAAGAAGGGTAACTCAATTGTCAGTACCCTAGATCTACTTCACATGGATCTCTTTGGTCCCGTGAACGTAAAGAGTCTAGGTGGAACGTCATACTGCTTAGTAGTAACCGATGATTACTCTCGATATTCTTCGGTATACTTTCTGAAGGCAAAAGATGAGACAGTTCAGTTGGTAATTAACTTGATTACCAAGGTTGAAAATATTGTTGGGAGAAAGGTTAAGTACATCAGGAGTGATCATGGTACAGATTTCAAGAACTATCAAATGGGATGGCTGAGAGGAAGAATAGAACGGTAATTGAAGGAGCAAGAACCATGCTGGCTGATGCTAAACCTCCCGTGGTGTTCTGGGCTGAAGCTGTTGCCACAGCCTGTTATGTCCTTAATCGTGTTTTAACTGTTAAAAGATTAAATAAAACTTGTTATGAACTTATGCATGGTAGAAAGCCAAACTTGAATGGTCTCGAACCTTTCGGGTCCCCATGTACGATATTAAAGACGAACTCAAAATTTGGTGAGAAAGCCGACGAAGGTATTTTAGTCGGATATGTGGTTGGGACACCCAACAGAAGAGTCTTTAATTTATCGAACAGCAAGGTTGAGGTGGTATGTAACACTGACATCACGAGTTACAAATCACCAAAGCCTAGCATGGGACCCGCTGAAGCTTTCGACTATGATAAACTGTTCAAATCTTTTAGTATGCCTTACTTGGATTTTGCAGAAGTTGATGAGAAAATTGCTTTACAGATTATGTATGATGAGCAGGAAAGTATTGTGCAACGTCCGCGATACGATGAAAGTCAATGTTCCTCGACAAGTGCCGCTGATACTCCTGCTGCCTCTACTGAGGAAGAATTCTACAATCCATTTCACTCTCAACATCAATCACCCATAGATGAACTCTCTTCGAACTTAGAAAACAATCTGGAAGTCGGTCCGTTTCCGACTACTGGAATTCACAAAAATCACCCTTTGGAGAACGTGATAGGTGATCTGTCTGACGGTGTTCAAACAAGAAAATGTCTGAATGAGCACACTTGTGTTTACGCAAGCATTAAAGAAACGGGTATCATAAATGAATGTTTGTACACCTGCTTCATCAGCCAGATTGAACCAAAGAATTATCAAATGGCTCTAAAGGATAGCTCGTGGGTTGAAGCCATGCAAGAAGAGTTAGCACAGTTCGAGAAGATGGAAGTATGGAAATTAGTTGCAAAACCGAAGAATGTACATGCTATTGGCACAAAGTGGGTTTTCAAATGTAAGAGAGATGAGAAAGGAATAATCATAAGAACAAGGCGAGGCTGGTAGTAAAAGGGTTTAATCAGCAAGAAGGAATCGACTACAATGAAGTGTTTGCTCCTGTGGCAAGATTGGAGGCAATTCGACTATTTTTGGCATTTGCTGCACACAATGAGATGAATGTGTTCCAGTTAGATGTGAAAAGTGCCTTTCTTAATGGTAAAGTCGATGAGGTGGTGTACGTTGAACAACCCCCGGGTTTCCCTGACCCAGATTTTCCTGATCATGTGTACAAACTGAGTAAAGCGTTATATGGGCTACATCAGGCCCCTCGTGCATGGTACGCAACCTTGTCTGATTACTTGCTTGAGAACGGGTTCGAAAAAGGAAAGATCGACAGCACGCTGTTTGTCAAGAGAAAATGGGGGAGATTTTCTACTAGTGCAAGTCTATGTGGACGACATCATTTTTGCTGCATCAAGAGTCGCCATGTGTCAGGAATTTGAAGAAGTCATGAAAAAGAGGTTTGAAATTAGTGTAATGGCCGAATTAACTTTCTTTTTGGGATTGCAGGTAGATCAGAAGAAAGATGGGATGCTTATTCATCAAACAAAATATGTCCATGATGTACTCAAACGCTTCAAGATGGAAGATATCTCCCCATTTGATACTCCAGTTTGCGTCAACCACAAACTGGGTGCTGATTCAGACAGTGATGAAGACGTGGACCCCACCCAATATCGAGCAATCATAGGTTCTTTAATGTATTTAACTGCATCAAGACCTGATATTATGTTTGCAGTTTGTCTTTGTGCTCGTTTTCAGGCAAGCCCAAAGGAATCTCACATGAAGGGAGTGAAGAGAATATTGCGGTATCTCAAAGGCAAGCCTAAGTTGGGGTTGTGGTACATGAAAGGGGGAGAATAGGATTTGGTAGCTTACACAGATTCTGACTATGGAGGTTGCAATCAGAACAGGAAGTCAACAACCGGTGGATGTCAGTTTCTGGGAGGAAGATTGGTGTCGTGGCAGTGCAAGAAGCATACCCCTGTAGCCATTTCCACCTGCGAAGCAGAGTACATGGCAGCATCGAACTGCTGCTCCCAGGTTCTTTGGATACAACAGCAATTGCGCGATTACGGTCTGAATTTCACTCAAACTCCTATTTGCATTGATAACACTGCTGCAATGTCAGTAACTAACAATCCCGTCAAACACAGCAAAACGAAACATATTGACATTCGTCACCATTTTTTACAGGATTGTGCTGAGAAGAAATTAATTGTGTTAGAAAAGGTTGATTCGTTGGATAATTTCGCCGATCTTTCTACTAAAGCGTTTGACCGAACTCGTTTTCAAAATCTTGTTGAGCTTAATGGGATGATCAATCCCGAGTAACCGTGTTTTTCGTTTTTATTTAAAAAAAAACATCACTATCGCTTAGAATTAAGTCGGTTGCTTCAGTTTGAATGACACATCTTCGGATGTGTTTGGTCCTTACTTTTACTAGTAGATTATGAGGATAGCCATTAACCAGGTGACTGAAAGTGACCGGGGTGGTTTATGATGTGTTTTTATTCTTTCGCTGAAAAATAGTCGTTCATACTTAGTTAGAAGGACACATACTCATATGTGGTCGGTCTAGCTGATCCATTGGATCTTCAGGATAGCCGTTTACCTGAAGACTTTGACTTGATCGGGGCGATAGAATTTAAAATTTTTTTTAGGGGAGATGATATAATTTTTCAAGTCTATAACTTCGTAAGAAGTTTCAATACAATGTTAAAAAGAAAATTGATTCAACATTGGAAAGTGATAGACAAACTAATTCTGTGTGCTTAACTAGTGAAGTTATTAGGCCTAAAAGACTCTAGAACAGCCATTGTATGTTATGGTAGCTTTTTATGGTGCGTAAAAGTAGAAGTGATACTAACTAAATCTCCTCGATTTAAAGTGGAGAATCATTCAGAGTTATGCATGTCTCCATATACATCTTTCCGAATGATAGGCAGAAAAGTGATTACCCAGTCATACACGAGACCGTGAGTGTTTTGATTCCCGAGAAGATAGTGTTTCAAGTACCTGCAGTGATCCAGATTCGGGACTTGCAGTCGTCTACTGTTTGAAGCTGTGTTAATAATAAAAAAAAATGTGTTGTTAAGCCTTCTGAAGCTTATGCTTCTATACTTATCAATCAAGAGGCAAGAAAGAGAACGGGAAGAAGACTCTAAAGATCGATATGTACTTACTGTTTAATCAGACACTACGGGTCGAGGTCAACTCGGGGTGACTTGGGGAAAACCAAATACGCTTTGAGAATAGATAGGAGGCATCACAATCTCTCATGTGATGTCCATCGAAATTCTGAGCTTAATTGAACCTAATCCGTATCACAGAAGCGATGAAAACCATACTATGTTTTATACCTGCTTACGACCTGTTTCTTTATGTCATAATACCGCTGAACATGGATCTATGTGATAGCCACTTAATTAGTATGATTCCTGTTCGGATCTTTTCTAAAACATGTAGGCTCCCGTCAAGACTGAAATTTGATCCCGTTTATTTTATTACTGAAATTTTTCTCTGCATATTTTGTTTTATGGTTTAAAACTTGGTAACTTGGTTATTTGATCGTAAAGTTTAAATCATTGACGGAGAATTTAAAAAGACTGTTGCTTTTTGATCAAACTATAAAGTCTTGTTTTGAAATTTAAATTAGGCGAACTTGTAAAGAGGCGAAGTTGACCATGGTTGACTTTAAGCGAAGTTAATAATAAGAAGTTGGCCAGCGAAGTTATTAGATGGGCGAAGTTAAGCTTAACTTCTCCCATGTATTTTCAAACAGATATAAGGTGAACCAAGGGTCAACTTGGTCAAATACTTTCCAACTTACATACACTCGGCGAACTTATAACCTTACTTTCCCCCTCGGTGAACTTAACCCTTGAATCGAACCTCCTTTTTATCTACTTCTTGTCAGTGTTAAAGGTGTGTTGGATCGTTATAACATGTAATTCTTGTTAATGGTGTTAATCAGAAGTCTTTTTGGTCCGATTCGTGACTACGTTCATGCAAACCTTTAAACACCTGATAAACAGTCTGTTTCTATTGTGTTTGTAACTCAGTTGATCTCCTAGATCTCGATACAACTATCTTTTCTTGTTTTAATTCTCGCAAACTACCAAACTACACCTTGATCAGAAAATAATAATTCACCGTTTCAGATTCAGGCGAAGTTATGATTAGGCGAAGTTGTTCTCAACTTCGCCCTAGGCATAACTTCGCCTGGTTATTTTAATTAATTAATTATTCTGAGTTGTTCTCAGGCGAAGTTAGGTTTAGGCGAAGTTATACTCACGCCTTATGTTTAACTTCGCTTGATGCTTATCTTAGTTAATTTAAAAGTTCTTATTATTATCAGGCGAAGTTATGATTAAGGCGAAGTTGTACTCAACTTCGCCATATGTCTAACTTCGCCTGCACATTAGGAGTTATCATAACTTCACTCATGGTAACAGGCGAAGTTATGATCTGCTTTGTCGATATTCTAACTTAGACCGTTTGTTGTGCAGATATGGCTGCTGTAGCGGGAGCTGGTGGTGCTGGTGGTGACGAAGGCGGTGACAACAACAGACAGTTCTTTCCGGGTCACAACATGTATATCACGTTGGATCCGGATGCCAGTGGTGTTGTTGATTATCGCAAGATCATCTCCTTCCTTGTTCGCTCACATATTTTCCACGCTATTACTACAACTCTACCCATTTCTCTACCGAACATTGAAGATTTCTGGCGATCGGTAGAATATGACTTTAGAGTTGAGCCTCCGGTTATGCGCACCACAGTGAACAATCAGGTGGTGCAGTTCTCAGCAGATCAGATCAGGGTTGCCTTGCAGTTCGGGGCTGAATCTACAAATGATCCAACCGACTTTCCGGCTCCATTCAGAGATGGTGCATTTTTACGAATGTGCTATTCGGGTCCATTGGGTGACACTCAGAGGCGAAAGGGATTTTTATTGGATCAATGGCGTTTTCTGATGCACGTGATGATTGTGTGTATGTCGGGTCGTAAAGCTGGTACTGACGGTATGGGTGCAACGATGCAATCAGCAATGACAACACTGACTTATAACAAGCCCTACAGCTTCAGTCAGATGGTGTTTTATGAAATCGATCGTCAGAGACGCGCGGTCGCTAGTGAAAGATTTTTGATGTATCCCAGATTCTTACAGATGATCTTGAATCATGTAGCTCCTACGCTACCTCAACGCCGTCCCATTCGATATGTAGAGAGTGTAAGCAAGAGGATCTTTGCGCAATGCAGGTCGTCGAGTGCTCGCAGTAAACCAGAGCTTCGTCCACGGCATACTCCATTATTTGGTTACTTGATAAACCTTGTTTATGTTGCTCCTCTTGGATATGAATTTCGGGACCCGGCACCGCAACAGGCTGATGTTCCTCAACCACCACCTGTGGTACAGCAAGCATTACCTGCTGATCCTGTTGTGGCTCCAGAGGAACAGGTAGATCTTGAAGCTGCTTTTGGTGGCAAGGGTTCTTTGATATGGAGCGAGTTGATCCTGCTGCAGAGATTCAAGTCTCAGTAGCTGAGGTTTCTGCTGTAAATGTATCGATGGTAACTACGTCTGTAGCTGATTCTGAGAGAACCGACTCTGACTCCTCCGCTGATGATATTGCTGAAGCACAACAGATTCTGGTTAGCCAGGAAAGAATACATGGAAAAAGAAAGAAAGACTCGGATGACAGTGAATCTGATTTTGTGAAGGAGTTAGACCAGTTGATACGTCGATCGAAAAGGGTCAGAACTGGTGAGGGTTCGGGAGCTGGTGAAAGCTCGAGGGTGGTACGTTTTTCTCCACCCGCGTTATCTGGTATGACTATGGTTCCTGCTTCGATGACTGTGGCAGGACCGATTATCTCAAGTGCTCCCGTGATAACTACATCATTATCATTTGGCATTCCACCTACCACGTTTCAGTTTTCGGCTCCAGAGATAGTTTCCTTGCCACCTCCTACTCTTACTCCATCGGAGGTTGTTGCAAGATTTGTTGAGTCGACATTTGTGGCCACTGCGGGGTTATCTGTCACAATACCACCCGTGGTTACTTTTCAGCCTGCTTCTGATATTCCAGCTAGTTTGGGAATTCCTCCACCTTATGCTCAAGACGTTTCTCATATGCGGTTTGACTTTGATGCTACCCTATCTGATTCTGAAAGGATGGCAGCTCTTGAAAGGGTGGTGGCTGAACAGTCGAGAATCCACCTAATCCAGACTCATGCTATCCAGCGCCTTGTTGCAGAAAATCAGATTCAATCATCCCTCCTTGTTGAGCATGGTAAACTTTTTGATGCTTTAAAACATTTCTTAGCATCTCAGGGGGAGACGAGCTGCAAGGGCGATGAGTTGAGAACAAAGAAAAGCCATGATAGAGATGATGATCCCAATGCATCGAAAGGTGCAAGTGGTGAGTTGCCAAGAACTGAACAAACTCTTGGGACTTCCACATCTCAGGGGGAGTCAACTGGTACAACAGGTGGATCAGGGGGTAAGATGTTGTGGTAGTAGATGATGAGTAGATGGTGGATGATGATGTTGTGGGTGATGACGATGTGTTACCTGTTGAGGAGATTGAATAGATAGGTGAACAAATTGTGATTGATAGTGAGATTGAAGAGGGAGAGATTGTGGATGACAGTGTAGAACATGATATCCCAGATGTTGATAAGGCAAATGTTGGTCAACATATGGAAAGTGATGAGTCTGAATGGGAAGAGCAGCCGAGATGGAAAGAAGGCTACGCTCAGTGGTTTGTGAAGACAAAGAAGCCAGCGGTTCCACCCATGTTCAAGAAGAGTTACAATATCAAAGGGATTGCCGAATCAAAGAAGGGTATTATATGTTGGCTGTATGATGAGCAGTTGAGATTATTTGTGATTAAACTTTTTGATGGGATTCAGTACTTTAAGAAGATGTTGAGATCTTTGAATACCTTGCCTGAGTGTGAGGTGAAGGATTTGGCTAAGTTGGGGTTGATTAATAGAAGTGATGATAATATGGCTAGAATTATTGGGAAGATTGTGTGGAAAGAAAGTATAAAAGAGAAAAAGTTTGAGTTGTTAAAGCCGCAGAAAGGGAAGCTTGTTGAAGATAAGGAAAGAGGAATGCGAGCTGATGGAAAACCTTGGATGGTAATGAAATATAAGCCGATCCGGTGTTTGAAAGAAGTGCCGATGAAACCAATGCCCAAGGATGTCTTAAGGAATCTTAAGTGGTGGTATGTTGATAGTCTAAAAGCTGAAGCGGTTATGGAGGATGAAGATGAAGAAGAAGTTCTGAGAGTGTATGATCCCATGCACTTGGTAAATTTGTCTCAAGCTGACTTGCAGGTGCTAAACGAGAAGAACATATTTTATATTCCTGCATGGAAAGATGAAGCCAAGAAATACTAGAGAGTGGTCTCTGTCTGTGTAAGACAGGGAGTTCATGCTTGAAGACGGGTGACACGAGATTTTTGGGATTACAAGACACGTGATTGAAGATAGAGATATGAAGCTACTGCCAAGGGGGAGTCTGTTGGTGCATAATGTCAGTAGTTCAGTATCTAGTGTTTTGTATGTGTCTGTAATCGTGTTAGATTGTTTGATTTGGTTTTAGATATGGTGTCTCACAAGTTCGCCTGATGTAAGCGAACTTGTGGAAAAGCGAAGTTAGGATAACTTCGCCTAACATGTTAGGCGAAGTTGTCGAGGATTATATAACCTCGGCTTTCGGCTAGTTTTGAATAATTATTCCAGAACTTGTATTTGTGATTTGAGATCACATGTTGAAGGGTTGCAATACAACGTGTTTATTAGTATTGTAACGTGTGTTTGTGTTTCGGTTTAACGTATCTTATGTCTTACGCTCGTATCGTATTACGTGGGGATTCCGCACCCTCGTGTTACGAGATACTCCTGTGTAGATCTGGCCGGGAACCTACATGAAGCAATGTTGGTTAACATGGATTATTGCTACGCCAGTACGGGTCGGGACCGCTACTGCTCCGTGAGCTGTGAACGGATGAGCATTGAAGTCCCCAATTGCTTCTCGTCCGAGAATAATATCATGTTTGGATGTTGCTGGTAAAACTAAGAATTCAACCTCCTCAGTTCTTGAGTGAACCCCGTCACTAAGTTTAACCGGGAAAGTAATGACACCCCGCGGGTGCATTATTTCCCCGCCAAACCCGGAAACGGGTGCGTAAATAGGTCGCAATCGTTCTTTGCCATCTTCCTCAAGTTGCTCAAAGCACTACTCATACATAATGTCGGACGTGCTACCGGTGTCGAAGAACACGTATTGCGACTGATAATGCCAGAATAAGGCAGTAATTATCAGAGGATTCTTGTTACATGGTCCTCCTTTGATTCGAGGGAAAATGACTGGCTCGTTTTTCCACTATTCGTCTTTGAACTCTTTCCTCTTACCACTGATTTGTTGACCTACCTGAATCATTTGGACGTTCAGATCTTTTATCTGTTTCTTGGATGGACCCTGGTTATCCTTTGCGGGAAGTTTACCAGCCCCTGGTCGTACATTCTTGACCAAATGATCTAACTTCCCATTTTTTATTGTTGCCTCTATTTTGTTTCGTAAAGCCACACACTCATTTGTGTTGTCTCCTATGACTTCGTGGTATGTACAGAGTTTTTTACTGTCAATGAATGATTTCCTTGGTAATGGTTGAGGCTTGCGGAAAGTCAAATTCTCGGTTGTGAGGATTTCTGATGGGGATTTTAACAACTGAGTCCAACTGCTATTGGAAGGTCGTGCGAGAAAGTTACGCTTTTTTTTGTTGCTAATTAATGATCTCACTTCAAATTGCTTTGGTGCTTCTGTACTTGGTTGCAATCTCGACCAAATTGGCCCCTTGGCTTGTCGATTTGGTCTTGGATTTTGGAATTCAACTTTTGGTATTTGTCTCTGACTACCGGATCCCAAGGTTTTCTCAGTTCTTGCGAATAATTTTGCTGACGTTATGATTTCGTCCCAAGATTTGGGCATTCCGTCCCTTCCCGTTAGAGTACGAATCAAGGCGTCACTATTTACGTTCTTCCGGAATGCTCCCCTTACCATGTCTTCACTAACCCTGCCAATATAAAGGCTCTCATTATTGAAACGGGAAATGAAATCTTCAATGGATTCATTATTTCACCTTACAACATCAAGTATTTCAGACGGGTCGCGAGTATGTATCCTTTGCTGACTAAAGTGCTGAGAGAACTTCGCTACAAAGTCTTTCCAACTCTTAATGTGTCCGCAAGGAAATTTTTCGAACCATTCTCGCGCAGCACCAGTAAACGTCAACGCGAACAAGTGACACAAGTATGGAAGAGTCCAACCACTAACTTCTCCAACTGCTTCGAACCTCAGCAAGTGATCACTGGGTTCCGTCATCCCATTATATGTCCAACGGATGTTGGAATTTTTGCGTTTATCGGGAACAGAGCTGTCGCGATGGCCGGAATGAACTTTTATTTTTCTGCGAATGATCTTGGGCGGTATGGTTTGGAAAAATCGTGTTCCGCATTACTGTAGTATTCCGCATGGCGGATAGCCGGTCGCGGATGACTAGCCTCTCCGAAAAAAAAGATGACGACTATCCCCGCTGTAATAGCTACCTCCCGGGTGATATGTTGAGTCATGCCCATCTAATTCTTCTTCATAAGACGGTACTCGCATGTTTATGCGAGGAAGAGGGTGTAACCTTGGATGGTTGTACTGAATGTGAGTTCCCCTTATCGGGGGAGAAATAGATCTCCTAGGAGGGTTGTCATAATTTAGGGTACGAGCATGAAAACGTTCATTCCGTACCCTTCGCCTCAGCAGCCAAGCTTTCTTGCTGAATGCGGAACCACTCATCTGGAGACAAGAGCCCTTCAGATTTATGGCTTGCTGAACGAGTTTTCTCCGGAGCTGAGTTTCCTGAATTTTCTTCGAGGTCCAATTCTGAATGAGTCCGGCGATTATTTCTCATAATTCGCCCAAGATCTCCCAAATTGGAACCTCTCTGTGCTGTGACCCCTCATAAATCATTAGGAGTGGTATCAGCTAGTGTTACTACGCTTCTCGTACCCCCTGGAACGGCGTTTGCCAGTGGGGTAAAATGTCTTCGATTTGATGAACCAACCAAGGTAAAACCTCCGGGTGTTACAATATCATCCTGCTCATCAGGAGAAGGATTCTGAGCGAAAAATGATGTTACTCTCTCACGTGTTTCTAAATTAGTAACACGTGGATTTTGCTCTGAGGTCCCCGTTGGCCCTTTAGGAATTTGGCTCATATCTTAACTTCGAAAACAAGAATTGTTGTTCTAACACAAAACACGGATGGCGCCAATGAAGAAACAAGGATCTGCTCCCCACTAATGGGTCCTATATCCAATGTGTCAACAGGGTAGGATACGGTTAACTGCCAACACGATATGAGCCCAATTGCCTAAAGTCCAATGATGAACACCTGCAAAACAGACACCGTGAGCTCGTTACAGGAAGGAGGGGGGGGGGGTCTTCCTATAACCACCATCCGGCGTGAGAATAAGTACTGTTCTGTAAAAGATAAGCATGTGCATGTATAACAACCTGGACACGTGTCCCTTTCCCATTGGTTAACGGGGAAATATTGGCCATGTGCACGGTTATAACGTCCTTGCCACGTGTTAACAATTGACTGGCCGAGGGATCACGTATTGCCCAAGAAAGCATCTTGGTAAATCTTCTAGAAGGTAATTGGGTATTGACAGCTGTCTCGGAGTGTTCACCTCGTGGTTATTTACGCGGAAGGATACCCCTTCCTGCGGACGACCTTTGAGGGTGCGATGATGCTTCCGCATGTGCTGTGAGGGTGTTTCTTCCTCAAATGATTATACGGATGGTTTATATGTCCCGTGGGTGACTTATGAGGGACTTCTGATTGACCCGCGGGTAATCCTTAAGGGTATTTGGTTTTTTTTGGTACCCTACCTCTATATAGGTGAAACCTATTGCAGATGACAGATGCAACGGGTGGTAAAGGAATTCATCTGTCTATACTAATACAAAATACAAAATAGATCAAAGAAATATAAACTCGTAGAGAAAATTGATAATTGATTGCAAAGTATTGATTGTAATTGATTGCAATTGAAGGTTGGAAAACAATCTTCCCTGGGACTTAAATTAAAGAAACTGATAATTGATTGTACACATTTATTGTTGAACGACGACTACCGGAGCAATAAACAATTAAAGGGATGGGGTCGCCGGCTATGAACGTACAATAAATGTTCCGGCGCCTTATATGGATATATGTATTACAATGTAATATATATCTATAATACTATATAATACATAAAGGAAGGACTTTTTGGTAATTTCACAAAAAATTCTTAGAAATTAAGAGGTACAACACATTCCAGCCTAAAGTATAAGAGTTTTTAGCATGTGGATAGTTTAAGAGGTTAACAAACAAATTTTAAATTCAAATCTCAAATAGCAACCTACTGATGGAGAGAGAGAGAGCACGCAGAAACCCTAAATCTCATCCACCGCAGCACGTTTTCGTCGCCGTCGTGCCTGCTACTTCCCACCTTCATCTTTATATTGTTAAGCAGTTAATGTTTAGTTATTATGCTATGTTTGAACTTTTCTTTTGGTATTTGATTGGTTTTTCTGTATTGGGTTTCAACTTGGTGGTTCTAAGGTCTAGTAGTTTGGATTTCACGAAGCCTGGTATTACTCTCAATCTCAATCCCACACTTTCATCGACACATGTAAGTAATAGTTAAGGTTTATTTTTGTTTTCTTAAGCCTAATTAGTTAAATATTTTCAGAAAATACCTATAATTATGCTAGAGCAAGCCAGAAGATGCAACAATAGTTTATGCGTCCACTACAATTGAGCTTAATTGTAACGAGGTATTGTTCAGCGTAAGCAAAATTTGATATTTTTATGATTCTTTATCATTTCGCTTTATCATATGATGTCAAAAATTGTTTGACGTTATGATGAACAATTAAGTTGGTTGGTAAGCTACAAGATGGTACGATGCTCAGCAAACAAAATGCATAACAATGATGATTCTGAGCCTTTGGAATTCAAGACAAATGAATCCATGAAGGTATGTATATACATCATCTAAAGTTTGTTTTATAATAGGTTTTATGTTATGTAACCTATCTTATATAACATACATATTTGAATTGGCATAAACAGAGCAGCAGGCGAAGTAGCTCTTGTGACAATTGCACCTAAATACACCTTCGGTTCTTCCGATTTTGAGCAAGATTTAGTAGTGGCCCCACCTAATTCCACCGTTACATATGTTGTTGACCTATTTCCACTTGTGAAAGTATGTTAGAGGTATTTGCTGTAAACGAGTCACGCCGAGAGAGGTTGGGATTGGGCTTGGCTTGCTTATTTTAACGAGCTGAAAAGTTAAGCTGGAGGTTGGTTTATAAAAAGCTCGAGCTAAAATGCTAAGCTGACTCGTTTATTTAAAAAAAATTTGCACACATTGATATGTATGAAAAGAAAAGTTAGGAAGCACTTTCACATTAGCGCCTTATGTTATGGTTATGGTGTGCATCTAATTTCAAAATTATATATTGATAACCTTTGGCTAATATTTATCACAGTTTTGCTGGAAATATGCATGATTTTGAAACAGCAGGGGAAACGGAAGGAGGTGTCGCCGGAGACGGCGACGGTCATACCCGAATATGACGCCGCCGATGAGGAGAGGGCTTTGGATAAGACGTTCGGGTACCCGAAGAATTTCGGGTCAAAATACGAGCTCGGGAAGGAAGTGGAACGAGGGCATTTTAGTCATACTTGTTAGGCCAAATGTAAAAAGGGTGTTCTTAAAAATAAAGCAGTTGCAGTCAAGATTATTTCAAAATCAAAGGTTTCTTGATTTATAATAATATCAATATTCGAATTTTGAATCTTTTTGTAAATTGATCTAATTTTGGCATGTAAATTGATCATGTAGATGACAGCTGCTATATCGATTGAAGATGTGCACCGAGAGGTTAAGTTTTTAAAGAGTTTATCGGGTCATCAACACATGGTTCAGTTTCATGATGCTTTTGAAGATGATCAGAATGTATACATAGTTATGGAGTGAGCATTATTTATTTGCTATTTTATAAATAATATTAATAGTTTAGTTAGTTATGATATTGATATAAACAAATATTTGGTATTTGACATATTGTGTGAAGGGGGAGAGCTTCTTGACTGTATTCTAGCAAGGTGATAATATTAACGATTTATGAAGTATACCATACTTTTTATCTTGTGGTTCATTTTTTGTTTTCTGAATTATAGAGATTTTTGTTTTTGAAGAGGTGGAAGATACACAGAAAATGATGCGCAATCCATTGCTGTTTAAATTTTGAGTGTGGCTTCATTTTGTCATCTTCAGGGTGTTATGCACCGCGATTTAAAGCCCGATGTGTGTATAGTTTCCTGATTGTTTTTGGTTTCATGATGGCAGATGCTAATCGGATGGCATTATTTTTGGGCAGAACTTTCTTTTTAGCACGCCATAAGAATATTCTCCGTTGAAGGTTATAGATTTTGGTTTATCTGATTTTACAAGTCCAGGCAAGTTTCTAATCTTGTTAACATTATTTCTAAATAAAAGTTTCTAAATCTTGCTGGCAAAATGACAAAACTGAACTGAAATGAAAACCCAAAACCAAACTGTTTATTTAGGCAATTAAAATATTATATCAGGTTTGTTTTTAGGGTTGTTCAAAAAGCTTGTAGCTATGAGCCGAGCCTGCTTGGATTGTAAACGAGCAGATCCCGAGCCAAAGTAACCTTGGTCGTGTGGTTCGTTTAAAGTAAAGCTATTGTGTGGTTCATTTGTATGTTTTACGAGTTGTTAATTTGAAAGACACTTAAATAGTAATAAAAACCTTTGCCATTTATAGTATCCATGACACATATTAGACTACTTTTCATTTATTTTATTTCATGTTAAAAGTTTATGATGGGAAAATCAAGCTTTGACTGCAAAAATTCAAACTATACCATTTTATGATGTTATAACTTTATTCACTCAACCCATTTATAGAATTTGTTAAATAATTTAGCGTCTTTAAGAATAGTTTGTCTAAGTTTAAGGAAGCCATATCAATTTTGAAGCTTGAAAAGTCAATGTTTGACTTCAAAAGCCAAACATTTGGCTTTCCATTTTCATCAAGTTAAAATACTCTTATATTTATGACTTGTGTTTTCTATTTGTGCATGATTTATTACATTTAAGCGATCTTTATAACTTATATTTCTATATGTTTATGACTATTTTTTAATTAAGTTTGTAATGTTTATGGCATCATTAGAATACATTGATAAACTAACAAAAAAATGATATCATGTTGTAAATTGGCGTCGCCATCGCATCGCGCGAATACCATGTTAATTGACATGTAGGTGAGGATATAAGTGAACTATCATTGGATTCTTGACATTTGGTACGTGGGCCGAATATAATTTCTAGATAATTTCTTATTTGACTGTTCAAATGTTGGTTAAATTTAAATTAAATTAATTGACATTTTTTCTAACTTCTAATCGTGCAACTTTATGATACTTTGCTTCATATTTCAAGTAGTGGATTTGGTATTGGATTTTGGTACAGTAAGCTACTAATGTATTTGTAAATTGAATTGGTGGCCAATGTATTTGTGTCGAGTAGTTTTTAAATTGAGAAACTAACGAGAGTACTATATGATATATCAGGAGAATGATAAACTATCATAAATGAGTAGCGAGATGCAATTTACCGTCGCCGCATCGCGCGGGTTTTTACTAGTATATATATAGAGTACTATATGATATATCAAGAGGATGATAAACTATCATAAATGAGTACCGACATGCAATTTATTGCCGCCGCATCGCGCGGGTTTTTACTAGTATATATATATATATATATATATATATGTGTGTGTGTGTGTGGTAAGGATCCTAAGAGAACCCTTTGCAAATTGAGAAATTTGTGAACCATTTTGGACCACTATAAACACCTTTAAAAAAATATTTAAAAAATCATAAAACAAAAAATAATAAAAATTTTTAAAAAGTAAAAAAAACCAAAATTCTTATATATCATTCCGGTTTCATTTAAAAAAATAAAAAAAAATAGAAAAAAAAACAAAAAAAACGTTGTATATACACATATGTATAATTTTATTTAATCTTTAGTTACGTAATATACACATATGTACAATATCATTTATCTTAAATTATACACATGTGTACAAAAAAACATGTAAATGTACATATATGTATATATTATACATATGTGTATATAATTTAGCTAAATCGAGGTTTTTTTATGAAACCGGGTTGATAAAATAAGAATTTTGGTTTTTTTACTTTTTTGATTTTTGTGTTTTATTTTATTTTATGATTTTTTTTTGGTTCTCATAGTTCTCAATTTCAAAAAGGTTCTTTCATGATCCTGATCATATATATATATATATATATATATATATATATATATATATATATATATATATATATATATATATATATATATATACTAGTTTGATACTCCCGTGTTACGGGAGTTTATTTAAAGTTTTGTTTTTAATCGTTTTACTATTTTATGATGATTTATTTTATTTTTTAACGTTTGGGTTTTATCAGTTGAGATGTTTAGGTTTTTAGATTTTTAACGAACAAACATAAACGAATAGAAGCATGTTAGTTTTTTTAAATGTACAAACATGAACACAAATATTTGTCTAATGAAAAAAGGGGCGTTGATGTAGTTGACGATGGTGGGTAGTATCGGAAGTTAACCGACGATGGAGATGATAGACCGGCAACGGAGAACATGAAAAGCAACTAAATTAAATTAGGGTTTGATGATGAAAGTGTTTATCAATAAATGAGATCTTATAACCCATTTGAAGGCTATTAGAGTTTGGTAAGACCCATAACCCGTGAAAATTATTCTTTGATGATTGAGGGGTTATTTCACAAATAAATGAGATGTTATAACCCATTTAAAGACTATCCGGCTTTGGTGAGACCCATGACCCGTAAAAATTATTGTTTGATTTTGAAATACTTTTACAAATAATTGAGATGTTATAACCTATTTATCCGGGTTTGGTGAGACCCATACCCGCGAATTCGGGTCAAATGTATGAGAAGCCTCTATTTTGTAAATCAAGTAATCTGGTGGCTCTAAAGAATGGGGGTACAACCTGAGAGCGACACCTAGGATTTTATGGTAGACAATTATATAGATAGTTAGATATATACACACACATTAGTAATGATTAATATTATTAAATAACATTAGAAAATAAAAACTATTACATATGAAATATGTAAAATATGGATATATATATATAAGTAACCGAATCATGTCGAAAATTTAAAACGGGTCGGGTTTTTGGGTTTGAAAATTAACGAATGTTACAATAAATAACATAAATTAAAGTATTAATTATTTTTAATTGAAGTAATTTTATCGAAATTCAGTTTTAGAACTGTTTGGACTAAAATTTGATCGATTAATCAGTGTAATCATGCTAATTGGATTCAAATTGATGTTAGGATTATTCATGATGACATTTTGATCATCTGCGAAGGTTTAATTGTATCAATTTGATATAATTAAAGGATTTGAAGTTTTATTGTATTCCAGCAGGAACATAGTATGATTTTTACTTGTTTAAGTCAAAATTGAGGTTGATTTGGACTGTAATTGAGGTTTGGATCGGTTTGAGTGTGTTTGGAATGAAGAGACAAGTGTTTCGATTGGTTAATTGTGGAATTTGGTTTAGTTTTGGATGAGTGTGACGTGTTTTAGTGTAGTATGGAGTGTGTTTGGTTTTGGTTTGAATCTGGAAATTAGTTGAAGATTTGAAGATATTAGTGTGCATTCATTACATTTTGAATATCCATTCGTTATGAATAACTGCTCATTCGTGTAGCAATTGTTACCGTTTTTTACCAACTGTCCACCACATCTAACAACTCATTGGTTAGAACAGTTGCACATTCGTTCATTTAAAAAAACCTTATTCGTTATCACTCATAAGCTATTATTCATTCGTTTGAATAATATTGCTAATTCATTATTGTTCATCCGCTTGAACGGTGACATTCGTTATATATTCATTCGTCACTCATAACCATCACATTCGTTACCCAAAACAAACTCATTCCTTATTAAAGTATCTCACATTCGTTACCTTTGATCTTTATAATTTGACACATTTAACCCTAAACTTTCACGTTTAACAGTTTTTACCCATAAACTAACAAAAAAATGACAAACTTTTATGCTACGGCTTCTCAGAATATGTTCTTGAACAGATGTTGAACATAGATGCTAAGCTTGGATCTCATTCTAAATGCCCGAGGCTTATGAAGCTATGTGATTTTTCAAAGTGGGAACCGATGTTTCAAGCACAATTGGGATATGTTCATCCTGATTGTACTCGTAGCTTAGATATTGTGTATACTCCTCTGATGCTCGGTGAACCTACTACAAACTATATTGAATCTTTTGAATCTTACACCGCTAAAGAAAAGAAATCTTTGGAAATTGAGACAATGGCTTACTCAACCTTGAGAATGGCTTTACCTGAAAATATCTTTCATCGGGTTGCAAGCATTAAGATTTGTGCTACATTGTTTCAACACCTAAGGATGAGAAGTATGAGAAACACCCGGGAACACAAGAAAGTAAACCTCAAATTTCAGTTCAGTAAATTTGGTTCGTTGAAAGCTGAAACCCTTGAAGAAATGTTGACAAGGTTTTGTCATTTAATTGCTGAAATGGCCAATTTGATGATGGAACCGAGTCAATGTGATCAGATTGACACCGTGAAGAATGCTTTACCAAGTTCATATTCTACCTTTCTGCTAGTATTGAAAGAGAACAGTTTCTTCATAAATAATAATCTTACTGCCATTGAGTTCATGCAAAAGAGTGAAGAAAGAGAATATGACTTGAGGTGTCAAAATTCATCAAAGGATGTCAGGACCGATCTATCAACCACAAAATTAGTCTCGTAACCAACAACAACGTGTTGACAAGATGGTTACAAGGTCTGCTCTTGTGAAGATACAGTGAACATCAAAGGCAGAACCAATGATATTCAAAGTGTTGCTAGATGAACAGAAATAAAACAAACACACAAGTCACTCAAAATATTTTCATTAATATTATCAATAATACAATGAATATCTATTAGGATTTCTAGGTGGAATGTTTAGTGTCTGGCTACTTTTCGTACGAAATATTCCTTTTACGAGAAAGCTATCAGCCGTCAAATCACTCAATATTCGCTTAGTGTCTGTTGTCATAAATGTTCCCTAAAGTTTTCTTAAATAGGCACACCTGACATCTTCTAGAAACCCTAATGATTGATACATAGCATATTCAAACGTATTCAAAAATATTACAAGTGTAAACAAGTCTTCTAGTAAGCTTGTAAGCTTTTTTCCTTTTCGAGCAGACCTTGTAACCATAAGTGTGCTTGGAACAGTTCTCTGAGTAAGCTTTATTTAGAATATTTTCAAAATATTATTCAAGCAAACCCGTTCTTCATTGATCCCTTCAATCTTTTGTCTTGAACTTATTTAAACAAGTTTATTGTGCTGGTGACAATGTAGCTTGCTCGGGGTTGAACCTTGCTTGTTGGAAGTTCTTAGAGAATAATTTCTTCAACAACTTCGTTCAAGTATGCTTGGACCACTGTTTATTATTAAACCTTGCTCGTTCCACCAAAATACAAGGTTTCAGCTTGTTTAAGTCAAGGGTTTGCTCTGAAACAAACCTAGCTCGACTTGAAGAACAACCTTGCTTGATGAAGTGTTGTTTGCACGAACTTACACTTAGAAGAATTCTAGAAGATAACTTTCAATACGTGAAAAACGACTTTTAGCCACACATGTGGTCTGGGAGATTTTCCACACTTCGGCTTAAATGTGTGGCTAAAAGGTGTTTGACCGCGTTTGAAAACCTTCCATACTAGTTTTTTCCACACATGTTTTTCTTCATGTGACCATTATATACCGACCCAGGTACTTTTCACCACACTTTGAAAAAAAAATTGTGACTTAAGCTAGCCAAATTATAAAAGTGTGTGGCGAAATGTGACATACAGTCATAGTTTATTTGATCTTTGATACATATGACCAAAAACACATGTATTAGCCACATCTAAGGGAAAACTATGACATTTAACTAGCCACATGTTTTAATAGTGTGGCAAAATGTGACGAACGACTATTGTATTGATAAGAGATGTCTAAAAGGTAAAAGATATAGCCACTTATATTACTTTGTGTGACCTAATGTCACATTTGTCAGCTACATTTTTAATAATGTGGCGAAATATGATGAACAACCATTGTATTTACTAGTAATGTGGCTAAAACCTTATCCCATATGGCCTCTTATACGAGGTTGTGTGACCAAAGAGTAGTTTAGTTTTCTTTTCCTAAGACTTTTATTGTCACGGATACACTTATTATGTGTGGCTATAAGTTAAATGGTTATAGTTAAATATTTTTAAGTGTGTCCAAACGTAATTAATGACCACACAGTGAATTGACGAGTGGCTAGGTAATCATTGTCTTTCCATTTCCTTGTGCCGCCAATTCCAATTTCTCGATCAGGGAGCTATACCAGTTTTCCGATGGTTTTTAAATACCACTCAGGGATTCTGATTTTTCCTATCGCCTCCAATCCAGCAATTCGCAATCCACAATCCAACACTTTCCAAAAATGGATGCAAGTTGGATTGTACGAGAACAGGGTGAGGCTGCACCCATCTACTACGACCCCACCTTCTTCACCTTCGTTTTCCACTTTGATTCTAGCGTCTGGAAGAATCAAAGGGTGAGGTATGTGGACTATGTCCACCCTCAAACCTTCACATACCAACAAGTTAACCGAATGGTTAGGTTTCTTGGGTACACCACTGCTGACTATTTCAGCATTGTGATGGAAGCCCGGGGCATCGAGGTTGCATGGATTGGGTTGAACTCCATAGAGGACTTCAAGGCTGTGTCCGTTTATGGGCCACTCCATACTAAGGTGAACCTTCACCTACGAAGTCTTAAGGACTCCACCTACACTTCAGATGGCATTTGGGAGAGGATCATGCCTTCTCTTACAAGAACTAACCCAGAAGAGAATCAGATGATAGATATGGATGTAGAATCAGATCTGGAATCTGATGGTAGGTCTTAGATAGTAATTTGTAATTAGTTTTTTTATAATGTAATGTAAATTAATTATTACCTATAAATATAATTAATATATTTTGGTTATTCTATTAAAATTTGTGTTGATGATGACTATCATTGCATGGAAATAAAGTGGATCAAACTGTGACAACATGATGATGTATTTTATATTATTTCTTATTTGGATTCAACATTACACTTGATGTTTGAATGTGTGTATTTAGTTAATTTCTGCTTGAACTTAACCAAATGAAATAGACCTGCACTTCTATTTGAACTTGACACAAATTGATCAAAATAGCCAAAAGATTAAATGAATTCAACAAACCGGCTTGTATAAGTAGTAATAGTATTAAAAACAACCAATATTTCTTTACTTTGAATTAATAAGTACAAAGTAAAGACTGGTGATATAATGTATCACAACTAATTTTAATCATTAATGACATCTAACTAGGCGAACAAACTACTGTATCAATGTACACAACTGTTGGGTTGAAAATAAAATGTTGTTCGACAACCCCCGACATCGGTGTCCATCGCCATAATATGTCTGAATCCTCGGTTATTGTAACCAACAGTTCTTTGCAGGTGCTCCCTGATGATCAACGACCTCACCAGCAGTTCTGTAACAATAGACGGAACTGCTGGTTTTGAAGTAGCAGTTCTATGCAGGGTTCAATCTCCATTACGAATAGTTGTAGGCTTTTTCTCGGGCCTCCAGTAATCATTCAGGGACTCATTACGAAGCTGTTGATTTGGTTGTACACGTGGCAATCTATTACCCTCATGAGGGAAAGTTACCGTACTAAATTCCTCATTGATCTCGTCATACGAATTTCTATAATTATTCGGTGGAGTCATGAGGACAACATGCTTTTTTCTATCCAGCTGATCTTGAACATAAAATACCTGGTGTGCTTGATAGGACAATATGAACAGATCATCCTTGTGGCCCAATTTGTTTAGTCGACCGACTTGTAACCAAGAATATCATGTTTGACAAGTTTACGGTCAACCCATCGGCACATGAAGACCGAAATTCTTTTACTATGATAATCTAGGACCCATATCTCTTGCAAACCCCCAAAATAATTGTTTTGTCCATAGGTCACCACGTCTTTTTTGATGTGCATGTCACCCGCCTCTACACCAACCCTGCTGTTCTAGTAAACTCTACCATCATGATATTTTGTATGAAATGCAAAACCATTGATGTCGTATGAGTCGTATTTGTATACGTTGCAGTGTGCTCCGCGTGCAATCCACTTTACGGTTTCCGTTATAGAACCTGGGGAGACCGCTAGCTCTTTTTCGATCTGAATTTCATTACAAGGATTAGATTCACCTACATTGCAGAAACTATAAAAGATTTTTAAAAATTATTGAAGACTTAATAAATTTATCTACCTTGTCGCGTAACCAGTTACCAAACTTTAAGGTATGCTCCTTCTCCAGCAATGCTTGTCGTTTACTAGGAATTTGTTTTTTCAAAGAGGTCTTGTGTTGTCTGCAAGTAGGAGTATAATATATTGTGAATATATATATATATATATATATTAATTTAGAGTATATATGTTAGTAATACTTAATCGATATACGGCGCTATTTCAGGCATATTCTGTAGCACATAGAAATGTGCTCTCTTATAGAGATCAGGAGAAACTTCAACTGATTTAGCGCCTGTGACAAGAATTGTCTCCCCATTATCATCATGCTTATCATGTGGAATACCAATAGTACTCTTGATGTTATTTTGGTACTCGCTGAGAAACTCTATTGTTTCTTCCGCAATGTTCTCCTCAGCAATGCACCCTCCTGGATAAGTTTTGTTTCGCACATGCCCTTTGATAACCTTCATACACATTTCAAAGGGATACATCCAACGAAAGCATGGTGGCCCACATAATTTTATCTCACTGACAAGGTGCACGGTTAAGTGAACCATGACATCAAAAAATGGAGGAAAGTACTTCTCCAACAGGCACAATGTAACTATTTGCTCTTCCTGCATCTTATCAAGCTCTTCTACAATGATTTTTTTGCTACAAATTGAATTGAAGAAATACAAAGCCTGATTATAGCATTTCTCATTGGTTCTGCTATGTTGGACCGTATTGCAAGAGGCAGAAACTGTTGCATAAGCATGTGATAATCATGTGATTTAAGGCCATGTAGCTTCCTTTTTGTTAAGATTCACCAAACTAGAGAAGTTAGAACAATACCCAAGTGGAGCCTTCAGTTTATAAAATGTTTCAAGAAACATGTCTTTTTCTTGTGCTGATAATGTGAAGCATGCTGCAGGCCGTTTTGTATTGTTGCCTTTTACTTTCGGTTACACCTCCTTTTTAATCCGTAAAAACTCAAAATCCTGTGTAGCTGCCAATCCGTCTTTTTCCCTACCAGGAACGTTCAGCAACGTCCCGACAATACTCTCTGCCACATTCTTTTCAACATGAATCAAATCAATACAATGTTGAACAGGTAAATGCTTCCAATAGCTGAGCCGTTGGTACACTACACAAGCTTTGAATCCACTATAAGGGCAACCACATAGTGTACCAAGAGCAGGGTAATCATTAATCGTCCATAACATAACTGCACGTAGTGAAAACATTTCTTGTTTATATGCATCATATGTTGGCTCCCTGGCCTAAAAAAGATGCAAGATCATCAACTAAAGGCTGTAAAAACACATCAATATTGTTTCCTGGCACTCCGAATATTAATAAGGAAAGCATGATGAACTTTCTTTTCATACAAATCCAAGGTGGAAGGTTGTAAATGACTGCTAAAACAAGCCAACCACTGTGGTTTCTGTTGCTTCTATGTACGTCGACCCCATCAGTGCAAGTCCCTAGACGAAGATTTCTTGGATCCCTTCCGATGGTATCGGATTACCTGTCATCTATGGGTTTCCATGCTGGTGAATCTGATGGGTGGCATAAAACACCGGGTTTATTGGTACTTGTGGCGTGCCATGTTAAATTCTCTGCTATGGTCTTTGATTGAAAGATGTGCTTGAATCGTGGAATAATGGGAAGGTACCACAATACATTAGCGGGCATTTTATGTAAGTTTTGTTAGTCTTCTCTTCCACCTTCCACCTTGATTTGTTACAAACTGGACATGCTTCCAAATCCTTGTAATCTTTATAGTAAATAATGCAGTCATTGATTCACACATGCATATTTTCTTATCCTGAGACCATTGCCTTCATCATCATTTTGCCCACATACATATTATTTACCATTTCGTTATCTGCAGGTAGCATATTTTTCAACAATTTCAGAAGTTCATCAAAGAACTTATGAGATACCCCGTGCTTGCTCTTCAAGTTGAGTAGTTGTACTAATGCAGACAACTTGGTGAAGTCAGTACATCCTTTATACAGGGCTTCTCAGTGTCAACAAGTAGTTGTAGAAACTGTTGATGCTTCTTGTCGCCTTTGAAATTGTCTTTTGTAGCATTTATCATTTCTACAGTTTCACAGCCATCTGTTGGAATGTTGGCGTCAACAAACCCAGTATTATTATCATTAGTTGGAATGTTGGTGCAGGCAAACCCAGTATTATTAACATTAGTTGGAATGTTGGTGTCGACTTCTTCATGTTTTATCCAAGTAGTATAACTCTTATCAATTCCAAACAGAACAAGTCATGTTCTACATCGTCACACTAAGAGTTACGTGGTTCACACAACGAATATATATATATATATATCTATATATATACATACATATATATATATATATACACTAATTAACGTCAAAAAGTGCAACTGAAATTTTATTATGTATGACATTAAAAGGAAATATATTTGGTACTCACCTGAGATCAATGAAGCTTTTTGTTAGGATTGAGTAGTCGGAAACAATTAACTGATGAGAGTTCAATTATGTTCTCAAATGGTTGAGGCGCTTGTGATTATAAAAATATTAGAAGATTTTCTATTATGTTCTCAAGGAGTTGCTCAAACGGTTGAGGCGTTTGTGATTAAACATAGATTGCAATTGTCACGGGTTCGAAACTCAGGAACATATTTTTATTAAATTTTTATATTAACCATTTTGAAGCTACATCAAAGCTCAAAAATTAAGTAACAAAATTGATGGAAATACAGTTTATTAACTTTTCTCTGATTACAAAACTAATTAAAAGCTCCAAAAACAACAAGCACAAAAAAAATACAGTTTCTTAGCTTTTTACTCAGATTAAAAAACAAATTAAAAGCCCTAAAACAACAAGAAGCAAATAAAATATAATTTCTTCACTTTTTTTTTCTAATTCAATCCGTGAAGCTACACTTCTTTCAAGTTGATCCTCTAATGAGTTATTTGCCATTATCAAGATAGGAATTATGTCTGTACATCTTGTGCACACATCAGATCTTGTGGACGAAACACAATCAGACATATAAGGAACTCATATATTTTGCCCTAAGTTAAAAAATATAGAGTTTAGGGTCAACAATCAACATAAAGACGGGTTGAATTCCAACTTTATTTTCAATTTCACTAACCTGAGAGGCACAATTATATAACCTCCGACCTGGATTTTTAGTGTCCCTTGATGTTCTTAGAATGGCCTCTTGACCATAAAAACAATAAACCTGATATCGATTGGAGAAGTTTAGAATGAATCGCCGTTAATACCCGGCCAAACAAAGGAAATATTGGATTTCCTTGGGTGTGGATGGAGTTTTCCAATCTTTTACGGCCTCAATTTTTGCGGTATCAACATGAATACCTTAATCGTTGACGATGTGCCCCAAAAATTGAACTTCTTTTAACCAAAATTCACATTTTGAGAACTTGGCATAAAGATTTTCTTTTCTTAGGAGATCGAGAATGGAACGTAAATGGTGCTCATGTTCGGCTTTGGTCTTGGAGAATATGAGAATGTCGTCAATGAAGACAATTACGAATTTGTCCAAGAATGGTTTACAAACGCGATTCATGAGGTCTATAATTACCGCGGATGCATTGGTTTATCTGAATGGCATAACCATGAACTCGTAATGTCCATACCGAGTACAAAAATCGGGTTTAGGAATGTCGTCTTGATGAACACGCAATTGATAATAGCCCAACTGAAGATCGATTTTGGAAAACCAAGTTGCGCCTTGGTTTTGATCGAAGAGGCCGTCTATTCGAGGCAAAGGGTAATGATTTTTTATGGTTAGTTTATTGAGTTCACGGTAATCGACACACATGTGAAACGAACCATCTTTCTTTTTCACGAAGAGAACGGGAGCACCCCATGAGGAAGATCTTGGATGGATAAAGCCCTTATCGGAGAGCTCTTGAAGTTGGTTTGATAACTGTTGCATTGCCGAAGGAGCTAAACGATAGGTACCCTTGGCTACGGGAGTCGCACTGGGCACAAGGTTGATTCAAAATTCAACCTGAAGAATATGTGGGGATCAGAGACGTCTTCGGGAACAACGGCGGTAAATTCACAAACAATGGGAATGTCTTGAATTTTCTTTTCTTCGGGGTCTTTTACCACCACTTGAGCTAGGAAAGGAACGTACTTTTAGCGCATATAATTTCAATATTGATAGCATGACATGAGGTTGAGTTTCTTGGGAATCGTTTTGCCAAAGACTTTGAGGGTTTTTCCATTGATGAGCGGGATTCAAATAAATATGTTATAACAAATGACTTTGACACGGTGCAAAGATAACCAATCCATACCTACTATGATGTCAAAACTTACCATTTGCATCGGGATAAGGTCGATCGAGAATTCGTGGTTGAAAAGAGTGAGGATACAATCGTGAATGATCAAAACGATGGTGATGGAGCTACCATTGGCGACTTCGATGGAAAAAGGGCGAGAAAGTTTAGTGCGAGGCATGGAAAGGATAGATTCAAATTTAAAAAAACAAAACTCCTATTAGCTCTGGTATCAAATAATATTGAAGCTAAATGCTCATTTATTTAAAACTCCATTCATCATGTCGTTGGAAACTAGAACTTGGTTCGCTTTCATCATAAAAGCACGCCCTTGGTTGCCGTGGCTGACTTGTTGAGCTGGAGGAATAGGAGGAAGGCTTGTATTGCTTGCGAAAGGGCTTGCGTCGCTTGGAGCGGTTGAGCCGGAGGAGTCAAGAGTTGCGAGACTTGAGGTTGATAGGTTTAAGCTTGGTAGGCTTGGGTTTGGTAATAAGGTGTAAGCATGATTTGAGCTTGATTAACAAGCGCAAGTCGAGGACAAGCATTGCGGAAATGATTCGGATCTCCACAATTGGAACAAGATCTAGGTTGGGGAGAAGTTTGAGCAAAAGGCACGGAACGGTTGTGGTTAGATGGAGCAAACGTTGATGGAGCTGGTTGCCCACAGGAGGTATCCAAAACACGTTGCTAAGGTGACCATATCGGTTACACTTCGTGCAATGGCGACAAGCGGAGTAAACGGAATGATGGCGTTGGAAAGTGTTACACAAGGTATGCAAGCCGAAATACAGTTTTTGGTTTTGTGGTGCTTGTGATTGAGATTGAGGTTGAGATGGGTGAGTGACGGCATAGTTTTAGTAGTTGGGTTTTCTTTTCTTCTTGGAGTGGTGGGATGAGTTGAAGTAGTTTATGGATTGAGGTTGAAGGTCAACTTTGGTGAGGGTTGATGGTTCGGGTGTACTCTTTTCATTGGGTTTCTTGGAGCTTTTGATAGTGAGGGTACAGGCTTTGACATGGTTTTTGGAAAGAGCACCGGCTAAGATAATTGCATCATGAAGGGTTTGCGGTTTACTACTCATCCCCGAGTCTCGGATTAGCATAGGCTAACCGCCAACATACTTGTCAATCGCTCATTCGAAGGGAGTGACCAAGTGAGGAACCAAGAGACTAAGCTCTTGAAAGCGGTTGGAGTAGGCGGAGTTGACACTACTCTCTTGCTTATGTTCCCAAAATTCAGATTCGAGTTTTTGGAGTTCATGTTTTGGGCATAATTTCTTCATCATGACTTCCTTGAGCTTGATCCATGAGTAGGACATAACTACTTCCGTCCCATTGGTGAAAATTTCGCTATTCCACTAAGTGCAGGCGGTCTCCTCGAACATGCTTGAGGCGTATGTGGTTTTCATGGATTTGGGGCATTCACAAAGATTGAAAACGCTTTCCATTTATTTGGACCATTGCACCAAGTTAGTGGCACAGTTCTTTCCATAAAACGAGGATGGTTTGGCACTGGTGAAATTTTTCATGGAGAAAGGTGCGGAGTTTGGCATAGCTTGGGTAACGGTGGGTTGGGTGGCTTGAATTTGAGTTATTAGTCGGGAGTCACAGCGGTGATTTCTTTAGCAACCATTGCGGCCATCCAACGACCGGAGTTGAGCTTGCGAGTGTGGCGTCGAAGAGGAGGCGTTCTAAAATAATAAAAGAGAAATGATATAAGTTTGGAGTAATCGATATAAGTATGTGGATGATATGTAAACTTGGAGTGTTAATGATTGTGTATCCTAGAGTTATGAGGATGAGGATGTTAAAAAAAATATTTTGTTAGTAAATCAAGTAAATAATAAAATGTTAAATAGTTTAAATCTTTGAGATTTGAAAATTATGTGCTAGGAATTAAAAGCGGGAAAACTTGCATGAAACACCATGACTTGTTGTCCCAGTATTAAATCTTTAAAAATATTGTTGTAAAGTGGGGAGTTGAACATGTCCACGTAATCACCGTTTGTTACACTACAATTCAATCATCCCATGTATGTAAATCACCTTCGATTCTTGGAATCTTTTTGCCAAATGATCGTTTCATAGTGTTTCGCCCCCTATAGTGGCTACAAACCCATCATAGAGTCGAGCTTTAGGGAGATGATAGATAACGGAATCCAAATTAAGTTTGTTATCTATAAAAAACAAAATAAAAACCTACTTTTTGCATTAAGGTAAGGATACCCTGGAATACTATGAGAGTGTCTGCATGTGTATATTTTTTGGGATTAAATGAAATAAATAAGTAAATAAATATATATAAGTGAAATGAACAATCAAGTAGGGCAACACATACCCTAAAGCAAAAACTATACCAAGCCATTACGTCTAACCGCCTATCATATAGTCATGGCTCTGATACCATTCTGTCACACCCCGACCAAATGCGGCGGAACATGCCGGGGTGCAACGGATTGCTCAAGAACCCAAGACACTATTAAAGTGACAATATGTAAACAACTCATTCACTTCATTTAATCATCGAAAGTAACACAACATCGTTCATACAAAATAACACCAAATGCAAGAAATAAATTTTTCATTTTTCTAATAACCTAACGGTCTTAAAATAACTTAGCGTCTTCCAAACTCAAGTCAAACAATAATCAAACCTGTAACAATGCATAAAATATAATTTTTCAACACGTATGTTGGTGAGCAATTTCATAGTTTTGAGTATATATAATGTGAGGAAAAATCCACAACTCGTATATGAAACTAAAAATAAAAGCAACAATTGCGGAATATAAATCATAAATAAATGAGGATAATTTTTAATCAGTAACAACCAACATACTCGGATAATGTGGCCCTATTCTACTAGCACAAGGAAATAGTTAGGGGTGCGTATGACTTCCTTGAGCTTGGTCCATGAATAGGACATAGCTACTTCTGTCCCTTTGGTGAAAATTTCACTATTCCACCAAGTGCGGGCGGTCTCCTCGAACATGCTTGAGGCGTATGTGGTTTTCTTGGATTCGGGGCATTCACAAAGATTGAAAACACTTTCCATTTATTTGGACCATTGCATCAAGTTAGTGACACAGTTCTAGCCATAAAACGAGGGTGGTTTGGCACCGGTGAAATTTTTCAAGGCGAAAGGTGCGGGATTAGGCATAGCTTGGGTAACGGTGGGTTGGGAGGCTTGAATTTGAGTTATCAGTCCAGGAATCACAACGGAGATCTCTTTAGCAACCATAGGGGCCATCCGACGACCGGAGTTGAGCTTGAGAGTGTGGCATCGAAGAGGAGGCATTCTAAAATAATAAAAGAGAAATGATATAAGTTTGGAGTAATTGATATAAGTATGGGGATGATATGTAAACTTGGAGTGTTAATGATTGTGAATCCTAGAGTTATGAGGATGAGGATGTTAAAAAAAAATCTTTTTTTAGTAAATAAATAAAATGTTAAATAGTTTAAATCTTTGAAATTTGAAAATTATGTGCTAGGATTTAAAAGCGGGAAAACTTGCATGAAACACCATGACTTGTTGTCCCAATATTAAATCTTTAAAAATATTGTTGTAAAGTGGGGAGTTGAACATGTGCACGTAATCACCGTGTGTTACACGTTTTGTCCCAAATATCATAATAATAACAACAACAAGTAAACGATGAGGTAATCAGAATGTTGAAAACATTAGTCCACGTATCACCGTGGCTCTTATGCTTCCAAAAAAACTATAAGGAGGCAACCGGAACACTTGTATTCGACATTTTAAAGTAGTTGACATGTATAACATGGTTCGTTGGCCTAGTGTAAGGCCCCGTTACCGGTAGCCCCACTTTCGTGTTGGATTTACTCATAAACGCAATTCTAAATATCAGAGTTAATTAAAACATTCGAGGAACACTAAAAACATTCAAACCATTATATTCCATTACCATAATTCTTGTCTTATCGAGCATTCATAGTTATTTAAAAACAAAACATAGTCTTTTAAAATAAAACATCATAGCAAAATCTTCAGATGCCAGCTTCGTCCAACTCTGCCATGTGTCCTCCTCAAGCTACCTGCCTCATTCCACTCACCTGCGTGCATACTAAAAGTCAGCTACGCTGAGTGAGTTCTAGTTAATCACATAATAATACAATACCTTCTTACATTTCATACTTAACCTCTTAACTTTCTTTCATACACACATAAGTGCATATACTTTCATTCTTACCTTCATACTTTCTTTACAAACATAATCATACGTTTTAAAGAGCCTTTCGTCCTATAACCTCACAGATATTATAAGGTTCTGGTCCCTAACATCACAGATATTATAAGGGTCTGGTCCCTAACATCACAGATATTATTAGGGTCTGGTCCCTAACATCAAAGATATTATTAGGGTCTGGTCCCTCTTCGTTACCATACAACCATGCCTTTCCTTCGTTTATTAACTTTATCGCATTCATACATATAAGCAAATACATTATACTTACCTTATAAGTAACACTACAACCTGACAGTTCGTGCAATATCCGAAGATCGTTCACGTACTAACAAGCAATCACTCATACATTTCACATCATTCATATAAGGCATACACTTATCACTTAGGATAAGTGTATTAACAAACATATCGAGTATGCACACAGCCCCGAAAACATAACACAGAAGTGGGGCTAGAAACTCACCTGAAGTCGGTTACGTTCACCTTTAATTGTTATTCCTTTCTTCAGTTGGGCGCGGCTAACTGTATAACAATTACTCGTATTAATTATCTATTACTAGCCATATCACTAGCTTATTTGTAATTAATTCATTCCTTTCTATGTTCAGGGACCATTCTGTCCTTCTGTTAAACTTCAATTCGTTACTTTGGTCTTAGCGAATTAGACCTTCTAATTCGTTATCTTTGTTAACGCATGGTCTTAAAGAATCAAGGGTAATTCGTTACCATTTTCCTTAACGAATCGGATAAAGAATCAAGCCTAGTTCGTTAGGCTTCCTTATGCGAATCAGCTAAAGATTCACCCTTTGGTTCTCTAATTTCCCTTAGCGAATCTGCTAAAGAATCACCCTCTAGTTCTCTAAGTTTCCTTAGCGAACTTGCTAAAGAATCACCCTCTAGGTCTCTAAGTTTCCTTAGTGAACTAGGGTTAGGTCAGGGAACATTCCCTGACACCTTTATCTTTTCCGGCGCCGCCTTTCCGACGCCGTCATCGCCGGAAAACCGCGTTTTCGCCGGAAAAACGAGATCTCACTCGTTCTTCCACCGTTTTCATCGTTTTTCGTCCCGTTTGATCCAGATTTGAGCTTGGGTGATCCCTAAACTCATCTTAGGTCCGGTTTATACCCGATTCCACCCGGATTGTGTGATTTAGACGGTTTAACGGTGTCAGCTCGTCTTTACGCGACTATAACTAACGTTTTAGGCTCGTACAATATTAAACTATCATTACCTTGGGTCGGTGCTCGGTTTCCTTCTTGATTTCGGCTATAGATAAGGAAGAACTAGAGAGAAATCTTAAGTGTGTGTTTTGGGTGGTGTATGGAATATGTGTGAATGAGGATTAAATGGATATTAAGGGTTTATATATTTATGGATCATGGGGTTAAGCCCATGGTCTTTCCTTCTTTCTTTCCTAACCCAAGTCCATAACCCATATTCATTTACCCAACACTAGCCCAACTCGTATTCTATTTATCTAAACTGATAACGACCCACTATGAAATAACGAAATTTATTTTTATAATAACCAAAAGTAGGATGTTACAAGTCTTCCCTCCTTAAAGAGGTTTCGTCCCCGAAACCTAACTATTACATAAACAAATTTGGGTAAAACTTGCGCATCTCATCCTCCGCTTCCCAAGTAGAATCTGAACCTTTTCGATGCTTCCATAGCACCTTCACTAAAGATATAACCTTGTGACGAAGCTGCTTCTCCTTACGGTCAACTATATCGATCGGTTGCTCAATGTAGTTCAAATGTTCAACAACCTCAATTTCCATTAATGGCACGTTGGACGTGTCATCAGCTAGACATTTTCTTAGATGAGAAACATGGAAGGTTGAATGAATTCCTTCTAACTCTTCTGGCAAGTCTAGTTCATTCTTGCTTTGACCTAATCGAACCTTGAAGACGTTTCTTGAACCACTTCTAGGCTTCCCATTTCCTTCTGACCAATCTCACCCCAACACACCGGGGTTCTACATCGTCTACCGTAAAGCATCTCAAACGGTGGCATACCAATACTTGAATGGTAACTGTTGTTATAAAAGAACTCTGCCAGGTGCAGATGATCATCCCAACTTCCACCAAAATTTAAAACACAAGCACGCGGCATATCCTCAAGGGTTTGGATCGTCCTTTAAGACTGTCCATTGGTTTGAGGATGATACGTCGTACTGATGTTCAACCTCGTCCCCATAGCTTCATGGAATTTCTTCCAGAACCTTGAAGTAAACTGTGTATCTCTATCAGACACGATCGATAACGGTACTCCATGTTTGGTTACAACTTCTTTAATGAACAAGCTTGCTAACGTTTCTGACGAGATGGCCTCTCGTATGGGCAGAAAGTGAGCACTCTTGGTCAAACGGTCCACAATCACCCAGATAGTATCATGATGCTTAGCTGTACGAGGTAGCTTAGTTATGAAATCCATGGTGATATGTTCCCATTTCCACTCAGGTATATCTAGCGGTTGCATCTTCCCATAAGGCTTTTGATGTTCGGCTTTGACTTGTAAGCAAGTTAAGCACTTACCAATAGAATCCACTACATCATTCTTCATCCCAGGCCACCAGTAGTCTCTTTTCAAATCTTGATACATCTTTGTACCTCTTGGATGAATCGAATATCTTGACTTATGAGACTCATCTAAGATTCGACTTCTAAGATCACCATGGCGTGGGATCCACATACGGTCGAACATAGTCTTAACTCCATGAGTGTTTTCCATCAACTCATCTCGCTGGCCATAACTCCTTTCTTTCTTTACTAACCCTTCATCTACTAACACCTCTGACTGCACCTTGATGATTTCTTCAAAAAGACTTGGGTTCATGATCAACTTGTATGACTTTACTATTGCAAGGACTTCCTCGTTCTTACGGCTTAGCGTGTCGGCGACCACATTAGCTTTACCAGGGTAGTACTTGATCTCACAGTCGTAATCCTTTATCAATTCTAACCATCTTCACTGCCTCAAGTTCAATTCCTTCTGCTCAAAGAAATACTTTAAACACTTATGATCTGTATAAATAGTACACTTAGTACCATACAGGTAATGCCACCATATCTTTAAGGCATGCACTACTGCCGCTAGCTCTAAATCATGCGTAGGATAAGTAATCTTGTGGACTTTCAACTGTCTAGACGCGTAAGCTATCACCTTCCCTCGTTGCTTCAACACGCAACCTAGCCCTTGATGCGAGGCATCAGCACAAACAACTAAATCCTCGTCACCATCGGGTAGATCAAGGATTGGAGCTTGCGTGAGTCTCTTCTTTAATTCCTCAAAGGCTTCTTCTTGAAACTTTCCCCAACTGAATACTACCGACTTTCGGGTCATACCGGTCAATGGTGCGGCTATCTTGGAGAAACCCTCAATGAATCTCCTATAGTAGCCATCTAACCCTAAAAAGCTTCGTATATCAGTCGGATTCTGTGGAGTCTTCCAATTCATTATTGCCTCAATCTTAGCTGGGTCCACAGTAATCCCTTCAGGATTAATCACGTGACCAAGAAATTGCACTTCTTGCAACCAGAACGCGCATTTCGAAAACTTGGCATACAACTTCTCTTTCTTCACATTTTCCAATACTTCCCTCAGATGCTCGGCATGGTCAGACTCGCGCTTTGAATAAATCAATATATCATCAATGAAGACGATAACCGACTTATCAAACATCGGCCGACACACCCTATTCATCATGTCCATAAATGCTACAGAAGCATTTGTTAGACCGAATGGCATTACGAGGAACTCGTAGTGTCCATACCGCTTTCGGAACGCTGTCTTAGGGATGTCTGCCTCCTTCACTTTCAGCTGATGATAGCCTGATTTGAGATCTATTCGTGAGAACCAACTTGAACCTTGCAGTTGGTCAAACAGATCATCAATCCTTGGCAAAGGATATCTATTCTTTACCGTAAGCTTATTCAACTCACGATAGTCTATGCACATTCTCATACTTCCATCCTTCTTCTTCATGAACAACACTGGTGCGCCCCACGGGGAAACACTTGGTCTTATGAAACCTTTGTCGAGGAGTTCTTGCAGTTGGGACATCAATTCTTTCATTTCAGACGGTGCTAGACGGTAAGGTGCTTTCTTGACGGGTTGGGCACCCGGTACTAAGTATATCTGGAATTCTATCTCTCGCTCCGGTGGCAACCCCGGAAGATCCTCTGGGAATACTTCTGGGTAGTCGCGCACGATAGGAACATCTTTCATTTCTTTCGTCTCGGCCGTAGAGTTGACAACATACGCCAGGTAGGCACAGCACCCTCGCCTTAGCAAACCCTCGGCTTTTATCATCGAAATGACATTAAGCCCAGAACTTTCCTTATCACCATAAATCGTCACCGCACTACCATCCAAGGACTTTAACCTTATTATCCTACTCCTACACACTATCTGAGCTTCGTACTCAGACAACCAATCCATCCCCAAAACCACATCGAACCCTCCTAAGGTCATAACATACAAAGTAACAGAGAACTCATGTCCCACCAATTCTATCTTACAGTCCTTAACCATTTTTATTATTTTAACCGAAGTGTCACTAGCGGTTTCTACCATAAGAGTTTCAGACACTCGGCAACATTTCATTTTAGCTAGTTTACTTAATGGTGTGGCTACGAAACTTTTGTTTGCGCCCGAATCAAACAATACTGAAGCGGAAATACAGTTTACTAGAAACGTACTTGTGACGACATCGGGAATCTGCTTGGCTTGCTCTTGGGTCAACATGTTGGCCCTAGTCCTCGGCCTCGCTTGATCAGCATCTTTCTTCCCACTACCTCCAGCCTCACCATCGGTGAACTCTCTCGCCATGTGGCCTGTCTTGCCACATTTGTAACATGCTGGCTTCGCACTGCACTCATTGGCATAATGCCCTACCTTCCCACACTTATAACACACATTAGACCCCATCCGGCATTCTCCACCGTGAGTCTTTCCACATTTGCTACAAACCTCAGAACTCCTACTCCACTTACACTCGCCACCATGCATCTTTCCGCAGGTCTTACACGATCTCTTCTCCCACACTTTCTGCTTCTTATCTTTGGAGTTTCATAACTAAGTACCGGGTCGCTTAACAGGAGCAACCCACTTCTTATCTTTCTTTTCTTCTTCCACCACTGCGTCATCCGCAGTCAGGTCTGCATAAACCACCTCTGCGAGCTCTACAACAGAGTCAAAGGTAGCATGTTTACTCGTCCTGACTAGCACGCGGACTTTCTGTGGCAATCCCCTCACATAATACTTGATTCTCTTGGCCTCAGTGTTAACCATATCGGGTACCAACCTAGACATTCGATTGAACTCGGTGGTGTACTCACGATGTGTCATTGTCCCAGCTTTCAAGTTCAGGAACTTCATCTCCGCCCTCTCAACCTCGGCGTCAGCACAGAACTTCTTCATCACTAACTCCTTCAGATCCTCCCACTTCATCGCTTTGATCTCTTCACGGGTCTTCCTCTGCTCCACACTCTCCCACCAATACATAGCCTCATCCTCGAATGATTGAGTAGCATAACCTACCGCTTGGTCGGGACGACACTCGCTAATGCGGATAATTTTATCCATGGTGGTTATCCATTTAAGAGTAGCGATTGCGTCTCCTAAACCAGTCAGCTTAGGCGGGTCACAACTTTTGAAGGACTTATAGTTCCAACCGCCTCGGCCCCTCTTCCTATCATCAACTTTCACAGACCTTACCTCACTTGAATCACCCTTTTCCCTCTCATCATCTTTCCTACCATCACCACCTGCCCCTTCAGCGGTTCTTTCACAGCTTCCAGCAGACCCTCCAAGAGTTATATTCTTCACAGCAGTAGCTACGGCTTGAACAATAGCTGCTTGAATCATGGGATCCAGTTGGACTCCTTCGTTGTTCTCCGGGTATCTTCCAGCTGTGCTTCCTTCAGCTTCGGTGTTGGAGGTTGTCTCTACCGAAGGTCGTTGGGCACGACGAGGCCTGCCGCGTCTTCGACCTCCCGCTTCCACATTTCCTCCTGTTCCAGCCATCGTATTCTAAGAAAAAGGGAAAACACAAACGTCATCACTTAAGGAACTATTTAGTACAAGGATAGTAAGGCTAACAGGTAATAACAGTGGCCAATTGTGATTAGCTAAACACATTACTTTCCGTGTCCTATAAACTTCCCCTTATGAGTCTGTTTGTGCTGGTTCTATTCTAAACAATTAATCAATCAAATAATCCTATCCCTAACATTCACATATCCTTTCTTTAGCAATCAAGCTAACATTAATATACATATTTATCCATACACTTTACCGTTACTGGGCTTTCTTGAGTGACACATGGCTATCTTGAACTGGCATCTTCTTTCTTTTCTTACTTAAATCCCATTCTCTGTTCGAGTCTAAGCATGTAGGATGCATAAATCTCTAGAACTTTGCTCTGATACCAACTTGTAAGGCCCCGTTACCGGTAGCCCTACTTTCGTGTTGGATTTACTCATAAACGCAGTTCTAAATATCAGAGTTAATTAAAACATTCGCGGAACACTAAAAACATTCAAACCATTACACTCCATAACCATAATTCTTGTCTTATCGAGCATTCATAGTCATTTAAAAACAAAACATAGTCTTTTAAAATAAAACATCAAAGCAAAATCTTCAGATGCCAGCTTCGTCCAACTCTGCCATGTGTCCTCCTCAAGCTACCTGCCTCATTCTACTCACCTGCGTACATACTAAAAGTCAGCTACGCTGAGTGAGTTATAGTTAATCACATAATCATATAATACCTTCTTACATTTCATACTTAACCTCTTAACTTTCTTTCATACACACATAAGTGCATATACTTTCATTCTTACCTTCATACTTTCTTTACATACATAATCATTCGTTTTAAAGAGCCTTTCGCCCTATAACCTCACAGATATTACAAGGGTCTGGTCCCTAACATCACATATATTATAAGGGTCTGGTCCTTAACATCACAGATATTATTAGGGTCTGGTCCCTAACATCACATATATTATTAGGGTCTGGTCCCTAACATCACAGATATTATTAGGGTCTGGTCCCTCTTCGTTACCATACAACCATGCCTTTCCTTCGTTTATTAACTTTATCGCATTCATACATATAAGCAAATACATTATACTTACCTTATACGTAACACTACAACCTGACAGTACGTGCAATATCCGAAGATCGTTCACGTACAAACAAGCAATCACTCATACATTTCACATCATTCATAAAAGGCATACACTTATCACTTAGGATAAGTGTATTAACAAACATATCGAGTATGCACACAGCCCCGAAAACATAACACAGAAGTGGGGCTAGAAACTCACCTGAAGTCGGTTACGTTCACCGTTAATTGTTATTCCTTTCTTCAGTTGGGCGCGGCTAACTGTATAACAATTACTCGTATTAATTATCTATTACTAGCCATATCACTAGCTTATTTGTAATTAATTCATTCCTTTCTAAGTTCAAGGACCATTATGTCCTTCTGTTAAACTTCAATTCGTTACTTTGGTATTAGCGAATTAGACCTTCTAATTCGTTATCTTTGTTAATGAATGGTCTTAAAGAATCAAGGGTAATTCGTTACCCTTTTCCTTAACGAATCGGATAAAGAATCAAGCCTAGTTCGTTAGGCTTCCTTTAGCGAATCAGCGAAAGAATCACCCTTTGGTTCTCTAAGTTCCCTTAGCGAATCAGCTAAAGAATCACCCTCTAGTTCTCAAAGTTTCCTTAGCGAACTAGCTAAAGAATCGCCCTCTAGTTCTCTAAGTTTCCTTAGCGACTAGGGTTAGGTCAGGGAACATTCCATGACAACTTTATCTTTTCCGGCGCCGCCTTTCCGGCGCCGTCATCGCTGAAAAACCGAGTTTTCGCCGGAAAAACGAGATCTCACTTGTTCTTCCACCGTTTTCATCGTTTTTTCGTCCCGTTTGATCCAGATTTGAGCTAGGGTGATCCCTAAACTCATGTTAGGTCCTGTTTATACCCGATTCCACCCGGATCTTGTGATTTAAAAGGTTTAACGGTGTCGGCTCGTTGTTACGCGACTATAACTAACGTTTTAGGATCGTACAATATTAAACTATCATTACCTTGGGTCGGTGCTCGGTTTCCTTCTTGATTTCGGCTAGAGATAAGGAAGAACTAGAGAGAAATCTTAAGTGTGTGTTTTGGGTGGTGTATGGAATATGTGTGAATGAGGATTAAATGGATATTAAGGGTTTATTTATTTATGGATCAAGGGCTTAAGCCCATGGTCTTTCCTTCTTTCTTTCCTAACCCAAGTCCATAACCCATATTCATTTACCCAAAACTAGCCCAACTCGTATTCTATTTTTCTAAACTGATAACGACCCACTATGAAATAACGAAATTTATTTTTATAATAACTGAAAGTAGGATGTTACACCTAGAAGACCAACACTACAATTCAATCATCCCATGTAAGTAAACCACCTTCGATTCTTGGAATCTTTTTGCCAAATAATCGTTTCATAGTGTTTCGCCCCCTATAGTGGCTACAAACCCATCATAGAGTTAAGCTTTATGGAGATGATAGATAACGGGATCCAAATTAAGTTTGTTATCTATAAAAAAAAACATAAAAACCAACTTTTTGCGTTAAGGTAAGAATACCTTGGAATACTATGAGAGCATGTGCATGTGTATATTTTTTGTGATTAAATGAAATAAATAAGTAAATAAATATATATAAGTGAAATGAACAATCAAGTAGGGCAACCCGTGTAGGTAACACGTATAAGGACCATAAAGCAAAAACTATACTAAGTCGTTACGTCTAACCGCCTATCATATAATCATGGTTCTGATACCATGCTGTCACACTCCGACCAAAGGCAGCGGAACATGCCGGGGTGCAACGGATTGCTCAAGAACCCAAGACACTATTAAAGTGACAATATGTAAACAACTCATTCACTTCATTTAATCATCAAAAGTAACAAAACATCTTTCATACAAAATAACACCAAATGCAAGAAATAAATTGTTCATTCTTCTAATAACTAATGGTCTCAAAATAACTCAACATCTTCCAAACTCCAATCAACCAATAATTAAACCTGTAACAATGCATAAAATATAATTTGTCAACACGTATCTTGGTGAGCAATTTCATAGTTTTGAGAATATATAATATGAGGCAAAATCCACAACTCGTATATGAGACTATAAATTAAAGCAACAATTGCGGTATATAAATCATATATAAATGAGGATCATTTCTAATCGGTAACAACCAACATACTCGGATAATGAGGCCCTGTTCTACTAGCACAAAAAAATAGTTAGGGGTGTGTATGCTCATACTTATTGAGGCTTAATAACAACAAAATAAACACTCGTGCACGTAAAGTATATTAAACATATAACACACAATAGAGCAAGTATTCTAAGTATCATACACCCTATAGTTTGTTGTTTGAGGATCGAGTAAATTAAATCATTCTTGTTTTGAATAAGTATGCATGTTACCCCCCAAATTATAAAAGTGAAAATGAGGGATGAAATGTACTCATGTGAAATAAGTAACTTGAAGGATTAGTTTGCGATAAAATGGAAAGGTAAGTTCAACGAGCAAGACCTATATTAAAAAGGGTCTTGGGTTAGTAGATAGATCTTAAGAGATTTAAAATAAAATAGCATAACAAATAAGATAAATAATTAAACTTTGAGGATTATAGTGTAAATACATAAGAAATTAAAGTGATGATTTTTGAAAAGTAAGTTTACTCGGAATCGGGTCTCGGTATTCTATTCATTAGTTTACTTAACCTTTGATAAGTAAAGATTTGGGTATAATTATGATATTGCAAAACCCTTTGTTAAATAGATGACAAGACGGGATTTTACGAGTGTTCGAATTTGTCCATTCGAGTCTTGATAATTGGTCAAGCCCGAAGCCGAGATTCCAAAGTGATAAATGTTATGAGATAACTCAATTAAATCAAAAGAAACTTAAACAAGTGTGTAGTTCTATTAGGAAGAACCTCGACGTCCGTTAAACGGGTGTTTGGCCTTGTCGGTCCAAACTTGTTATAAGATCAAATTAGATCCGACATACCAAGAATTTTGAGAAAACAATTAAAATTGGTTTATAATATAGTTTTAAAGAAAAATATGAGATTCGATGGCCCAAAACACAACTAGTGTATCATAAGCGAGTGAACTCGGTTTAGTTCGGTCTCGATTCGGTCCTTGACTCAGAATAAGACAGAGGATGGTTACCACATACTCAATACCATATAACTTATTAAAATAAACTTAGAAATGATAATACTCAAGTCTTACATACAACATGTTAATAATAAAGTATATAAACAACAGTTCGGTTTTGGTTCGGTTCTTGACTCGGAATGAAACTGAGGATGGTTGCCACATACCGAAAGACCATTGAACTATTAAAATACTTTGGAAACTAAAATTACTAGAAACAAACAATAATAATAACCTTAAATAAATTTAAAGTGTTAATACGGACTATAATAGTCCTCCATGTAGCCTTGCCTAGCAATACACCTAAACCAACTATGGCCGGAGAAAGGAAAGCCAAGGAAACAAGGGAAGTATGTTTTAAACAAGCTATAATAACAAGCTTTAATTAACAAGAATTAGTTAGAAACAAAGATTAACATTCGTTTGACCTTGAGAAGTCAAATTGTGACATTCGTCAATTTCGGGTCCTATTTGTATACGTTTTTTGTATTTGTTTATCATGTAAACCGACCCGATTTATATCCTGGACATTTCAAATATATAAAATATTGGATTTTTATGTTACTAAATCTTTCCCGTTTGTTCAATTTAAAAACCCCTTTTACGGATTTGAAAACGCCTTTAAAACGATCAAATTACATCGAAAACGAACTTCCGGGACGCGTAATGAACCACGTAAGATGAGCTGGACCAACCCACCCCACCCCAAACATGCCGCACCGCGCGGCCATGGAAAAGAGATCTATAGCGCATTCTGACCAACAAACTTTTTTTGTTGTTTTTATTTCCAAAATCCGGTTTTGACACACTAAATCTCTTGTTTAACCCTTTTAATCTTATCCTATAAATACATGACCCTCTCCTACATTAATCTCTGCTCATACTTCATTTTCTCTCTCAAAATTCAAGATTTACAAGGTTGTTTTTAGTTGTTCTTGAAGGTTTGACTTAAAAACTCAAACTAAGTAAGTCTTTCATTTTAATTAGCTTATATAGTCTTATTAATACTTAAATATGGTTATACAACATATATATAATATACACCCCTTGTTACCTTTGGTGTTCACTTCCACGATCTCGGTCGGTGGAGGGTCGGGCCTCGTAAGCCAAGGCCACATGGAGGACTTATGTAGTCCTTGATATATATATATATATATATATATATATATATATAGCATGTTTAAACTTATTAACAATGCTTAACTTCTGCTCATTTGAGTTTGTATATCATATTTGTTGAGTTCCATTGTTATGGGTTTGTAGAGACTAGCCTCGGTTTAACCGTAAACCGAACTTGTTTACTAGTTTTGTTATATAGTTGTATAAACATGCTTTATGTTAGATTTGAGTTTCTAAAATCATTTTTATAAGTTCCATGGTTATGGGTATGTAGATTCTAACCTCGGCCTTGACCCGAAACAAGATCTGAATCATAAACCGAACTTTCATTTAAAAACTTTATTGTTGGCGTTTTGGTTGTAAAACTTAAGTATCTTCATTTCTAAATTATTATACAAGTTCTTTGATGTTTGGGCATGTGGTAACTATTCTTGACTTTATTCAAAGATAGAAACCGAACTAAACTGATTTAACTCGCTTAAGACATACAAGTGCGTTTCTAGCTATCAACACTAGTATTTTTCTTTATAAACTGAATTTAAATATTTTCTTAAAGTACTTGGAATGTTGAATCCAACTGATCTTATAACAAAGTTTGGACCAAAAAAACCGATCACTAGCTACGGACGTTGTTAGTTCTAAAAAAATAGAACTACATACCTGGTTAAATCTTATTAAATTTTATTGAGTTGTCTCATAACATTGATTATTTTGGAAAGTTGACTTTGGGTTTGGCCAATTACCAAGACCCGAACCAACAAACCGAGCACTCGTTAGAAACCCGATTTAGTATCTATATTATAAAGGGACTTGCTTCTTGCATATTTACCCACCTTATTACTTAACATAGGTTGAGTATAATTAAGGGCTAGATACTTTAACCGGTTTCGAGCAAACTTATATTTTTAAAGGACTAGTATTATAATTTCTTAAATATTTACACTTTCAACCTTAAACTTTAATTGTTTACATTTCTAATCATTTATTTATATTTAAAGACTTCCAAGACAACTTTTCTAATGCAAGACTTCTTTTCGTTTAGGCTTCGTTCGTTAAACCCGTCGTTCCGGTTAATCTCCAAACCATCAATCTTTCAGGTTTATTGCTTGAACTTGAGTACTTATCATACCCCGTTTTCCATGTTTCGTTTTGGGGGTGATATTGCATTTTACTTGAGTCTTAAACCACAAACTTTATTGTATACTTTACTTAAATAAATGCTCGATTTGGTGTTATATGCTTACATGCTTAAATGCTAATGTGTTTATCGCTTTTGGCTGGTTGATTCATATATCCGAGTATATTTGGCATCCCCTTATAGAAAGGTGTCGTTAATGTATTCTTATTAACGATTCCATACAAATCCGAATCTATTTGGTATTCTCTTATAGACAGTGTCGTTAATGTATTCTTATTAACGATTTCATATACATCCGAATCTATTTGGTATTCTCTTATAGAAGGTGTCGTTAATGTATTCTTATTAATGATTTCATTATCTTAATTGTTGCTATTATTTATTGTTTTGTATACAAGTTGTGAAATTTCCTATTATATACTTATTGTTCAAAACTATGAAATTGCTCACCAACCTTTGTGTTGACAAATTCTATTTTTATGCAATGTTACAGGTTTGATTTTAGGTTGATTCGAGGACTTGACGAAAAATGTTATCAATACTAATAGGATATTAGCAAAACAAATAATATATTATTTGATATGTTTGAATTCGGTTATTGTATGAACAAGTTATGTGACTCTTTATGATTTTATGAATTTAAATGAGTTGATTAAATATTGTCACTTTAATAGTTTCTTGTGTTCATGTGCAATCCGTTGTACCCCGACATGTTCCACTGCCTTTGGTTGGGTGTGATAGATTGGTATCAGAGCCATGACTATAAGATAGACGGTTAGACGTAACGGCTTAGTATAGTATTTTGCATTAGGATCCTTATACGTGTTGCCTATACATGTTTACCCTACTCGATTGTTCATTATACTTATTTATTTATATACTTATTTATTTCAACAAAATCATAAATATACACGTACACACATTCTCATAATAATTTATGGTATCCTTACCTTACCGCAAAAACATTAGTTTTTATTGGGTTTATGGATCACGAGCTTAACTTGGATCTCATTGTTTCTAATCTCCTTAAAGATCGTCTCATATGAGACGACAACTTTAAGTAGTCGAATATGAGCGTTCCGGTCGCCATCCAAATTTTGGTGTTGAAATATAAGAGCCCCGGTGGTATGTTAACTAATGTTTTGGCATCACGTTGTATCTCGATTTATTATTTTGTCATTATCGCTATTTGAGTTGCAAACATGAAAAATGCGGTGGTACGTGCATATGTTCAACTCCACATTTTATCTCATTTTCATCTAATATTTATCGTCGAGACGTCAAGTTATGGTGGTTCATGCACGATTTTTCCGCTTTTAAATCTTAAGACATTATTTAAAAGTTTTAAGGATTTAAATAACTTTTCCTCTATTTAATCATCTTAGTCCTCAATCTCAAAATCCTCATTTATATAATTTTATTTGTCCATTATGATTAATTCTCATATGATTTGATTGCACATGGTAAAGTTTCTATACAAATTTTCTCATTTTGATTTCACACCACGATTTTAATACAAAATTTCGTTTAATGTCATCTCTTCAATATAAGTCAAAATATTTTGAACTATTCTTAATGATTTTTAATATGTTATCTTGTTCATTAAGACTATTTATAAACAAAATTCTCATCATATGAATTTCATAATATTAAAAAGGTTTTATGATAAATTTTACCTTGAAGTTTCAAGTAAATCCCCATTATATAAATTTTAAATTTTGTTTAAAGTTCTCATATAAGATTTCATAAAAAAAAAATTATAACGATCTCATCTATTTTGAACTATCATTTCACAATATCGGTTATTTAAATTCTCACGACGTTTTAATAACACTATATTATATATACGCATGGTAGAATTTTCATTACTCAAATTTAGTTTCATAACAACTTTCATTATGAAATTTTTGGTTCATTATAACGTTTTTACAAATAAAATTTTCAACATACGATTTAACTTGTTTTAAAATTTTTTATGATCATTTTGCCTTGATTTTTCAAGAAATCCATAAACTCATAGCTTGTAATTGTCTAGAAATCCTCATGCAAAACTTCATAGAAATTCTATTTTTTTTAAAAGGTCGTTTATTTCGATTCCTCGATTCTCAATACCGGTCATTTTAACTGAACATGATATTTTCGTTACACGATATTAAGTAATGAACTTGGTAAAATTTTCATTTCACAAATTTTTTATTCCTAAAACGACTTTCATCATTCATATTGATACCTCGTAAAAAATTTCAACATTCAATTCACTTATTTTAATTTCCTCATAAGCAAAAAAAAAAGTTTTTATTTTGATCCTTATAAAATTTATTTTGCTTCCTCATGACAATCAACTTTTATTTCTACAATAAACTTCAAAATACAAACCTTATTATCTTAATATTTTTATAAAAACTTTACGTTTCAAACATTTGTGGGAACCTCCTAAATAACTTTCTCTAACCAATATAACAACCTTTTCACGATCGTGAGTTTGCTAAAACGAGAACAAAAACAATCTGTGGTGGTTCACGAAAGTTCCATTTTCGCTTAAAAAAAATTATTAACTTGTAATTTTATTATTAAAAGTTTTATGAATGTATCAATCATTATTTATAAATTATGATATTTTTAATTTAAAACTTATTATTAGTCAAAATTTCTCTAAACGCAACCACAAGTTTCCAAACACCCGTATTTCGTCTCGAACTACCACCTTAAATCAAAACATCCTTCCACTTCAAAAGTTTTTCCTACACACTCAAATCTTTCCTCAAGATGAACGAAACCTAACAAACCAAGGTTATACCCTCACCAACGCAAACCCCATGCAAATCCAATGTGTACAAAATCAACCCAACAAAAAGTCCTAAATAACAACACTTTTACGCCATGAAAACCTATCAAACTCACTATCCTAATACTCCGAAGACACCGACAAACACATTCACAAATGCCTTGAACATATACAAACCAAAGTTTACCCAACTATGACTCAATCCTTTGACTCATGCTATGACAAATCACAAACCATGTCGCCACACACCGTTTCCATCCAACCATAGAGTTTGATATCAAAATAGTAACCCAGACACTCCTTGCAAAATACATGTATAAACCAAATCTCAACCCAAACTAGTTAAGGTAGACTTATCCAACCCATAAACTTAACCCGATCTCAAATAAGCAAACCTCATCCAAATAGCCAACCACTACTCACACAAGTCATCTAAGCCTAACCCACTCAAAAGACCTAAACTCAATAAAACCCATCAATCCAACTCAAAGAAAACCCAACTACGCAAGACACCCGAAAACACATTCACTCTTCACCAAATTACCAAACCATTTATCATTCGAAGCCTAAAACCTCTCCCTACACACGCAAGCTTCATTTTTCACTTAAATTTCTTATATATAATATATATATATATATATATATATATATATATATATATGCAACTTGTGTATTTACAACGTCCAAAAGTGCTCAAATATTCATTTTTATATTATAAACTATTTTAGTAATAACGATATACGTATTATACTCATAGTTTATAAATCATCTTTGTAGAATATAATATTTTCATGACAATAAAATTCTATTATGAGGATTTTTCAAATATTATTAACCAATTACATACGTGTTTTCAAGAATTAAATATTGTCACCTAAGGTGATAATCCCATAATAAATTTATAAATACGAGGTTTCGTTTTGAATGTTGAATTCGAGGTTTATTCAATAACAAATTACAACTTTCATTATTTTGCATAAACAAAATGATCATGGCTTTACAAATCTTTTTGGGACACATTCATAAATGCTTCATACATTGAACATTGTAAAATGAATTTTGTTCGATAACGATTTATGCAAATTTTTATTTCTTATTATCGTAAGCATCATTCCTTTCATGATTTATTATCATCACAACTTGACATACGTAAAATTCCTTTAGCAATTTAACTTACAAGATTTTCGTTTGATGACAATTTAAACGTCTCTCTAACTACGCGTTACCGCGATGCTTTGTTATTATATACATTTTCTCGGACACTATAGAACGGCTTTACGTGAGACTTCCTTTTCGATGTTACTTTCATAATTTCAAAAGAGTATATGATACTCGAATTACATATTTCATCATTTCTCTGAATCTCATTGTTATTACGATTTTTCTTTTCAATTAATGAGATGTTTCGATGAAAATTTTATGCACATGAGATTTCATTTTATGTTTTGATTATTCATAACCTAATTCAAGTTACTTAATAACAATTGGTGTACTTCTTTCAAAACCTCATTCTCTCTAAAAATTTCATTTACATTATAAACGATATTTTCATGGCCATGTGTTCATGTTTGGGTATTATACTTTTGAAGCAAAACACAATTCTATGCATTTTTTCCACATCATTACATTTACTCAATCAATGGCTAAGTGTGGCTGTCCGCAAGTTTTGGCGCTATTGGAAACCGTTACTATAATCATGATTATGTAAATGGTTTCACAATAGTAGCCGTGATCACATTTTAGTACATTTCTTCAATGATTTTGCCAAGTTAAGCAAAATTTTTATTGTGATTTTGTGTTTGATGCATGCTTATGTCATCCCATAGAACTCACCTAATTCTCATGTTATCACATTTCAAGCAATCATATCCTCAAATACTTATAAACTCAAGTTTGTTCGCGTATGAAACCCAACTTAGGACGTTATTGTTACTTGTATCCACTTATTGGACTTCTCACTTCTCACTCTTCATATACTCGTTTTCATTTATTGGGTTTCCCATTTTCATTTATCGGAGTTCTCGTTATCAACATTCCACTTATCAAATTTTACAAGAATTTAGTGTCCCGATTTACAACCATAAATTTTATTTATTATTTATTCTTTCACTTTGATGACTTTTGACTTCAAACCTCATTTCATATTGTTTACGCAATTTTTTTTTTACTTTTTTATTTGATTCGTCTTTACTTAATTAAACGAATGGTTATTTTCACCTTGGTGCATATCTTAAGATTTTAATTCTTTCAATCATTTAGCCCATTTTTCCTATTTATATAAAAGTCAACCTCAAAATTTTCAACCGCTGATATTGGTTTGTCAATATTGGTAAAATTCAACAGATTTTATGTACGTTTCTAATATTTAAGATTTTAGAATAAATATGTCTTTTAAACCACACAACGGAACGAACCATGAGGACCATACGACGATCCAAATAATTATGAGTGGACACTTAATTATCGACATCCTCGCATGGAAGCCATAGTAAGTGCGGTTGTGTGCGATAACTCGGACCCGAGAATGACAACAGGAAAACGGTATAAATACAAGATGATAAAGGCATGGTGGATATGCCGGGGGTACATCGTAGATATAAGTTCCTTTATTATGTTTCTCATTTGTGGCGTTTTTCGAGTCATGCGAGGATTTGACGTTATTCTTTTGCAAAAATAAAATTTTTCTTACAAATGCTTTATTAAAAACGACATTCGTTAGTAATTACCTCTTTACTTTAAGTTTATTTTAATTTCGGGACGAAATTTCCAAAAAGTTGGGGATACTGTGACATTCGTCAGTTTCGGGTCCTATTTGTATACGTTTATGTATTTGTTTATCATGTAAACCGACCCGATTTATATCCCGAACATTTCAAATATATAAAATATTGGATGTTTATGTTACTAAATCTTTCCCGTTTGTTCAATTTGAAAAATCCCTTTTACGGATTCGAAAACGCCTTTAAAACGATAAAATTTCATCGAAAACGAACTTCCCTGACGCATAACGAACCACCCAAGACGAGCTGGGCCAACCCACCCCACCCCAAGCACGCCGCGCCATGCGGCTAGAGCAGAGGGGTCCGTAATGCAGCGCGAAACCCTTCAGACCAGCAGACTTTTTTTGTTGTTTTTATTATCCAAAATCCGGTTTTTACACACTAAATCTCTTGTTTAACCTTCTTAATCTTATCCTATAAATACATGACCCTCTCCTACATTAATCTCTGCTCATACTTCATTTTCTCTCTCAAAATTCAAGATCTACAAGGTTGTTTTTAGTTGTTCTTGAAGGTTTGACTTCCAAAAGTCAAACTGAATAAAGTCTTTCATTTTAATTAGCTTATATAGTCTTATTAATACTTGAATATAGTTATACAACATATATATAATATACACCCCTTGTTACCTTTGGTGGTCACTTCCCCCTTCTCGGTCGGTGGAGTGTCGGGCCTCGTAAGCAAAGGCTACGTGGAGGACTTACGTAGTCCTTGATATATATATATATATATATATATATATATATATATATATATATATATATATATATATATTACTTGTTTATGCTTATTAACCATGCTTAACTTCTGCTCATTTTAGTATATTTGTTGAGTTCCATTGTTATGGGTTTGTAGAGACTAGCCTCGGTTTAACTGTAAATAGCTCTAAACCGTAAACCAAACTTGTTTACTAGTTTTGTTATATAGTTGTATAAACATGATTTATGTTAGATTTAAGTTTCTAAAATAATTTTTATAAGTTCCATGGTTATGGTTTGTAGATTCTAACCTCGGCCTTGACCCGAAACAAGATCCGAACCATAAACCGAACTTTTGTTTAAAGACTTTATTGCTGAATTTTTGGTTGTAAAACTTAAGTATCTTCATTTATAAATTATTATACAATTTCTTTAATGTTTGGGCATGTGGTAACTATTCTTGACTTTATTCCAAGATAGAAACCGAACTAAACTGATTTCACTCGCTTAAGACATACAAGTGCGTTTCTAGTTATCAACACTTGTATTTTTCTTTATAAATATTTTGTAAACTGATTTTAAATATTTTCTTAAAGTACTTGGAATGTTGAATCCAACTGGATCTTATAACCAAGTTTGGACCCAAAAAACCGATCACTAGCTTAACGGACGTTGTTAGTTCTAAAACAATAGAACTACATACCTGGTTAAGTCGTATTAATTTTTATTGAGTTATCTCATAACATTGATTATTTTGGAAAGCTGACTTTGGGTTTGGCCAATTACCAAGACCCGAACCAACAAACCGAGCACTCGTTAAAAACCCGATTTAGTATCTATATTATAAAGAGACTTGCTTCTTGCATTTTTACCCACCTTATTACTTAACATAGGTTGAGTATAATTAAGGGCTAGATACTTTAACCCGGTTTCGAGCAAACTTATATATTTAAAGGACTAGTATTATAATTTCTTAAAATTAAATTTTAAACCTTAAACTTTATTTTTTTACAATTCTTATCATTTATTTTTATTTAAAGACTTCCAAGACAACTTTTCTAATGCAAGATTTTTTTTTTGTTTAGACTTCGTTCGTTAAACCCGTTGTCCCGGTTAATCTCCAAACCATCAATATTTCAAGTTTATTGCTTGAACTTGAGTACTTTTCATACCCCGTTTTCCATATTTCATTTTGGGGGTGATATTGCATACCGATTCAAACTAAATGTTTTATACTTGAGTCTTAAACCACAAACTTTATTGTATACTTTACTTAAATAAATGCTCAATTTGGTGTTATATGCTTACATGCTAAAATGCTAATGTGTTTATCGCTTTTGGTTGTTTGATTCATAAATCTGAGTATATTTGGCATCCCCTTATAGAAAGGTGTCGTTAATATATTCTTATTAAGGATTTTATATAAATCCAAATCTAGTTAGTATTCTCTTATAGACGGTGTCGTTAATGTATTCTTATTAATGATTTCATATAAAACCGAATCTATTTGGTATTCTCTTTTAGATGGTGTCGTTAATGTATTCTTGTTAACGATTTCATTATTTAATTTTTTGTATTATTTATTGTTGTTGGGACTTATATTTTCGACCGACGCATCGAATTAATCTTTGGGTAAAAAATATATTTTTGGTCTCAACCAAGGGTGGATGGCTTGAAGACCAAGTCATGCTAGGCTAGTATAAATAGATGTTTTTATTCATTTGTCTAGTATGAGTGACTGTATTGTGTATGTGTGAGATTTAGGGTTTTATCCCTTTGAGAGAGTCTCTGCCTCCAGGATGAGCTCTCCTGGTGGCGGCTAAGATATTTCTTAATTGATTGTATGTATGAGTGTTTCATCTTAATGAGAATCATTCAGCTAATATTTCATACTACCGTATCTATCATGTTTGTGTTTTGATTACAATTGTTCATCCTACTTTATTGTTGATTGTTAATCAAATCAGGCTCTCTCCCAATACACCTCATCCGTCCAACTAACATCATTCAAGAGTGAATACGAGTGAGATTCGATCCTAACCCTAGATCCGAGCTCCACACCGTTGATTGGTATCGACTATTTTCACGCTTCCGCACCGGGGCTCGGTTATCACAGTTGGTATCAGAGCCTGGGTTACCGAATCGTTCAGACTAACCGCTGAACAGATTCATTTCGCTCTTGAATCCACCATGGACGTTAAACGATGAAGTTCGTTGAAATTATTTTTAGGGGTTTTGAAATTATTTGATGATTCGGAGAAAAGTATATGGATTGATGTTTGGGTTGATGACTCGTTTGGAGATCCAACATCAATTTCATGTTTATTTGGTCAGAACGGTCCAGATCTGATGTAACAATGTTATTTTGCTCGTTTTGGGGCAACACTGTTCATCTGATTATTTCTAGATCTGAAAAGGTTGATTATGATATGAAGATAGGTTTCTTTGATTTCGAGATGATTTGGATAGGGCTATAGTGATTAATTTCAGATTACGAAACTCGTTTCTGGATTTGAAAAATTAGGGTTTTGTGTGCTCGTGCTGGACAAATAGTAGATGTGTGTTGAAAAATATTGCTGATGGTACAAACTGATAAGGAGAATGTACAAGTCAAGAATGAACATGTACTAAAGGAAATTTCATCATTGTTTGTTGCAGCAAATGCAAAGTGAATATTCGAGCAGGTTCTGCAAGGGCAAATCAGTGACTGATGATGCAGAAATGAAGTTTTGGTGTCTCGAGCACACTATGAAAAAAAAAATTAAGATTGGACTCGAGTACGGAAAAATGACTAAGTGTTGCTTCGAGCACAGGAGGGGTTTTGCCCAAGCACATCTTTGTTTGGCTCGAGCACAGGTTATTTCGAGCACATCTTATATCGAGCACATCAAATTCGAGCACACTTTGTGAAACCCAGAGCATATCCTTTGTTCTCAAGAAAACTATCTTCTTTAAGTCTCGAGCACACTTTGTTATTTATTCGAGAAGATTCTTTTTCGAGCATACTTTGTTTTTGTCTTGAACAATTATGCTTGTGAAGAGAAAACTCAAGTTTGTCGAGCACACCCTTGCTCCCGAGCACACTTTTGCTCCCGAGCATGTTTGGTGGAACATGAAAAAGCACTAAGTAATCCGAGCACACTTTTGTTTCCGAGCACTAAGTAATCCGAGCACACTTGTACTTCCGAGTACACTTTGTGCTAGTTGAAAAATTGAAAAATCACAAGTGTTTTGCTTTCCGGGTACGCTTTGTGTTAGGAAAGTGCTTCCGGGTACACTTTGTGCTAGTGCAAAAATTGAAAAAAAATCACAAGTGTTTTGCTTTCCGAGTACACTTTGATTCCGAGTACACTTTGCTTCCGAGCACACTGTGTTTTTTCCGAGTACATTTTGCTTCCGAGCACACTTTGTTCATCCGAGTACGCTTTGTGCTAGGAATGTACTCCGGGTACACTGTGCTAGGAAAGTTTTCCCGAGTACGCATTTTGTGCTAGGAAACAGAGTTTGTGAAATATTTCAAAGTTTTGAAGAAACCTTTGAGACTTTTGGTACCGTTGACTGTTTGACCAAGCTGTTCTCTACGGAAGATATATACCAGGGGTATTTTGGTAATTTTTCTCCAATCATCAACAAGCTTATGGAATTCAAACCTCATCCAATTTCACGACTTCATCAAAAGCTTTACAAGAACAAGTGTTGACCAAGCTTAAGGATTTAATCACTTTTAGTGTCAACCAACTATTGAATATGTTTATCTGAGATTTTTACAATCTTGATGAGGATGATCAAGATTGTTTCACCCAAACTTGATTTGAAGACACATTTATTAAAGACAATTGCAACGAAATTGGGGGAGTAAAAATCTTTGAATTCCATTGCAAATGGCTAGCTTCAAATCAAGTAAAAGACTCAAGTTAAGGAAAAGGTGATCAAGATCAATAATCCAAGGTTTTTCAATGACGTTTCATCGTTTGTAAGTTTTCAGATTTCCTTGTACGGATGAGAAGATAGAGTCAACACGAGTAACAAGTTGAAAGGATGATCAGTAGAGTTCAACCTCCTATGAAATAGTCACTTGAAGAGTCAAGAACGGGTTATGGTTGACTTGAATTCTATTTTAATTCAGGGAATGGTTTGAAGATGATTTACAGGGGAAGACACAAATTAGAAGAATTGAAGATTATTTGATGATCACAATGAGTTTATTTCTTTTTGTGATAACCTTGTTACTTGAAGTTGATCTTTGAAGTTCAACGCCTCGTTCATATGCCCATACAACTATATCCAAAAGTGATATAAGAGTGATGATTCGAAATGAACAATGGGAGAAGCTTAACGTGAGGGGGAGAATTTCAATGAAAGATAACGAGTTATGAGGTGACCATGGAAGAAATTCGATGGCATCGGTCTAAGGGGGGGATTGTTGGGACTTATATTTAAGACCGACGCATCGAATTAATCTTTGGGTGAAAAATATATTTTTTGGTCTCAACCAAGGGTGGATGGCTTGAAGACCAAGTCATGCTAGCCGAGTATAAATAGATGTTTTTATTCATTTGTCTAGTATGAGTGACTGTATTGTGTATGTGTGAGATTTAGGGTTTTATCCCTTTGAGAGAGTCTCTGCCTCCAGGATGAGATCTCCTGGTGGCGGCTGAGATATTTCTTAATTTATTGTATGTATGAGTGTTTCATCTTAATGAGAATCATTCGGCTAATATTTCATACTACCGTTTCTATCTTGTTTGTGTTTTGATTACAATTGTTCATCGTACTTTATTGTTGATTGTTAATCAAATCAGGCTCTCTCCCAATACACCTCATCCGTCCAACAAACATCATTCAAGAGTGAATACGAGTGAGATTCGATCCTAACCCTAGATCCGAGCTCCACACCGTTGATTGGTACCGATTATTTTCACGCTTCCGCACCGGGGCTCGGTTATCACAAAATCCAATTCCAACAAATTGCACAAACCAAACGCCCCCTTAAGGTTTAGTTTGGAGGTAGCTCCCTTTCTCTATGATGTAAAACATATACAATAGTTCCATCATCCTGTTTCTCATTACGATAATAAACTTATACCTTAAGAAAACGTAATTACAGAAACGACATCGTGCGATAGTAGTGTATTACAAAATACCTGGATATGAGGGGTTTGCACTCTCAGTAGTAGAGTTTGATGCAGGATTTTGTAATGCAATCTCCAATGTCCGCATACTTGAGCGTATCTTCTCTAAATATTCAAGCTGCAAACCAAAAACATTAAGGTCCCACAACACTCACTTCCTTGTCCTAATTCTTCAATAGCGAGAAGAAAACAAACCTGGCTCGTGGAAGCAGTATAGACCTCGTCTTCAATCCTAACAGTTGTTTTCTTAAGACCCTCATGTTCAGAGAAAGGAAGATGCCTTTTCAAGGTATCCACTCTACACAAGGTCCACAGATGTCAGTCTGCAGAAACTTTACAAAATAAAAAAAAATGTAAGTCACAACAAGAGAGTGTTAAATAAAGGCACATACATCTTGTTACGGTTCTTTTCGCGTGAATCTGTTGGTAGTTGATCCATCCAGTCACCACACTCGTCTATCAAATCTTTTAACTGGCCGGATTGATCCAAAACAAAAGAGGATGAGTCGCGCCGCTTGAATTGTATTGAAACAAAAACATATGAAAAGAAATACAGATTAGAGCACCTTGTTATACATATCTTGTTGCCAGTCTCCGGCATTTGGAATCCGAATGGGGGGTGCCAGGGACTTTTGTAATATACTTTGCGCACCCAACATAATCATGTGTATATTCTGTATATATTCAAGCTGCAAACCAAACAAAATAAAATGCATCATTTTAGGTATTCGACAGACAAAAGCAACTAATTAAAAACACAGCATATATACCAGGGTTGTGGCAGCAGTAAAAATGTTGTCTTCAGCCCTTTGAGCCATTTTCCAAAGTTCCCCGTGCTCGGATAACGGAAGCTCATTCATCATGAAACCCATTCTACACAGAAAAGGAATTATCAGTCAAATAATAAAATCCAGAGCACAAAATAATAATAATAATAATAATAATAATAATAATAATATGAAATTGATTATTAAATAGGAGAAGGATAATACATAACATACATATCATTGGTCATCCTTCCCCTTAAATCTGCTGGCAGTTCCAGTCACCAGATTCCATGGCCTGTACACGATGATGATGATGATAATTTAACAAACATTATATCAAATTACACAGACCAATAATATTTTCATATTATAGCTCAATTAATAATAATAAAAATAATAATAATAATAATAATAATAATAATTATAATTTATTATAATTATAATTAGATTATAATTCTAATTATAATCATAATTAGAATTACAATCTAATTATAATTCTAATTATAATTATAATAAATTATTATTATTATTATTATTATTATTATTATTATTATTATTATTTTTATTTTTATTATATAAATGATAAATATATGAGTTTTAATATTTAATTCCAATACTCTCCTCAAGATCGATGTAGCCATCGGTTTGCACCCAAAGGTTTACTAAAAACATCGGATCCATTATTTGTTCTTCTTGTTCCAATGTGAATTGGTAATATAATCTCCGATTCCACTCGTTCTCTAAAAATGTATCAATTCATCTCAACATGCTTTCTTCGCTTGTGAAAATGACCCAACCCGTTTAAACTCCTAACCTGATGCCAAGCATTTGCCTCCGTGTTTAGGTTGAAATCCGTAAATTCCGGTAGACCTGAATAACCCGAAATAGATGTTATCTTAAAAATTCTCGTTCAACTTTTTATAGGGTAACCAACTATAGAATTAGAAGCAAATGAGCAAGCATGAAAGTATATTTGCAACCATGAATAGTGAAGACCGATTACAAGTTTATTTTTTATCATCTTTTTTATTGTTAACTTTGGGGTTCGAACATTTTATTTCTATTAACTTTTGAACTCATGGAGGTTTTCTCGGGTAATTTGATTTTGGTCTTACGATCGTTTTGGATTTAGTTATTGATACGTTGTTAAACACACATTTTTCCTTGCTATTTCTAGGTCGTTTTGCGCTTAAACGGTAACGAATATCATTTCTTTTTGCGTGAATTTACATGTTATTGTATGTGATAGGTCTCATGTTGAAGAGTGTGAGAAAACAAGTTTAATGAAAAAAAATCAGCTGAAACGGGGATCGATGAAGCCGGTACGCGCAAACGAAGTTTAAACGAGTCGATCAACGAAGAAACCTGTGCCTAGGGACCAGGCCGCGCTACGTGTCACACCCCGAAAATCTTAATTTAACACAGCGGAAGACTTAACTTTAAGTCGTTCGGGTTATGACAGATGCCGATAGCCAATAGCAATAAAAGCCATATCTTTTATTAAAGAAAATATATTACATTATCAGAGTTTCTTACACATGCTATTGCACGGTTTACAATATTTCAACTTTGTTCAAACACCACACGCCCTCCTTTCCATGCCTCCTCGAACCTTTACTTACTTGAAAAGCATATTAAAGTATCGATCAATACAATGTGTTGATGAGTTTCCCTTTATAACAAAAATAGTCCTATATATATATATATATATATATATATATATATATATATATATATATATATATATATATGAATTGAAAACATCATCTATATAATGATTAATCCGATATCACTACGTATGTAATCGTCACTACACCCCGAATCATATCCAAAACATCTTGTGTATAATGGCTTACTACCATTATAACACCAACTGTGTGTAATGATCTACCGTCATTACATCAACAAAGCTATAGGCATTTCATTTCTTAAACAAATTGTGTTGTTGTAGACTAGCTAAGAATACAACCTTACGTATGACTATCTTAGTTGATAACTCAAAACATACCATACTCAAAATATAGCCACTTTTAACCCAACGCAATTGGAAGTGGGGGGCGTCACCCCGATAGATCTACCCATATTTATGTGCCTTACGAATTCGGTTTACAGTTATTTAGCCAACTAGACTCATCCCGCATTAGACACAATTTGTAAAATAAAATGCCTTTAAATATCAACGAAAACCATATGTAATACAGAATATGCTTTTCCCCAAAACACAATTAATATCGATTTGAAAACAATTCCAGTTAAAAATCGAGGGGGTTCGGTAGAGAAACTCATGGTCTTGTAGCTTTTCGTTTCCAAAAATCCCGTGTCATGTATTAGAACACGTTTTGTTAATAAAAACTTGATTTTAGTTTTTATACAAAACTCTTTTTAATTTATTAGTCCTACTCTAATATACACGTAAACACATAAGAAAATATACGAGTACAAAGAGTTCGGTTTTTCGTTAACTATTATTTAATTACTTAAATTAATTAATAAACAATTAAAATATAATAAAATATTTTAATTTTCAGTTGCTGGAAATTTTTAAGAAAATATCAATCTTCTTCTTTTCACAAAACTTGTCGGTTTTGTCGGGTTTGTCGGTTTTATGTTTAAAAATGAATTGTTTCGGTTTTTCGTTTAAAATGTAACTTATATTTCATGTAAAACACTTTTCACATATATTTTAATCAAGTTTTATAAGTAAACTTGAGAAAATATATTATTTATCATTTTTGTTAATATTTGCTTAAAATAGCAACTTTTTAACGTTTTCATGTCGGTTTTCGCGACACGAACCGTTTAGGACTAAGTTTTATCATCTTGTCCTTTTCTAAAGTATTAAATAATGTTATACATGAGCATTTTACCATTTTAGGGGTTGTTCTAAAACAGTCCCTAATAGTTGTGTCAGTTTCGTTTAAAAAGCCAATTTTTCGACCGTTTACGTTACCGACAAGTCAAATAAATTGCACAAGTCTATGCTAATCACCTTATGAACTAAACACACATATAATAATATATAATTTACCATAAATTGCAGTTTTAACTATATATGTTCACAAGATACTTTTAATCGATTTTTTCGGCTCCTAGTTCGTATTTTAGATTTCCTTAACAATGTTACTAGTTAAGCTTGTTATTCTTATATATACAATTATATTAAGTATTCTAAAAGTCCAGATTTTAACTTATTTTATAAGTTCCTAATAATTCCAAAATATTACTTTTTAATAAAAGTTCTCATTTTCTAAAAGAATCTATGTGTTCATGATCCAAGTATTGTCTTTTTGTAATATCATCATGTTTTAGCTTTTAGAAGTTTCTATTCCTTTATAACTATTCACTTTTATATTATTCCCATCTTTATCAACCTTTTAATCAATCAATGAATCATGGATTTATAGATTTCCTAAGTGTTGTTTTAATAAAGTTTCCTATTTTAATAACTTTTAATATTTGATAATTTTAATTAATCTAATTCTTCCACTTTGATTAATTTGCAATTATAAGTTTAATTCATTCAATTAGTTTGATTGGATTTCATGCATCCTAGTAATTTGTTCCCATTTTATTCTTTTAATTCACCATTTAACAAAGTTTCTATCTTTAGCAAGTTGTTTATTTTAATAATGTTTTAACTAATCCAAGTTTCTAATCATTCATCGTATCTTATTTTAAGTTGTTGTTAATCACCTATTGATTTCATCTATTATAAGTATTTACATAAAAATCTAATTTTTATCTTTTCTTAAATTAAAGTTTCTTTATTTAGTAATTCTATCACTTTTTAAGTTTCAATTATCAAATCTATCATGCAACCTATCTTAATTTCAATTAAGTTGTCCCACAACGCCTTTTGATTCAAAAATCCATTCAAAACTTCCTAGTTAATTCCATATCAAAAATCCCCAATTTGTACAATTATGAACATATTCCTTCTTTATCCATCTCTACAAACAATGTTTAACCATCCAAGTTCACACTAACACTTTAAAGATCAACAATCAATCCTAAACTTTATTCCAATAACAAACCCTAGAATCAATTTCTTTCGAATTCATCAAATATCCAAGATTATTAATACCCCATATCCAATCTAATATAGGGTCTTTAGGATATATGTATGCATGTGTATGGAGTTTTGATTTTCTCATACATATATATATATATATATATATATATATATATATACCCACGTCTCACACACATATACATATACTCACTTGCATTATCAATCTTTCAATATTTCAACTTTCAATCAAACTTAAGAACATCAAATCTTGTATATTCATAATCAATACTTAAACATAGAACTTACTTGATTCTTGAGATTTTGAAAGATGAAAAGAGTGTTGAGAGTGAGTGTAGTGTGCTTCCTAACTTAATCTCTCCTTGATGGCTTTATCTTTCTTACTCCTTGGTTTAGATCATCATATTTCTTGATTATGTGTTAGTGTGTGTTTAATATTTGAATTTATGTTTGTATGTGAGTTTGAAGGGTTTTTGGGCCGACTTATATGAAGGGAGAGGGAGAGGGATTAGAGTATTGAGTTGGTGTTTAGGGTGATTTGGTGGAGACTTGAGTGTGCAAAAACTCACCATCATCTAGAAGCATGTAATGATTACATAAAGAGTTGGAAGAAGATGATTGTGACACATGTAGAGTTAGGTGATGAGTTGTCCAAGAGAGGGGTGGGGCGGCCTAGGGGGTGTGTGGGGGGGGGGTATGTGAAGGGATTTGATCAATAACTAGGTGTTTTACGATTATTCATTTATCGTATTACGTGTTTTAAATATCCAGACGAATTCCGTTTTCAATGATTTTTGTCAGACTTTGAATGAAATCAAATTCTTAACAGTATGGACCATAAAACCCATTTACTTGAAAATGGTTTTTGTGGGGTCATTTCCGGGTCCTGTACGGCTCATGTTTGCTTATTTTCCAATTTTTGTGATTTGAGTCTCCCTAAATTATACTTTTATGTTGTCTCACATGTTTTCATATATATTTTGAATTTTTTAGATTGTTTAATCAATCTAATGATTTATTTACTTTCTGGCTCGATGCCCGAGGTTTTTGCACGTTTTTCTCGTTTCATGCCGAAATTTGGACTTCTTTTTTACTTTACAAGATATAGAAATTTAATAAAGAGAGATTTTATTAATAAAAACATATTATAATGGATAATCATGATTACATTAATGAAAATTTTTTACAGATGTTACATTCTCCTTCCTTTAATTTGTCCCTATATTTCGGAAGTGTCACTGGCTTCTGACTCTACTGGAAACAGAGGAGGATATTTTTGTTTCATCTGGTCTTATCGTTCCCAAGTGAACTCGGGACCTAGTCTTCAGTTCCAACAAACTTTGACCAGGTTGATTCGATTCCGTCTAAGCTTTTTGTATTTTCCAGTTCATGACTTCTACAGGCTCCTCGACAAATCGAAGCTTGTTATCAACTTGGATATCCTCAACGGGAACAATCAGTGATTCGTCGGATACACATTTCTTCAAGTTTGATTCATGGAATACGTCGTGTATTCCGTTCAGTTTTGAAGGTAATTCGAGTCGATAAGCTACTGGACCAATTCGATCAATGATTATGAATGGTCCCACGTGTCTAGGACTCATATTTCCTTTCTTCCCGAACCTGATTACTCCTCTCCAGGGTGAAACTTTCAACAGAACTTGATCTCCCACTTGGAATTCCAACGGATTTCTACGATTTTCAGCATATCTCTTTTGTCGGTCTGCTGCAGCCTTCAACCTGTCTTTGATCTGGAAGACCCTGCCAGTGGTCTCCTGAACAATTCCAGTTCCTGCTAGTTGTTTCTCTCCAACTTCAGCCCAAAGAGGGGATCGACATTTTCTCCCATACAAGGCTTCAAACGGTGCAGCCTTAATACTGGAGTGGTAGCTGTTATTATAGGAAAATTCAGCTAGCGGTAAATGAGTATCCGAACTTTTTCCGAAATCAAGAACGCAAGCTCGTAACATATCTTCCAAGGTTTGGATGGTTCTCTCGCTTTGATCATCGGTCTAGGGATGATAGGCGGTGCTCATGTCTAAGTGTGTGCCTAAGGATTCGTGCAGGGATTGCCAAAATCAAGAAACAAAACGACCGTCTCTGTCAGAGATGATGGAAACAGGTACGCCATCTTTAGCCACAAAATCTTTTAGATATAATCGTGTCAACTTTTCCAGACTATCTTTCTCACCGATAGGAATGGAATGAGCGGATTTTGTTAATCGATCTACAATAGCCCAAATAGAATCATGGTTATTGGGGGGTAGTTGGTAATTTAGTTACAAAATCCATTGTAATGTTTTCCCATTTCCATTGGGGAATATCAGGCTGCTGTAACAGTCTAGATGGTTTCTGGTGTTCAGCTTTCACTTTTGAGCATATTAGACACTTACTGACGTACACCGCTATATCTCTTTTCTTGTTTGGCCACCAATAGAATTCTTGGAGATCTTTATACATCTTGGTCGATCCTAGGTGAATTGAGTAATTGGATTTATGAGCTTCATCCAATACTAGATTCCGTAAATTGCCATAACGTGGTACCCAAACTCGGTCGATCAAGTACAGTGTACCATCAGACTTTATTATGATTTCACACTCGAGACCTCGTAATCTTTCGGTTCTTATGTTCCAAGGTTTCAAAGATTCTCTTTCCTTTCTACTCAAAGCATCAGCTACAACATTTTCTTTACCTGGGTGATAGCGAATGTCACAGTCATAATCATTGAGTTGTTCTACCCACCTTCGTTGCCTCATATTCAGATCTTTCTGATCAAATATGTGTTCGAGGCTTTTGTGATCGGTGAATATCGTGCACTTGGTGCCATAGAGGTAATGTCTCCAAATCTCGAGTGCAAAAACAAATTCTCCTAATTCCAAGTCATGAGTTGTGTAATTTTTCTCGTGCACTTTGAGTTGTCATGATGCACAAGCTATCACCTTTTCTTTTTTGCATAAGTACGCATCCAAGACCTAGTCGTGATGCGTCACAGTAAACTATGAACCCATCGGTTCCTTCTAGAAGGGACAAGATTGGTGCACTACACAACTTTTGTTTGAGCAATTGGAAAGCTTCTTTTTTCTTTTCTGTCCACTCATATTTCTTGTCTTTTTAAGTTAATTGGGTTAAGGGTTGAGCTATGGAAGAAAAGTTCTCAATGAATCTACGGTAATAACCAGTTAATTCAAAAATTGTCGCACTTCAGTGGGTGACCATGGTGTCTCCCAATTCTTAATTGCTTCAACTTTTGTTGGATCAACATGGATACCATTTTCATTAATTACATGCCCTAAAAATTGGACTTCTCGAAGCCAGAAATTGTTGGAAAATTTGGCATATAGCTTTTCTTCTTTTCGCAGTTCTAGAATTAATCTCAAGTGTGGCTCATGTTCTTTCTTGGTTCGTGAGTAGATAAGTATGTCATCGATGTACACTATCACGAATTTGTCCAAGTATGGCTTACAAAATCTGTTCATAAGGTCCATGAATACAGCTGGTGCATTCGTTAGACCAAATGGCATGACCAGAAATTCATAATGGCCATTGTGAGTTCTGAAAGAAGTGTTATGAACATCTTCTTCTGCAACACGTAACTGATGTTACCCGGATCGCAGGTCGATCTTTGAGTAGTAGCTTGATCCTTGTAACTGGTCAAACAAATCATCAATCCTTGGTAGTGGGTAATGATTCTAAATGGTAAGTTTGTTCAGTTCTCTATAATTGATACACATTCGAAAAGAGTCGTCCTTCTTTTTCAGAAATAATACTGGAGCTCCCCAAGGTGATAAACTTGGTCTTATAAATCCCTAGTCTAGTAATTCCTGAAGTTAATTAGATAACTCCTGCATTTCCGATGGTGCCAATCTATACGGAGATCGAGCTATCGGAGCGGCATCTTGAACCAGATTGATTCTGAATTCGACTTGGCACTGAGGAGATAATCCAGGAAAATCTTCAGGGAAAACTTCTGGGAAATCTCGAACTACAGGGATATTGTCTCTTTTCCAATCTTTTGCCTTTGTGTCGACCACGTTGACAAGAAAAGTCGGACATCCTTTCCTTAGCATTTTGCGGGTTTTTTTTGTGATATTAGAGAGTTTTAACTCTATGTTACTCTGTCCTCTTTGAATGTTCAGCATTGACCAGTTGGGGTTGGTAAATGAACTAGCTTTTTGGAACAAATGATCTCAGCTCCATTTTTTGATAACCAGTCCATTCCTACTACTATATCAAAACTGCCTAATTCAACGGGTAGAAGGTCGATTGGAAACCTATGATTTCCAAACAGAATTTTGCAGTTTCGAACAACTTTACTGGTCTAGATTAGTTTTCCGTTAGATAATTCAATTGAGTAGCTATTTTCTAACTTACTAGGTTTAATACCGAGAAGGGGTTTGAATTGGTTAGAAACAAAGCTTAGATCTGCTCTGGTATCGAATAGTACATAAGCATAGTAATTATTAACGAGAAACATACCGGTGACTACGGATGAGTCTTTCCGGGCCTTCTTCACGTTCATTTCGAATGCTTTGACCCTAGGGTTTTTGTTAGTGCACAGAAATTTGACACTGTGGATACGTTATCCTGGCATATATTCTTGGATCAGTGATCCTTAGTCAGATCCCGTCAGGATCAAGGATCCTCAGTACTTGTTATTTACTAACGATTGTTTCCTGTGTATAACATTATATTTGACAGATGTAACGGCTAAGAGACCTGGTCTACCACCTATTTCGCTGCCCGAGTGATGGAGCACGTGGTCAAAGTGGTTGTTACAATTATATTGAAGACAATGACGGATTTTTAGGGATTATTAGTTAACAGTCTTTATTATTCATAACTCCATTGAGTTATTATCTTTTATGTATATATTGAGGTTATGATCAGCTAAGAAAACACAACCTAAGACACCAAAAACACAACAACACACTTAGAAATCATTGTATTACTGATCATAATCTCCACCATTGTAACCCGATATTTGATTAATAAAGTGGTGATAGACGATTTGTCATCACCTGGGGTTTTTGTGCCAGCGATCCGACCAAGATCAAGGGCTTTTCCTCGTAACAAATCCTTGTGTTCATCATTATTTCGTTCACATATTCACTATTATCATCATAGCACGAATCCTCACATAACAGATTTGGATACATTATCCTTAGCAGATTTTTATCCAAAACAACTTGGCACCCACCGTGGGGCAATTGGTGCTATAATCCATATTATTCATATCAATATTCAATCGTTCATACCCATATCACCATAAAGGGCCTCTCAATCAACCTCTGCTTCATCAACCATGCCATCTTCGGTTTCTCTTTCATCAAGAACTTTACCACCGATGCCTCCTCCACTAGCAGCAGTTCCAAGACCACCGCGGTTGGAAACAAGACTCAGATCCCAGTCTTCCAGAGCTCGAAAACCACTGCTGCTACTTCGGTGGTTAATACTAAAAATGATATTTCTGATATGTTTTCACGGGTTAAAGCATACATGGAGCAACAAAACAAGACTAACCAGAGGATCCTTCGGGAGATAGAAGACATCAAGCGGGCTAAGAGGCCAGCGGAGGATCAGACTCCCTTGGTGCCTAGGATGCTGGATTTTACCAGTCCAGGATCCTTGGCTCAGCAAACTCAAGGATCCTTGTTCTTTCAGCCAGGATCATCTATCCTTCAACAAGGGTCCATGGGTCAGCAAACCCAAGGATCCTCGGATCATCCATCCTTCAACCAGGATCCTCTGGGTTGTTTCCTCAAGGATCTTTCAACTCTCAACCTCAAGGATCCTTCTAGCAGAATCAAGGATCCTCAGGAATTCACCATCAAAGGTCTTCTGAGGTCCATGAAGGGGAAATCATCCCCATGCAGACCATTTCCTCTAGTGGACCTGCTGCTGTAGCAGATGCCTCTTATCTTAACTACACTTCTGGGATGCCAACGTTCAACCAACCAAGAGGTAACGCCTATAATCACATATCCTTAGACACTAACCTTGGCTCTATGCATGATACATGTATCAATTAGGCTATGGCTAGGGAACTTCAGAAGCTTAAGGATATGATATCCAGCGTGCCAGGAGTGGTCTGTCCAATTCCTGCAATAACATAAGGGAGCCACAAGCTGTCTAGATTTGCTCCACCGGTATGCGATGCGGAGATCCCAAAACACTTTCAAACACCCAACATGAAGGTGTATGATGGGACCACTGATCCGGAAGAACGCGTGGCTCAGTATAGGGAAAGGATGGAGATCAATCCAATTCCTGAAAGACTCAAGGAAGCTTGTCTATGTAAGGGTTTCGGATCCACACTAGCAGGATCTGCACTTAAATGGCTGCTAAGTATTCCTCCTTATTCTGTTACATCTTTTTCAAATTTAGTTAACTTGTTCAACAACCAGTTTTCTTGTAGTAGAAAATTTGAGAAGTTAACTAGTGATTTATATAGAGTTGTCCCACCTTATGATGAATCCTTAAGGGATTTTGTTACAAGGTTTGACAGGGAATCCCTAGAAATACCTAATCTTGATATGGCTACGGCTGTTGAAGCATTCAAGATGGGACATCAAAGGGGCTCCCCATTTTATGATGATCTTGTGATGACTCCATGCAAGAATTTAGATGAAGTCAGAAACAGGATCCTCAATCAGGAACAATAACTCGAAGCCTTACTCCAAATTTAACAACCAAAACGTCCGAGCAGATGAAGAAGGAGATGATGATGAAGACTACCCAAGTATTTCTAAATATTGCTTCTCTGTTGATACTCATGGTTTGATTTGTGCCATGAAGGATCTTGGAGAGAAAGCAAGGTGGCCTCGGGAAATTGAGAAAAAAATATCCTTCAAAGACAAGTCCAAATGGTGTGCATTTCATGAAGACTTTGGCCATCAGACCGATGATTGTATTGGTTTAAGGAGGGAAATAGATACCTCCTAAGCAAAGGCAATTTCGAAGAACTTTTGGGAAGAAAAAAGTCGAGGATCCAGGATCCTGAGGATATTCGGCAAAAAGCAACTCCGCCCCCACCAGATGCACAAGTAATCAACTTCATCTCCTGTGGCTCGGATATATGTGGTACTTCCTTCTCTGCAACTAAGAGACTGGCCAAAGAAACCAAGATGGAGAACGGGGAACGACTAGTCATATCCACTACTTTGACGACTGACGCAAGAATCTTCTTTGATGAAGAAGATAAGACAAGCATCCAGGATCGTCACACGAAGGTTTGATTGTAACTTTATTTATTGCTAACCATTATGTGCGCAGGATCTTAGTCGATGGTGGAAGCTCGGTCAACATCATCCAACATGATGTACTGCAAAAAATGAACATCCCAGACTCGAAAATCATCCCGAGAACGTCGGTGCTAGTGGGTTTCAGTGGTGAAACCAAGAAAACATTGGGGGAGATTAAACTTCCAATATACATTGAAGGGTTAAATTCCTACCAAAAGTTTTGTGTTATTGACAATCTTTCTTGTTGCAACGTTATTCTTGGCAGGCCTTGGATACATAGATTGAAGGCTGTAGCCTCTACTTACCATCAGTGCATCAAACTACCAACCTCTTGGGGAGTAGTAACGATAGATGGTGACCAAGTGGAAGCCAAGAAATATTATTCTTCATCCATGAAGCCGACAGCTAAACAAACGATAGCATAGCAATTACAACAACATCCTAGGGACGTGCTGGAAGCTCGGGAGCGAGACATAAAAGAAGTATCTTTAGATCCTGAAGATCCAGACATGAAGATGTTCCTACGATCCTGTATCCCTGACCAGATCGAGTAGGATTTAATAACCTTCCTAAAACGATGAAAATCCACGTTTGCCTTCAGACATTCAGACATGGCAGGTATTTCTAAGGAGGTAATTACTCACAAGTTAGGCCTTGATTATTCTGTTAAACCCGTCCATCATAAGCGAAGGAAATTCGCTCCTGAGAGGAACGCGATCATACAAGAAGAAATTGAAAAACTTCTTAAGGTCGGTATGATCAGAGAGGTTAAGTATCCTCGATGGTTAGCTAATCTGGTTGTTGTTTCTAAAAAGAATGGAAAGTGGAGGGTGTGTGTCGAGTTCACCGATTTAAACAAGGCATGCCCCAAGGATCCTTTCCCGTTACCACATATAGACTCCATGGTGGATGCAACGGCAGGGCATGAGATGCTTACCTTTATGGATGCTTCCTCTGGATTTCAACAAATTCAGATGGAACCATCTGATCAAGAGGATACATCATTCATGACCCCTACCGGCATATATTGTTATACTGCTATGCCGTTCAGACTAAGAAATGCAGGGGCAACATATCAAAGATTGGTCAACATGATGTTCAAGGATCAGTTAGGCAAAACCATGGAAGTCTACATAGATGACATGGTAGTGAAGTCGAAGAGAGCTGAGGATCACCTCAGAGATCTTGAAGAAACATTCAATATCCTTGTTGGTACATGATGTCAGCAGTTCAGTATCTAGTGTCTGTAATCATGTTAGTTTGTTTTGGTTTTGGTTTGTAAAGGTTGTCTCACAAGTTCGCCTAATATAAGCAAACTTGTGGACAAGCGAAGTTATTGACAACTTCGCCTAGTTTGTTAGGCGAAGTTGTCGATAACTATATATGTTTGGTTTACGGGTTATTTTGAAACGTTGGTCAGTATGTGTAATTGTGATTTGCATATCACGTGTTAAAGGAGTTGCAATACAACATGTCTTTTGAGTATTGTAACGTGTATTTGTGCTTGGGTTTAACGTATATCGCATCCTACGCTCGTATCGTCTTACGTAGGGATTCCGCACCTACGTAGTACGAGATACTTCTGTGTAGATCCGGCTGGGAACCTACAATTGGTATCAGAGCTTTTGCTCGTGATTGTGTGGTTCGGGATTATCACACGAGTGTAGAAATCATTCCGTTCGACTATTCGCGGGGCGCGTTTACGTTGAAATACCGAGTTTTTGTGTCTTACTTATCTCCCACTATCAAATATAACCCATTACACCTTCGCATTCCTTGCAATACGTCAAATTAAAACCTGCAAAATCCTTGTGTTCATCAGCCGAAGTTGCCGTAACTGTTTGTAGGGTTTAGGCGAAGATATAAGTTTAAGCGAAGTTATCATTAACTTCGCTTGTCTCACAAGCTCGCTTGAATTAAGCGAAGTTGTCAAGAAGCGAAGTTAAACATCAGGCGAAGTTAAGTATCAAGCGAAGTTAAGTTTTAGCGAAGTTGTGTATCAACGAAGTTAAGCTTAAGCGAAGTTAAGCATAACTTCGCCTACTGGGCACTGTTCAAATAATAAAAAATTATTTAATACTTTCCTCGTGTTTTGAGTTGTGTTTCTTTCAACGATGACTTCGATAGACATCACGGAACTAGTGAAAATGGAAGTTGAAGCAGGTTCAGCAACTAAGGCTCCGAAAATGCTTAAGGGTACCGACTTCGTTGCGTGGAAAGATCGATTTGAACAGTATGTTAAATATCAAGATGCTAAGATGTGGGTGTGCATACAAGATGGATACATTCCACCAACGGCCTTGTTTGAGGGTCGTGATCAAATAAAGAAGTACAGTAAGATGGATGAGAAGGAGAGGAAAATGTATGAGGCAGAGAGTAAAGCTCATGCGGCGATCACCATGGCTCTTCCACAAGAGATTCTTCACACCTTCAGGAAATACAAAACCGCTAGAGAGCTATGGGAAGCTCTGGAAAATCAATATGAAGGTAATGTGGGGATACGTGCATCCAAAATTAAGCTACTAAAAACCCAATTCTCGGTGTTCAAATATTTGAAAAATGAATCACTTGATGATATCATCACAAGATATTATCACCTGATGACCGAACTCAGCAATTACTCCATTGTATACAAAGAAGAGGAGATAGTAGAGAAACTTCTTGATGCTCTTCCACCGAAATGGGAAATGTACACGGTTTTGATGAGAGAAGATAAAGAGTTTGCCGATATTGATTTGGAAACAGCAGTCAATAAATTACGAACTTTTGAACTAAACATGGTACGGAAAGAGACACCAACTGATCAGGTTCAGGATCCGGGAATGTACGGTGCAAAAGTTAGTTCAAGTTCAAGTTCAACGTCAGAATCATCTGCTTACTACACAAAGGGAGACTCAAGCTCAAACCCAACTCACGATGGTCATATGACTCTCAACATGGACGGTGATGTATGTTTTGTAGCTGGAGGAAGTCATTCTTCTAAACCTCAAGCCACAACTGGTAACTGTTCATCAAATGTTCCAATCAGCAACTACTCACAGATGCCCATGAGTGTTAAATCAGCTGAACAACAGTTTGCTCTCTATGCATCTTTCATTGCATCTTATGAGAATTACATCAAAGGTAAGATAGTCGATCCGGCAACTTTGGATGAAGACTATGATCAGATTGATGCTGATGATCTAGAAGAGATGGATCTGCAGTGGCAGATGGCTATGATAGTGAGACGGGTTAAAAGATTCATGATGAAAACGGGTAGAAAGTTCGTCGGCGAAAGACCAGGTTTTGACAAATCAAAGGTTAGATGTTACAACTGTCAACAAAATGGTCACTTTGCCAAGGAATATACAAATGAGAGAGTCGAACGTAGTCAGAATAGGCCTGCACAACAGAATGGGGGAGGTAGTGACAATAGGACTATGGTATCTAGACAGAATGGGGGATACGACTGGAATCTGCAAGTTGAGGAAGTGTTCGAACAGGCTAACTTAGTTAACATCGAAACTGGAGGAAGCAAGATGGAGACGGGGGAAACTCAGACTTACATGGCAGAAGTGAACGATCAGCTTTCTGAGGTAAGTTCTGAAATCCCTTGTATACAATGTGAAAATCTGTCTGAACAATTGAAAACAATAACTGATCAGTTTGTTAGTTTGGACGCTCAATTTAAAACGTTAAAAGAAGATCATCACTATACTAAAACTAGAGAAAACAGTTACTCAGTAAAAATAAAAGCTAGTGAAAAGGATATCAGAACTCTTAAAGCCAGTCTAGCTGAGAAAATACAAGTTATTGATCTTAGTTATAAAGTGTTAGAGGAAAAAACCAAACTAATTGCTGAAAGGGATAAACAGATAGCTGATTACCAGGTAAAAGTGGTGGAATTAAACAGAAAAATTGAACAGTTTAGAAACTCCTCAGCAATGCTTGATAACATCGTAAGTGTTCAACGTTCCCCAGTTAACAAAGGGGGAATTGGATTTTCTGAAGTTCCACCACCATATAACCATAACTATACGTATGATCCTAGTAATCAGAAATCTGTCGATGTTGAAATTAGTCAGACAGTTCCTGTTAAAGTTTCGATTAAAGAACCTGAAGTTAGTAAAAGCGAAACATGTAAGCCTGTTTCAAATGTTAAGATTTCTGCTCCTAGTTCTGTCTCATCAAATTCGGACAAGACATCCGAATCTAGTGAGATAAAAGAAGAGGTAGTGTTACTAAAACTTGGGGAGGAATATAAGCCAACTGAAAAGAACTCTCCCCTAAACCCGTTTGTCCCACCATATGTTAGACAAACGAATAGTAATGCAACCTCAACATCTGAAAAAACTGTTGAGACGAAGGTTGAACACAGGAGTTGTTTTAGATGCAATCAAATAGGACACCTGATTGAGAATTTTCCTCTGAATCAGAGATTCAGAGGTATGAGGCCTCCGAAAACTGAGAATAAAATGAATAGTAATTACTATAATGGTAAGAATGCTTACTCACCAAAGTTCAGATATTGGACTAATCCAAGATTTCAAAGAAATCGATCTTAGTTTTTCCCAGTTAACAACCCAACCAACTATTATAACTCAGTTAATCCACTAAGGTTTGGATGGCCTCATAGTCAATTCTCAAGAAGGTATCCTTTCAAAACTTCCAGAAATCACTCTCAAACAGCCTTTGGGCAGTCAAAGTACGGGATGCCGTTTAACAGATTTAATCGACCCAAGACCAGTAGGTCTTGGTTCCCCAGATTTTAATCATTTCGTTAACTGTGCAGGAACAGTTGAACAGGACTGTAAACAATCGTTGGGTTGTGGATAGTGGCTGTTCCCGGCACATGATTGGTAACAAGAATTTGTTACACGAATGGAAACCTGTTCAAGGAGGTAGGGTAAGTTTTGCTGGAGAGAATGGTGGTAGAATTACTGGTATTGGAACTGTGACAAATGGTAAAATGAAGTTAGAGAAGGTGAATTTTGTTGAGGAGTTGAAGCATAATTTGTTGAGCGTGTCTCAGATTTGTGACAAAGAGTACACAATGCACTTTACTAAAAATGAGGCAATTGTTCTGTATCCTGGTTTCAAGATACCAGAGGCATGGGTGGTGATGAAAGCTCCAAGAGAAAAGAATACATATGTAATGGATATGAGGTCAACTGAGATGGCAACAGAAGAATCATGTCTTCTGTCAAAGGCAACTGAATCAGAGTCCGAGTTATGGCATTGAAGAATGGGGCATATTCATCTTCGAAAAATGAACTACATTGTTAAGAATGGCCTGGTGCTGGGTGTTCCCTTGAAGAATATTAACTTTGAAGATCAATGCTTGTCGTGCAAGAAGGGAAAGCAACACAAGAAACCTCATCACTCCAAGAAGGTTAACTCAATCGTCAGTACACTAGACCTGCTTCACATGGATCTCTTTGGTCCCGTGAATGTAAATAGTCTAGGTGGAACGTCATACAGCTTGGTAGTAACTGATGATTACTCTCGATACTCTTGGGTATACTTTCTGAAGGCAAAAGATGAGACGGTTCAGTTGATAATTTGTCTTATTACCAAGGTTGAAAATATTATGGGGAGAAGGTTAAGTACATCAGGAGTTATAATGAGACAGAGTTCAAAAACTACCAGATGGAGCTGTTCTGCTTACAAAAAGGGATAGACCACCAGTACAGCGCCCCGTATACTCCGCAACAAAATGGGGTGGCTGAGAGGAAGAACAGGACGCTAATTGAAGAAGCCAGAACTATGCTGGCTGATGCTAAACTTCCCGTGGTGTTCAAGGCTGAAGCTGTTGCCACAGCCTGCTATATCCTTAATCGTGTTTTAATTGTAAAAAGATTGAATAAAACTTGTTATGAACTTATGCATGGTCGAAAGCCAAACTTGAATGGTCTCGAACCATTAGGGTCCCCATGTACGATATTAAAAACAAACTCTAAATTTGGTGAGAAAGCCGACGAAGGTATTTTAGTCGGATATGTTGTTGGGACACCCAACAGAAGAGTCTTTAATTTATCGAACAGCAAGGTTGAAGTGGTATTTAACACCGACATCACGAGTTACAAACCACCAATGCCAAGCACGGGACCCTCTTAAGCTTTTGACTATGATAAACTGTTCAAATCTTTTAATGTGCCGTACTTGGATTTTACAGAAGTTGATGAGAAAATTGCTTCACAGATTATGTATGATGAGGAAGAAAATATTGTGCAACGTCCGCGATACGATGAGTGTCATCCTTCCTCGTCAAGAACCGCTGATATTCCTGCTGCCTCTACTGAGGAAGAATTCTACAATCCTTTTCACTCTCAACACCACTCACCCATTGATGAACTCTCTTCGAACTTGGAAATCAATCCGGAAGTCAGTACGGTTCCGACTACTGGAGTTCACAAAAATCATCCTTTGGAGAACGTGATAGGTGATCTGTCTGATGGTGTACAAAAAAGACGAAGCTTGAATGAGCACACCTGTGTTTATACAAGCATTAAGGAGACTAGTATCATTAATGAATGCTTGTACACCTATTTCATCAGCCAGATTGAACCAAAGAACTATCAAATAGCTCTCAAGGATAGCTCATGGGTTGAAGCCATGCAAGAAGAGTTAGCTTAGTTCGAGAAGATGGAAGTCTGGAAGTTAGTAGCAAAACCGAAGAATGTACGTGCTATTGGCACAAAGTGGGTCTTTAAGTGTAAGAGAGATGAGATAGGAATAATCATAAGAAACAAGGCGAGGCTGGTAGTTAAAGGGTTTAATCAGCAAGAAGGAATCGACTACAATGAAGTGTTTGCTCCTGTGGCAAGATTGGAGGCAATCCGACTATTTTTGGCAATTGCTGCACACAATCAGATGAAGGTGTTCCAGTTAGATGTAAAAAGTGCCTTTCTGAATGGTAAAGTCGATGAGGTAGTGTATGTTGAACAGCCTCCGGGTTTCCCTGACCCTGATTTTCCTGAGCATGTGTACAAGCTGAGTAAAGCGCTATATGGTCTACATCAGGCCCCCCGTGCCTGGTACTCAACCTTGTCTGATTATCTGCTTGAAAATGGGTTCGAAAGAGGAAAGATCGACAGCACGCTGTTTGTCAAGAGAAAAGGGCGAGATTTTCTACTAGTTCAAGTCTACGTGGACGACATCATATTTGCTGCATCAAAAGTCGTCATGTGTTAGAAGTTTGAAGAAGTCATGAAAAAGAGGTTTGAAATGAGTGCAATGGGTGAATTAACTTTCTTTTTAGGATTGCAGGTTGATCAGAAGAAAGATGGGATGTTCATCCATCAAGCTAAATATGTCCAAGACGTTCTCAAACGCTTCAAGATGGAGGACAGCACTCCATTTGATACTCCGGTTTGCGTCAATCACAAACTGGGTGCTGACTCGGACGGTGATGAAGACGTGGACCCCACCCAATATCGAGCAATCATAGGTTCTTGAATGTATTTAACTGCATCTAGACCTGATATTATGCCTGCAGTTTGTCTCTGTGCTCGATTTCAGGCAAGCCCAAAGGAATCTCACATGAAGGGAGTGAAGAGAATACTGCGGTATCTCAAAGGCAAGCCTAAGCTGGGATTGTGGTACACGAAAGGGGGAGACTTGGATTTGGTCGCTTACACAGATTCTGACTATGGAGGTTGCAATCAGAACAGGAAATCGACAACCGGTGGATGTCAGTTTCTGGGAGGAAGATTGGTTTCATTGCTTTGCAAGAAGCAGACCTCTGTAGCCATTTCCACCTGTGAAGCAGAGTACATGGCAGCATCGAACTGCTGCTCCCAAGTTCTTTGGATACAACAGCAATTGCGCGATTACGGTCTGAATTTTACTCAAACTCCTATTTGCATTGATAACACTGCTGCAATTTCAGTAACTAACAGTCCCGTAAAACATAGCAAAACTAAACACATTGACATTCGTCATCATTTTATACAGGATTGTGCTGAGAAGAAATTAATAGTGCTAGAAAAGGTTGATTCGTTAGATAATTTCGCCGATCTTTATACTAAAGCTTTTGACCGAACTCGTTTTCAAAATCTGGTTGAGCTTAATGGGATGATCAATCCCGAGTAACCGTGCTTTTCGTTTATTAAAAAAAAATGAAATGATGATGTTAAGCCTTCTGGAGCCTATTATGTTATAATTATCAATCAAGAGGCAAGAAAGAGAACGGGAAAAAGACTCTAAAGATCAAGATGTACCTACTGTTTAATCAGATACTACGGGTCGAGGTCAACTCGGGGTGACTTGGGGAAAGCCAAATAAGCTTTGAGAATAGATGGGAAGCATCACAATCTCTGATGTGTTGTCCGTTTAAGTTTTGAGCTTAATTGAACCTAATTCGTATCACAGAAGCGATGAAAACTTTACTAAGTTGTTTACCTGTTTACAACCTGTTTCTTTACGTCATAATACCGCTAAACATGGATCTATGTGACAGTAATTTAATTAGTATGATTCTTGTTCGGATCTTTTCCAAAACATTCTGGTCCCCGTCAAGACTGAAATTTGATCCCGTGTACTTTATTTCTAAATTTTCACTGCATATGTCGTTTTATGGTTTAAAACTTGGTTACTTGGTCTTTGATCGTGACATCTAAATCTTTAAAGGAAATTTTAGAAGACAATCGTATAATGTTCAATTTTATAATGGTCTGTTCTGTAAGTTTAATACTAAGCGAAGTTAGTGAAAGGGCGAACTTGTCACAGGGCGAAGTTTTGGATATAACCCTAACTTCACCTGTGTAATGTCAGCCCTATATATATGGCTTTTGGTCAAACACCAGTTAGTATTTTCAAAACCCAGCGAAGTTATCATTATAACCCTCGGCGAACTTGTTAATCGAATCAAACCTTATTATTTTTCCTCTATTTCAATCCGTATTAAAGGTTTGTAGGGTCGGGATAATGTATAATTCATGTCGATCACATTAATTAGATGCCGTTTCGGGTCCGATTTGGGACCTCGTTCATGCTAACCTTTAAACACCCACTTTTCAAACTCGCTTTTAACGTGTTCGTAACCAACTTGTTCGCCTAGATCTCTTTAGTAACATGTTTTTTAGTGTCCACAATCATCAACTTCAACATGCAAACCCTCGTTTGGCCTACTGGACAATCGCCGTTTCATTTCAGGCGAAGTTATAGTTTAGGCGAAGTTATTCTTAACTTCGCCTATGTTTTAAATTCGCCTGCTGTTTTAATTTTTTTTAACTAATCAGGGGCGAAGTTGTTCAAGGAGCGAAGTTATCCTTAACTTCGCCTGGTTCTTTATATTATTGAATATTTTATCTGTCCTCAGGCGAAGTTATAGTAAAGGCGAAGTTATACTCAACTTCGCCCTTTCCATAACTTCGCCTATAAAGAAACTATCGTAACTTCGCTCATGGTAACAGGCGAAGTTATGATCTGCTTTGACAATTTTCTAACTTAGTCCGTTTGTTATGCAGATATGGCAGCTGTAGCAGGAGCCGGTGGTGCTGGTGGTGACGAAGGTGGTAATAACGACCGTCAGTTCTTTTCGGGGCACAATATGTACATCACACTGGACCCGGATGCTAGCGTTGTTGATGATTATCGCGAGATCATCAATTTTCTTATTCGCTCGCGTATCTTTCATGCAATTACTACAACTCTGCCCATTTCTCTGCCGAACATAGAAGACTTCTGGCAGACGGTTGAATACGATTGTAGAGTCGAGCCCCCAGTCATGCGCGCCACAGTCAACAATCAAGAGATGCAGTTCTCATCGGAACAGATAAGGGTTGCCTTGCAGTTTGGGAACGAAACGAGGGATGATCCTACATACTTTGTTGCTCCATTCAGAGATGGTGCATTTTTAAGAATGGGCTATTCTGGTCCATTGGGTGACACTCAGAGACGTAAAGGATACTTGTTGGATCAATGGAGTTTTCTCATGCACGTGATGATCGTATGCATGTCGGGTCATAAGGCTGGAACGGACGGTATAGGTGCCACGATACAATCGGCAATGACAGCACTGACTTACAACAAGCCTTACAGCATCAGTCAAATGGTGTTTTATGATATAGACCGTCAGAGACGAGCGGTGGCTCGTGAAAGGTTCTTGATGTATCCAAGGTTTTTACAAATGATCTTGAATCATGTAGCACCTACGCTACCTCAGCGCCGTCCGATTCGTTATGTAGAGAGTGTCAGCAAGAGGATATTCGCACAGTGCAGAGCGTCGAGTGCTCGAAGTAAACCAGAGCTTCGTCCACGACATACTCCGCTTTTTGGTTATTTGATCAACCCGGCATATGTTGCTCCTCGTGGTGACGAGTTTCGGGATCCGGCACCACAACAGGCTGTTGTTTCTCAACCTCCACCTGTGGTACAGCAAGCATTGCCTGCTGCTCCTGTTGTGGCACCAGAGGAACAGGTTGACCTTGACGCTGCCTTTGATGGCCAATGATTTTTCGATATGGAACGAGTTGATCCTGAGATAGAGATTCAGGTCTCAGTAGTAGAGGTTACTGGTGTTGATGTGCCGTTGATAGCTACGTCGGTAGTTGATTCTGAAAGAAATGACTCTGACTCCTCAGCTGATGATGTTGCTGAAGCAAGACAGATACTGGTTGCTCAAGAAAGGATTCATGGAAAAAGAAAGAAAGATACAGATGACAGTGAATCTGATTTTCAGGAGGAGTTAGATCGGTTGGTTCGTCGATCGAAAAGGGCAAGAACGGGTGAAGGATCGGGAGCTGGTGAAAGCTCGAGGGTGGTTCGTTTCTCTCCACCCGCTTTATCGGGTATGACTATGGTCCCTGCATCCATGACTGCGACAGGACCAATCACCTCGGACGTTCCTGTTATATCTACATCATCCTCCTTTGGCATTCCACCCACTACTTTCCATTTTTCGGCTCCAGAAATTGTTTCCTTGCCACCTCCTACACTTACTCCATCGGAGGTTGTTGCAAGATTCGTTGAGTCGACACTGGTTGCCACTACAGGGTTATCTGTTACAATACCACCTGCGGTTACTTTTCAACCTGTTTCTAATCTTCCGGCTACTCTGGGAATCCCTTCACCGTATGCTCAAGACACCTCTCATATGAGTTTTGATTTTGATGCAAGCTGCAAGGGCGATGAGCTGAGGACGAAGAAGAGGAATGATCGAGACGATGATCCCAATGCATCGAAAGGTGCAGGTGGTGAGTTGCCAAGAACTGAACAAGCTCTTGGGACTTCCACATCTCAGGGGGAGTCTACTGGTGCAACTGGTGAATCAGGCGGTGATGATGTGGTGGTAGTGGATGATGTGGAAAGTTTGGATGATGATATTGTAGGTGACGACGATGTGTTACCGGTTGAAGAGATTGAGAAGATAGGAGCTGACATTGTAATTGATAGTGAGATTGAAGAGGGAGAGATTGTGGAGGATAATGTTGAGCACGAAATTCCAGAAGTTGATAAGTCAAATGTGGGTTATGATATGGGAAGCGATGAGACTGAATGGGAAGAGCAGCCGAGATGGAAAGAAGGCTACGCTCAATGGTTCATAAAGACAAAGAAACCGGCGGTTCCTACTATGTTCAAGAAGAGTTAAAACATCAAAGGGTATGATGAATCGAAAAAGGGGATTATTTGCCGGTTGTATGTTGAGCAGTTGAGGCTGTTTGTGATTAAACGTTTTGATGGAGTTCAGTACTTCAAAAGGTTGTTGAGATCATTAAATACCTTGTCGGAGTGTGAGGTGAAGGATTTAGCCAAGTTGGGGTTGATAAACAGGAGTGATGATAATATGGCTAGGATTATTGGAAAGATTGTGTGGAAAGAAAGTATAAAAGAGAAAAAGTTCGAGTTGTTAAAGCCGAAGAAAGGGAAACTCATTGAAGATAAAGATAGAGGAATGAGAGCTGATGGCAAACCTTGGATGGTAATGAAGTATAAGCCTATCCGATGTTTAAAAGAAGTGCCGATGAAACAAATGCCCAAGGATGTCCTAAAGGATCTGAAATGGTGGTATGTTGATAGTGAAACAGCTGAAGCGGTCATGGAGGATGAAGATGAACAAGAGTTGCTGAGAGTGTATGATCCAATGCACTTGGTGAATTTGTCTCAAGCTGACTTGCAGGTGCTGAACGAGAAGAAGATATTCTATATTCCTGCATGGAAAGAAGAAGCCAAGAAATATCAGAGAGTTGTCTTTGTCTGTGTAAGACAGGGAGTTCATGCTTGAAGACAGGAGTGACTCGAGTTTTGGGATTACAAGACACGTGATTGAAGTTAGAGATATGAAGCTACTGCCAAGGGGGAGTCTGTTGGTACATGATGTCAGTAGTTCAGTATCTAGTGTCTGTAATCATGTTAGTTGTTTTGTTTTTGTGTTTTAGTTAAGTTGTCTCACAAGTTCGCCTGATATAAGCGAACTTGTGGGACAAGCGAAGTTATTGACAACTTCGCCTAGTCTGTTAGGCGAAGTTGTCGAAGGTTATAAATGTTTAGGCTACGGCTTGTATTTGAAAAAGGAATTCTAGTATGTGTAATTGTGTTTTGTATATCACGTGTTAAAGGAGTTGCAATACAACGTGTCTTTTGAGTATTGTAACGTGTATTTGTGCTTGGGTTTAACGTATATCGCATCCTACGCTCGTATCGTCTTACGTAGGGATTCCGCGCCTACGTAGTACGAGATACTTCCGTGTAGATCCGGCTGGGAACCTACAATCCTTGACCAATATAACATGAAACTAAACCCATCAAAATGCCATTTTGGTGTTAAGGCCAGAAAGTTTCTAGGACATATGGTGACCAAAAGAGGGATAGAAACAAGCCCCGAGAAGATAGAAGCCATCATTAACTTAAAGTCTCCTGCAAATGCGAAAGATGTCCAAAGGCTGACAGTAAGAATAGCTGCTCTCAACAAATTCATTTCCAGATCTTCCGAAAAGTTCAAAGATTTCTATGACATCCTTAGGAAAAATAAGAAGTTCGAGTGGACAGAAAAGCATGAGGCTGTACTCAAAGCCTTAAAGGATTATTTATCCTCAGCACCAGCTCTAATGTAGCATGTGGATGGAGAATCCTTATATATGTACTTAGTTGTGTCAGGTAATGCGGTCAGTGCTGTTCTGGCCAAGGATCACGAAGGTGAACAACATCCCGTTTATTATGTAAGTAAAAGTCTTTTGGACGTAGAGGTCAGGTATTTTCACATTTAAAAATTAATTCTTGCTTTAATTATGGCCTCAACCAAGTTGAGACACTATTTTGAAACACATACTATTATTTTGAGAACTAACTATCCTGTTAAGAATGTGCTTAGAAAACCAGAAATGTCAGGTAGGATGGCCAAGTGGGCAATAAAGCTAAGTGCATATGATATTCAGTATGAGCCTAGAACAACCAATAAATCACAAGCGCTTACAGACTTTGTGGCTGATTTCAGTAGTGACATGCAAAATGAAGCTGATCTAGAGGTCACACAACTTGAAGAAACCAAGGATCCTTGGATCCTCTTCACAGATGGAGTGTCCAATGTAAGAGGAACAGGTTTACGCATACTACTAAAATCGCTACAGGGTACATAATACCCCAGTCCATTGCATGTGCATTCCAAGCCATCAACAATGAGGCAGAATATGAAGCTCTGATCGCAGGTTTCCAATTAGCCAAAAGCATGAGGATAAGGTATCTTCAAATATATATTGATTCTTTGTTAATAGCTAACCACTTTAACGGTTCTTATACTGTGAAAGGTGAGAATATGGTCAAATATTTATAAATTGTGAAGGAATTGGCAAAATCCTTCGAATTGTTTAGTATAATACAGGTACCAAGGGAAGAGAATGATGGGGCAGATGCCTTATCAAACTTAGCATCATCGTTGAAGATCTCGGATGATGTAAAGATACCCATCATTCATATAGTGTCTCCGGCAATTGGAGAACAAGAATCCGTGAAGATAACAGTGGATTGCACAGGAGAACATACGGATCCCCCATCCTCTTCAAAAATAGGATCTAGGATCCTTCCAATCAAAAAATTCCTGCAAGATGGAGAGATCCCTGCAGGGGAAAATCCTATAGCTTTCAGATTAAAGGTATCACAATTAATTATTTTACAAGATATTGTGTATAGAAAATCTCTTGCAGGTCCCTATCTGAGATACATTGAGGATCCCGAAATACAAGAGGTACTTCAAGACTTCCACGAAGGCGATTGCGGCAACCACACAGGGGGAAGAGCATTATTCTCCAGGATACTTAGGACTGGATACTTCTGGCCAACAATGAAGAAGGATGCTATGGAATACTCAAAGAAGTGTGATGCTTGCCAAAGGCATGGAAACATTCTTCACCAGCCAGCAGAACCTATGTATCCTATATCCTCTTCATGGCCTTTCATGAAATGAGGAATGGATATTGTAGGCAAGCTACCAAAGGCACCAGGCGGAAAGGTCTTTATGCTTTCTTTGACAGACTACTTCTCTAAATGAAATGAAGCAGAAGCATTCATGCAAGTCTGAGAATGGGAAGTTATATTCTTTATTAAAAGAAATATTATAACTAGATTTGGTATCCCTTCTGAAATTGTTTGTGACAATGCTTCCCAGTTTATCGGGAAAAGAACCACTAACTTTTGTGACAGTTGGGGCATCAAGATGATCACTTCTACACCAGTTCATCCTCAAGCCAATGGTCAAGCAGAGTCAAGCAACAAGATTATCACCAACAACTTGAAGAAGAAGCTAGGATCCAAGAAAGGCAAGTGGGCTGAGGAACTTCCTTATGTTCTTTGGGCTGATAGAACAACACCTAAGAATGCAACAGGTCAAACACCCTTCTCATTGGTGTTTGGATCAGAAGCTGTAATCCCTACAGAAATGGTGGTTGCTACTGCTAGAACAAGCATTTGTGATCCTGAAGCCAATAATGAAATCCTTCTCCAAGATCTAGATACTGTTGATGAGCTCAGAGACCTAGCTAAGATCAGAATGGCAGCATATCAACAAAGGGTAGCTGGGGCATACAACAAAAATATAAGGATCAGAAGATTTCAAGAAGGAGATCTGGTATTGAGAAAAGCCTTCCAAAATACAACAAACCCGACAGATGGAAAGCTAGCACCAAAGTGGGAAGGTCCTTATCTTATCGAGTCGGAGGTAGGAAAGGGGGCATATCATTTTCTCACTATGGAAGGCAATAGGTTACCAAGAGCATGGAATGCTATCCATCTCAAGAAGTACTTTTTCTGATCAAGATCAAGTTATTATCTGAGGATCGAGTATCCTTAAAGGATCAGAGATCCCAAAATTAGTAATATCTATCTGATCATTGCCTAGCCCACGATTGGGTATGACCCCCGATGGTCATACCCTCCAAGGTTTAAAGGTTTTCACCTTTCTTATAAATTAGAGTTTCTACACTCTCGCCTGGAGCGCACGATATTCAACGTATAGTCCGGGGCAACGGGACCAGTACACGTTTAGTGGCTGACAATTTTGTTGTCTTCGGCTATATGGAGGATCCTACGATTTATGGTAGACGTACCATACCACCGGTTTATAACGTTTTCACGTTATCTCAAGACAAAGGTTTCTAACATTTTCATGTTAGCTAAGGTTTTGGCGTTTTCACGTCACTCACGTTTGGGCTAAATCCTTGTTTGTGCGAGTCCCCAGTTAACATCCGTATCCTTGGGCCAGTCCCCAGTTTGGGCTTGTCCCCAATTTTTGGGTTTGTCCCTAGTTTAACACCAGTTTGGGCTTGTCCCCAGTTCACGAGCTTGTCCCCAAATTACACGGGCTTGTCCCCAGTTCACGGGCTTGTCCCCAGATTACACGGGCTTGTCCCCAGTTACACGGGCTTGTCCCAAGTTTATTTTATGGGCTTGTCCTCGGTTTATTGGGTTTAATCCTAGATAATATCATAAGTTATTTGCATCAGGTATCATAAATTAAATTCTGAGGATCACCGAAGGATCAATAATTATGGATTCAAAATCCTTTAATTCAATTTTATAAGGATAGGAAAAGGATCAATACTTATGGTAACATAGGTCTAACCAGACTTTACAGTATGATTTCTGTTTATCGGTTTATACTTATATGATTTCAGTTTATATCGTCATAGATTTAAGGATTCATTATTCTCAATCTATTTTTATAAGGATTTAAGATCCTGGTTTATTTTTGCAACGATATTCTATCCTAAAAACTTTTTACTAAAGAATATTTCTCAAATTTCAACAAGACTAAAGCTATATCAAACAAACTTTCAAAATAATAGATAGACAAAATATATTGTTTATTAAACTTACTTGCAATTACCAAAAATCTTAACCCGGATTTCACCATCCAAAAAAAAATGGATCATCCACCCTGGTTAAACAGGTGTTACTAGTTGTTCAGGATTTGCAGGAAGAAAGATATACAGCCGGAAGGGAAGTTCCCAATGAAACTCCATTGATATGTGACAATTATATCCAGCTTGTCAAATCTCATATGTTTTTGCAGGAAGTTTGAATTCAAAGGCAAAATGACAGCTGTGATCTTATCACAACCGCTATTTTGAGGGCAATTGTTAGTGCACAAAAATTTGACACTGTGGATACGTTATCCAGGCATATATTCTTGGATTAGTGATCCTTAGTCAGATCCCGTCAGGATCAAGGATCCTCAGTACTTGTTATTCACTAACGATTGTTTCCTGTGTATAAAATTATATTTGACAGATGTAACGGCTAAGAGACCTGGTCTACCACCTATTTCGCAGCCTGAGTGATGGAGCACGTGGTCAAAGGGGCTATTACAATTATATTGAAAACAATGGCGGATTTTTAGGGATTATTAGTTAATAGTCTTTATTATTCATAACTCTATTGAGTTATTATCTTTTATGTATATATTGAGGTTATGATCAGCTAGGAAAACACAACCCAATACACTAAAAACACAACAACACACTCAGAAATCATTGTATCATAATCTCCACCATTGTAACCCGAAATTTGATTAATAAAGTGGCGATATACGATTTTTCATCACCCGGGGTTTTTGTGCCGACGATCCGACCAAGATCAAGGTCTTTTCCTCGTAACAAATCCTTGTGTTCATCATTATTTCGTTCACTTAATCACTATTATCATCATATCACTAATCCTCACATAACAGATTTGGATACATTATCCTTAGAAGATTTTTATCCAAAACAGTTTTGTCCTTTGATTTTGGGCATTCATTTATGAAATGTCCTTTGATACCACACTCGAAACATCCAGGAGTTCGGCTTCCCGTGGATGTTGTTATCTTTACGTAACCGTCGCAAGCCATGCGACCAAAGCGATTGCATCATTACACTTCCAGCATTCACCAACATGAATTCTTCCACACTTGTTACAAGTGGAACCCTGTCCTGAGCTTCCTCCTAGTCCTCTTGCGTTTGCTGCAAACATCCTTCCTGCTCCTTGGTTTCTCTTGAACTGTCCTCCTGAGTTACCATTCCACTTCAATTTGAGTTCTCCGGGTTTCTGATTCTCGGTAGATGTTTTTCATTCAGGTTCTGTGGTGGCAGCTTTCTTTCCAGAATATTTCAGAGTTCCCATGCGAACTGCATTATCAGTTAATGATTTTGCCAGCTCTCGGGCTGATTGGATGGTGGTTGGTTTTGAGGAGGTGACTATTCCTTGGATCTCGGGAGCTAAGCCCCAGATGTACCTCTCGATTCTTGCATATTCAGGCGTAACCAGTCGGGGTACTAGTCGCGCAAATGCTTTGATTGGGAAGTATATCCTCAGATGCAGCACCTTCCATCTTTAACTACCAGAAGTCATATTCGATATTCTGAAGTTCGTTTCAGGAACAGTACTCTTTTAGCAACATTTCTTTTAGTTCTTTCCAGGTTAGACGGTAAGCGGCATATTCTCTAATATTTTGAATAATAGAGTTCCACCACTCGAGTGCCTCATCACGGAATGAACACACTCCGTATTTTATCCGTTCAAGAGGAGTGCAATCACTGATTTTCATGACAGATTCCATCTTCTTGATCCATCGGATAATTTCCAAAAGCCATATCTTTTATTAAAGAAAATATTTTACATTATCAGAGTTTCTTACACGTGCTATTGCACGGTTTACATTATTTCAACTTTGTTCAAACACCACACGCCCTCCTTTCTATTCCTCCTCGAACCTTTACTTACCTGAAAAGCATATTAAAGTATCGATCAACACAATGTGTTGGTGAGTTTCCCTTTATAACAAAAATAGTCCTTATATATATATATATATATATATATATATATATATATATATATGAAACGAAAATATCATCCATATAACAAAAATAGTCCTTAATTTATTAGTCCTACTCTGATATACACAAAAGCACATAAGCAAATATACGAGTACACAGAGTTCGGTTTTTCGTTAACTATTATTTAATTACTTAAATTAATATACATTTAAAATATAATAAAATATTTTAAGTTTCTGTTGCTGGAAATTTTTAAGAAAATATTAATCTTCTACTTTTCACAAAACTTGTCGGTTTTGTCGGTTTTGTCGGGTTTGTCGGTTTTATGTTTAAAAATGAATTGTTTCGGTTTTTTGTTTAAATGTAACTTATATTTCATGTAAAACACTTGTTATATATATTTTAATCAAGTTTTTTAAGTTAACTTGTGAAAATATATTATTTTTCATTTTTGTAAATATTCTTTTTAAAATAGCAACTTTTTAACGTTTTCGTGTCGGTTTTCACGACACGAACCGTTTATGACTAGGTTTTATCATCTGGTCTTTTTCTCATGTATTAAATTATGTTATACATGAGCATTTTACTATTTTAGGGGCTGTTCTAAAACAGCCCATAATATTTGTGTCGGTTTCGTTTAAAAAAGCCGATTTTTCGATCGTTTACGTTACCGACAAGTCAAATAAATTGCACAACTCTATGCTAATCACCTTATGAACTAAACACACATATAATAACATATAGTTTACCATAAATTTCAGTTTTGACTATATATGTTCATAAGATACTTTTAATCGAGTTTTTCGGTTCCTAGTTCGTATTTTAGATTTCCTTAACAATGTTACTAGTTAAGCTGGTTATTTTTATATATACAATTATATTTAAATATTTTAAAAGTCCAGATTTTAAATTATTTTATAAGTTCCTAATAATTCCAAAATATTACTTTTTAATAAAGGTTCTCATTTTCTAAAAGAATCTATGTGTTCGTGATCCAAGTATTGTCCTTTTTAATATCATCATGTTTTAGCTTTTGGAAGTTTCTATTCCTTTATAACTAATCACTTTTATATTATTCTAATATTTATCAACCTTTTAATCAATCAAAGAATCATGGATTTATAGATTTCCTAAGTGTTGTTTTAATAAAGTTTCCTATTTTAGTAACTTTTAATATTTGATAATTTTAATTAATCTAATTCTTCCACTTTGATTAATTTGCAATGCTAAGTTTAATTCATTCAATTAGTTTGACAGAGTTTCATGCATCCTAGTAATCTATTCCCATATTATTCTTTTAATTCACCATTTAACAAAGTTTCTATCTTTAGCAAGTTGTTGTTTATTTTAACAATGTTTTAACTAATCCAAGTTTCTAATCATTCATCATATCTTATTTTAAGTTGTTGTTAATCACCTATTGATTTCATCTATCATAATTATTTACATAAAAATCCAATTTTTATCTTTTCTTAAATTAAAGTTTCTTTATTTAGTAATTCTATCACACTTTAAGTTTCAATTATCAAATCTATCATGCAACCTATCTTAATTTCAATTAAGTTGTCCCGTAACACCTTTTGATTCAAAAATCCATTCAAAACTTCCTAGTTAATTCCATACCAAAAATCCCCAATTTTTACCATTATGAACATATTCCTTCTTTATCCATCTCTACAAAAAAATTTTAACCATCCAAGTTCACACTAACACTTTAAAGATCAACAATCAATCCTAAACTTTATTCCAATAACAAATCCTATAATCAATTTCTTTCAAATTCATCAAATATCCAAGATTATTAATACCCCATATCAAATCTAATAATTAATATAGGGTCTTTAGGATATATGTATGCATGTGTACGGAGTTTTGATTTTCTCATACTTATATATACAAATACCCACGGCTCACACACATATACATATACTCACTCACATTATCAATCTTTCAATCTTTCAACTTTCAATCAAACTTAAGAACATCAAATCTTGTATATTCGTAATCAATACTTAAACATAGAACTTACTTTATTCTTGAGATTTTGAAAGATGAAAAGAGTGTTGAGAGTGAGTGTAGTGTGCTTTTTAGCTTAATCTCTCCTTGATGAGTTTATCTTTCTTACTCCTTGGTTTAGATCTTCATATTTCTTGATTATGTGTTAGTGTGTGTTTAATATTTGAATTTGTGTTTGTGTGTGTGTTTGAAGGGTGTTTGTGCCGAGCTTATATGAAGGGAGAGAGAGAGGGAGTAGTGTGTTGAGTTGGTGTTTAGGGTGATAGGGTGGAGGCTTGAGTGTGCAAGAACTCACCATCTTCTAGAAGCATGTAATGATTACATGAAGAGATGGACGAAGATGATTGAGACACATGTAGAGTTAGGTGATGAGTTGTCCAAGAGAGGGGTGGGGGCGACCTACGGGGTGGGGGGTTATGTGAAAGGTTTTGATCAATAACTAGGTGTTTTCTGATTATTCGTTTAACGTATTACGTGTTTTAAATATCCAAACGAATTTCGTTTTCAATGATTTTTTCAGACTTTGAATGAAATCAAATTCCTGACAGTATGGACCATAAAAACCAGTTTCTTGAAAATGTTTATGTGGGGTCCTTTCCGGGTCCTGTACTGGCTCATGTTTGCCTATTTTCCAATTTTTGTGATTTGAGTCCTCCTAAATTATAATTTTATGTTGTCTCACATGTTTTCATATATATTTTGAATTTTTGAGATTGTTTAATCAATCTAATGATTTATTTACTTTCTGACTCGATGCCCGAGGTTTTTGCACGTTTTTCTCGTTTCGTGCCGAAATTTGAATTTTTGTTGACTTTACATGATATAGAAGTTTAACAAAGAGAGATTTTATTAATAAAACAATATTAGAATGGATATTCATGATTACATTAATGAAAATTTATGCCAGATGTTACACTATGCGACGAGGTCAGCCATCATACTCGAGCTAAGCGGCGCCCCATGGTGTCCCTATGCTGCCCAAATTCCTATAGCCTGACTGTTTTGTCTTATATGCGCCTGGTTTGACCGGTTTGGACCTAGTTTTCGCTTGTTACGCAAGTTTAAGTGTTCTATTTAGGGAAAAACAACCCTAAACGATTGGAGGACCATTCCAGCCATCCCTAGATTAGTTCTAAACGAATTTCTAAGGGGGAGAAGTAGCAGGTCCGTTATTTTATTAACCGGTTCGTTATTTGGTTGTTTTAACGATTTTGAGTTTGTTTTTGGTTTTTAGTCATTCAAACATTTTATAATCAGTTTTATATGAACATGTTTATCACTTATATATATATATATATATATATATATATATATATATATATATTTGTTGTTGTTCATTGATTATGATTGCTAGATTGGTTTGAATCACCTAGGTTTGATGTTTAACGGTTTAAAGTAACTACTTTAGGGTGCTTAACAAGTGGTTGATTGTTGTTTCTTTTGTAAAGTTCATATTTTTTGATGTTATTCCGTGTATACCTGCTGCCATTGATGTATCTTAGGTTGCATGTGCCCCGTGTGGTTGATTATTGCATGAATTAGTTTCATGTATGCGTTAATTGCATGGTTCGGTTAATACTTTGTGTGTTGATTGATTGTGGTAGGCATACCATTAGGATTTGTGTTTCTTGGATCATTAAAGTCAGTAGGTTCACCACCTTTGAGTTGGACCAAAACCTTAGGTGTCGGCTTATCTTGCTGGTTTAGTTGATAAACAACCACAAATTAAAAGTTATCTAGACGTTGTTAGGGTTTTCTGGTAAAACAAATCGTATGGACCCAGTGCCTTGATCTCACCTATGTTAGATCATCTTTAGAACCCTGGTTTCAACCACATGTTAACACCCCGTATCATCTTCTAGCCGTTAAGTCATTCTACCTAGGGGATTCGTTTTCTTATTACCGTTAGTTCCGTTAAGTTTCACCGTTAGTTAATTTAAATTAGTTAAGTTTAATTAGCTTAAATAATTAAGATAAATACATATATTATTTAGGCAAGACTTAGATTAGGGTTTATTATCTAAGCCGTTCTCACGTGTCTTTGTGTTCGACATCAGGACTTCCATTAGACTGTGCTGCTACAAGTTCGGTACACTTGTCGTTTGTGTGAAGCTTAGTTAGGATTGTTTGGTTTTATAAATTTAAGACTTAGTGTTGAATTGCGAGAATTAGTTATTAATATTTATATATAGATTTTCGCACATCAAGTTGTTGGCGTCGCTGCCAGGGACACGGTTTGAGGCGATTAGAGAACGACCCGAGTTTGGGCACCTGTCTTTTGTATTTTTGTATATGTTTAGATTAATATAGTTTAGTTTAGTTTTCTTTTATATAGTTTAGATTTAGTTTAATTTTATATTTAATTTATTACTATCTGGTGCTCGTGAACCGTTTCTGTTTAAGTTTAAAGTGAGGAGACTTACGGGAATGTATTCAAAGAACAAAAACGTTACACCATGTAAGGCCCCGTTGCCGGTAGCCCTACTTTCGTGTTGGATTTACTCATAAACGCAGTTCTAAATATCAGAGTTAATTAAAACATTTACGCGGAATATAAAACTTTCATAAAACATTACATAATTCATAACTTGTCTCAAAACATCCTTTGTCTTTCAACACTAAAGCATTAAATTAAAACATCATAAGTCTTCAGACGCCAGACTCTTGTTCAATGCCACGTGTCTCCTCAAGCGAGCTGCCTCATCCTACTCACCTGCGTGCATACTAAAAGTCAGGTACACTGAGTGAGTTCTAGTTAATCATACACTATACAATACACATAAACTTATATTCATTCTTTCATACTATCATACTTTCATTCTTTCATACTTTCATTCTTTCTTTTGTATTAACTTACCTTCATATCTTACGTTATAAAGAGCATTACGCCCTACATTCCTCGAGTATTATTAGGGCTCGGTACCCTCTTTCCTCGAGTATTATTAGGGCTCGGTTTCCCTCTTTCCACGAGTATTATTAGGGCTCGGTTTCCCTCTTTCCTCGAATATTAGCAGGGTTCGGTTCCCTAGTTCTCGAATATTAGTAGGGTTCGATTCCCTCTTCGTTACCATACAACCATACATCATACCTCGAGTATTATTAGGGCTCGGTACCCTTTTCGTAACCATACAATCATGCAACCGTCATTTCCTTCTTTTATTAACTTTATCACGTTCATACACATAAGCATACATATCATACTTACCTTACACATAGCGTTACAACCTGACAGTACGTGCAATATCCGAAGATCGTTCACGTACCATCAAGCAATCATTCCTACATATCATATCATTCACATAAGGCATACACTTATCTCTTAGGATAAGCGTATTAACAAACATATCGAGTATACACACAGCCCCGAAAACATAACACATAAATGGGGCTAGAAACTCACCTGAACACGGTTATGTTCACCGTTAATCGTAATCCCTTTCTTCAGTTGTGCACGGCTGACTGTATAACAAGTATACGTATCAATTAACTATCACTTCTCATAATGTATTTCTATCTTTATATGACCCACAACGAACGGGGGTCCGGGGGCAGCGCCCCTGGCAGCGGGGTCTAGGGGCGGCAGCCCCTAGCAGGGTCCAAGGGGCAGAGCCCCTGGCTGGGGGCGAGCTGCCAGGTCAGCTTGGAAAAATTTTATTTCCATTAACTGTCTTAACACATTTTTCATTAGGTTTTTAATTTATTTTCTAATCGAACTTGGCTTTAGGCGAAGTTAAACCTTAGGCGAACTTAGCTTTAGGCGAAGTTAAACCTTAGGCGAACTTAGCTTTAGGCGAAGTTGTCATCAGGCGAACTTGGCTTTAGGCGAAGTTGCCATCAGGCGAACTTGGCTTTAGGCGAAGTTAAGCCTCAGGCGAACTTAGCTCTAGGCGAAGTTGTCATCAGGCGAACTTAGCTTTAGGCGAAGTTGCCATCAGGCGAACTTAGCTTGCAGGCGAAGTTCTTCAGGCGAACTTGGCTTGCAGGCGAAGTTCATCGCTTTGAAGGCGAAGTTGCCCAGATGAAGGCGAAGTTGCCCAGATAGCCGCAGTTTCGGTTTCTGTCCAACATTTCGAGCGATTTTAACACCCTTGTTACGGTTCAACATCACCCACTACGCTTCCCGACCATTTTCGGTCGTTTATACACTAAAAGCTCGGATCTTTAAACTTCAAAGATCAAAAATCATATTTTTTTGAGCTTGTTTGGGTCTTGTTTATTTGCTTAATCACAACTAGTCTCTCTCTCTCACACTCTCAGATCTCGCCTCTCTCTTCCGCTGCCGGCGGTTGAGGTGTGTGGTGTGTGTGTTTTGGAAGTGTTAGAGAGTATGGTAAAAATGAAGATATTTTGGGATTTTGGGGGTATTTATATCCCTGAAATCCCATTCTCATTTAACCCATCTCAATTAATCCAAGTCCAAGACCCGCTCCTTACCCGATATTAATTAATTACGCGAAATCACTAAACATAACTTCCTTTACTCATCGTTAAAATTTTAGGATGTTACACACCATTTGACAGATGGAGATACAGAGGATTTTGGATTTCAAAGCGAAAAATCCAGTGAAACCCCGGTTACGTTTGATGTTTGATTTAAGGAGGAATCTTCTGGGTTATGAATATTCAATCGGTGAATTCATTAACCAAATACCAGATCCGGATGAGGTAATGTTTGATTTGTTGCGCATCATCCCTGATACAAATCCAAATGCCCCATTTCCATCCCAACAAGCTTTAGATGGAATCGGGCTTGGTTTAATGAGTCAGTCGCAACTTAGTGAGCCGATTATTAAGTTTGAGGTTGATGGGATGGAAAGTCAAATTGAGCAATGTGTTCCTTCATTGGAGGACGAGTTTAGGGGTGAGTTTGGTGAAGAGTTGATGAATTTTACTGTTATAGATGAATGAGAGTCTGACCCACTTGGCGATTTAAAGTTGCTTGAGGATCTACTGTATAACGAGCCAAGTACGGGGATCAAGAAGGAGCCTTGTGAGGAGAGCCATGAGGTGGTTGGTGATTCATTATTTCCACCATCGCACTTTGATTGTGAAAAACCAAAACATGAACCGTACTCAATCTCCATTCGGGGCGTGTCGAGGCTTAGAAAGTTGGCTAAAAGAATTAGAATGAGGATATATATGCTCGGATCATAGTTTGATGATTAATTTGAATTCCCCACCTCACTTTACTGAATCATTTTTGGGGGAATTCAAGAATTGGTGGTTCGAGCCGAATTCGGATTTTCAGGACCACATGAGTTTTACAGTTGGTTTCTTCCCTACTAATTGTAAACGGAGAGTGTTGAGGAGCATTGATGGGAAGCAGATTAAGGAGAAGCCTCTAATTTGAGTTTTAGGGAGTTATTCTGGCTGTATATAAACATAGCGCTTCCCAGGAGGCAACCCGGTAATATGTTTATTTTTATTTTGTTTTAGTTTAGTTTTGTTTCTCCGATACTCTATTTGCTTCTTTTCTTGTTTGCAGGTTGTTCAATGGTTGGTTAATGACGATTGATGAGATGCTTATAAACAAGTGTGGGGATGCCACTTGTTTTAGAGGAGTATTGTTCGTTTATGAGTGACAGCTTGGTAGAGAGCACTTGAGTTTGAGGCTTGCGTTCGAATTAGAGGGCACGGAGCATGACTCATGACACACGATCATTGCTATTTACCATGGGATTCTGTTTCAGTTTTCTTTATTTATTTTGTTTGGTCTTTTTCTTGTCTCACATTGAGGACAATGTGAAATTTAAGTGTGGGGAAAGGGAATTGATGCTATGCTTTAAATGTAATAATAAATAACAAATATAAAATTAAAGAAAGGTTTAAAAGAAAAATTAAATAAAAAAACAATAAAAAGTTTTAAAAAATTAATTTAAAACGGTAAAAGATTTATAAAAAAAATTGTCCATTGTTTTCAAATATTTGCATTAAACAGGATATGATATTAACTACCGATCATTATCACTCTTGAATTCTTAAAAGAAAAATGAGTTTCTAAATCAGAGCATCTAATTTGGGATGTGTCGGTGAGCTCACTCTTTAGTTGGTATAGACAGTACATGTTTGACTTTTAAATAATCTTAATGTACTAGAACTTTAGAGGGGTGCGTTGAAATAATTTTGGGATGAAAGCATGGGCCATACTCAAGCCTCATGTTTAATCTTATTGCTAAATTTTTATGAAAATCTGAATGCTGAAATACGATGCTTGAGTAGGTTTAACGTTAGGTTATACTAGTTAGCCCGTGATTTAAACATAAAAAAAATCATGCTTCTAGTTTTAGAGGTATACACTTCATAGGTGTATGGTTTTATAACCTTAAATCATGTATTGATGAGATGCTCCAGGTTCGAAGAATATGGGTCAGTATACGGTAAATCATCTGGGTATTCACATCGCCTAGGTGGATTTGTGAATATTTAAATAAGCTAAAAATAGCAAACCCGTAATTTTTTGCAAAATTACATTACTGACTTGATCAAACCACGGTGTTAGCCATATGAGGTCTCCTTGCTCGCTTCATATTACCATTAAGAAACGGACCACAAGGCTCACGTCATATGTAAACCTACAACTGAATTCGTGTGTACTCACTGATGGTGATGATCCTGGGTGTTGCTTGATAACGGGGGTATGTCATGAAGTGGGGAAAACTAGTTGGTTAGTTCTTAATTGCACTTAGTTGAGTATCTAAGTGGCTGCCTAGTAGACCTTAATGCTTAAATTTAGGTGGATAAACAATATTCTTGATCATCTCAGTTTTGCTTAATGTTATATTCTGTTTTATTCAGTTAGATATGAGGTTTAAGTCAACTTGGAGTGGTTCCGGGGCGGTAAAACCGAGCAAAAGAAAAAATATATTTATTAATTTTGACATCCACTAGTTCATATAAACTTAAAAACAGTCACATATTATTTGTCTCGTTGTGTATGGAAAGGGTATGGGTTTAAAGTGGGCCAACACACTGGCAATCGCGGTTAATGTTTTGATAATGTTTTTGAATATTGAAAAAAAATCAAGAGTTGAGTTGCTACTATCTATCGGCTATGATCTTGTGCATACTTCTTTTTCAGGGACGAAAAAGGTTTAAGTGTGGGAATGTTATAAAAAAAAATCCATGAGCTTAACGATTTTTTTTACAAATAGTGGAAAATGATAGAAAAATTTGAGTTTAATCTTTTAAAACTACTATTATATATGAGATTAAATAAAAGATAGCGCACTTAACTTGGGATGTGTTGGTAGGCTCAACTAGCTTTGAAAAGTTTCCCTTGATTATTATTAGTAAACCTAATAATCGTAAACCTTGTGGGTTCTCATCTTGATGGGGGATAGTGAAGCTGAAAATTCGATAAGGCATATGGAGCGTTATCGTAATCTGACTATCTTGAGGTGGTGAGAATTAAAGCACTTAAACTAGCACACCACTCTGGGTTATGAAAGTAAATAATGAGTTGTGGCGCCCCACAATGTCCATTTTTATACGAGTTTTAGTCAATATTATATTTTTTTAGGGTAAAGATGCGTAAGTGCACACAAAAGAAAAAAAAATATTTTTTGAAAGTGTATTCCGAAAAGTTTGTCCAAAAAGCAAATGAATGAGAAAATTTATGTAATGAAAAATGCCAATGAAGCATTCTCAAAAAGAGAAAAAGAGGCCAAAGTGCACATACTAGACAGGACTGAGAGTTTACGTGATACTAAATGGATGGTGACTCTGAGGATACACTATTTGGACTAAAGGTTCTTCGTCAATAAATATTTTATTATATAATATATAGGACAAAGTCCAGTAATAATTAGGCATGCTCGTACGAACTCAATTGACCTATCCTCCATATTTCCATCTAATTGCATTTCTTCTTACCATTAAAGGGTTCTTAACTTACAGTGATAGGATGAACCAGTCTGTGTCAACCTTGTTTAAATTGTCTTGATTATGCTTGGGATAGCGGATCAGTAGCTCTTTAGGTGTGAGATCCATAGGTTTATTGATATCACTTGAATTTAATCGTTATATATGATTGGGAGCTTGATAGGCTGGTGGCTGGGTTTAAGTAGACAACAATATCGGCAATCGCTGTTTTTGCGTTTATCTGGGCTTAAAAGATAACCTATATGTTTTAAAAATCGGTTTCGAATTATGATTCCATTGCAAAAGTATTTTCGAGGACGAAAAATGTTTAAGTATGGGGATATTTGATATTGGTTAAAATATACATATTATTATTTAAATATTTCCTACACTTTTAATTACTTTGAGCTAAGGTTTTATTAAATTTTACTTATATTTGATTCATATTTTGAATTTGTTGGTTTTATGAGACAACGAGCTAATTTAAAGTATTTAAACTAAACCTGAGACCAACTAGAATTTTCAAGTTAATATATTAATTCACTAGTTTTTATCCCCCTATTACAGGGGTTGTATACATAATATTTTCGTTTCTAATATACTTGAACCTATTTTGATTAATTTATTATGTTGGGTTATGTTCATTTATTAGTGAAACGTTAAATGAATTATCAACTTAAATTTTATATTTATTCTTTTATCTTCATTTATTATAATTTGGATATTATTTTGTGAAATTTTTCATTTAAGTTAAATTTAAAAGAAAAAAGAATCGTTAATGTAACTAAATCAATATTGAGAAATTAAATTAAGATTTGATTACGGGGTTTGTTTTACATTTTACGTTGCTAATATTTATATTTTTTGTGTATTTAATTTTATTTATTGAAAAAAAATTAATAATATACTTAAGGTTTGATGATGAAAAGGTTTTATAAATAAATGAGATTTTATAACCTTGTTTAAAAGCTATCCGGGTATGATGATACATGTGACATTCGTCATTTTTAGTTTAACTTGTATTTGTATTCATATCAGAAACCCGACCCATTTTGTATTTCGGATCCTTCGTTATTAATAAAATATTGGGTTTTATGTTTCATGTATGTTTCACAATTGTCGGATCAAGAAAACACCCATTACGGTGCCTTAAAACACCCTTTTATTATTAAAAAAGACTTAAAACGAACTTCAAGGACCCAAATCGCCAAACAACCAAACCTAAAGGAGTGTTTTAAACTAATAGATAACCCTTACTTTTTCACCAACATCCACCTTGGTTGACCATTTTGTAAGTCCTAAGAACGGATCTTTCAATATGATATCAACATTCTCGATGTTATTGCGGAATATAACACGAGATGATTCAAGATGAATAACTAAGAACACGTAAATCACACCAAGTATTGCTTCAAAAGATACGTATATTGGACATCTAATGCTTAAGCAATATTACACAAACCCTCGTTCAACTTGTCTGTGGTGAATGGCCAACCTAAACCCTATACATAACATGTCTATATATAGGGGAACTACAACCTAGCCCATAAACAAGCCCAAGCCCACCGAGATCACATGATCTCGGTTCACACATACATACACAATGCAAACTAACAAAACTTTAACTAAGTACAAACCAACTATAATAGACCCAATAATCTCCCCCTTTGTTTGTAACTTCGTCTTTAGTCGTGCTCCATAATGTTCACATCTGCATCCTTTAATCCACCAGCCCAAAAACCTGTTCTGATAATCGAGGCCGCCATTCTAGTGTATTCTTTCGCAGCTGCTTCAAAGAATGGCTAAGCAATAATCTGAAAGGTGCTGAGAGTCTTGATATCTTTCTCTCCAAATTTCACCAAATCCCTCGAATCGACGAATCGGTATTGCCCCTTTTGTAGATGGGTGACGACGGTAGATGTTTCACTGTCATACATCCAGAATTTCATATCATCAAGTTAACCATCTGGAATTGCACTCGGCACAGGATATGAGTAGCCTTGCATGTTGCAGGCCACACATTATCTGAGAAGCCCTTCTTGAATGTAATATTAAACTAGTAAGGATGATCGGAAGATTCAACATTTTGATTAGAACTCTTCATAATAAGAATCTTCTTTTGAAGTCGATCAAACTGTTCAGCAGACTTGGGTGGGATGGATAGATAGTGCTCCTGTGACACAGGTGCGTCAGCATATGCAGAAGTATGTGTAGTGGAGCTCCCACTTTGATCAGAGGTGGTTGTCTTCACTGCTTTTGAATTCGTATCCAAACTTTTGAATGAGTTTCTGTTGGAGGTCTAAGTACATATCAGTCAAACCACCCATATTGGACTGAGGCTCTTTAATATTTGAATCCTTATCTGTATTTCTAGCATCAAGTTCTTGAATACACACATATTTTACAACCGAATCTTGTTCGAGTTCAAAGACTCGACATTGCAAAGCGTGCACATCCACGGGTTCAGTCTCAAGTACAACCCCTTTTCCATTATCCTGGAAAAATTTATATTGCATAGCAAGAATATGAGCAATTTTGTCTGTAGCACTCGAACTCGACTAACCAATTGGGTCAGATGATCCCGATGGCTCGTCAAAGAATGGAATATCAGCTTTAACGACAAACTCCTAAGCAAAGTCTTCAAAAATCTTTTCCTGAGTTTGAGGTTCTGCTGCGGATGGACTTGCATCAACGTGAGTCTCGGGATTTCCAACTCACGGTCTATTAGTTGGCTTGTTGTTGTTGTAGTTTCAGTAACCAGCGCGCCGGGTCTTGGATCTTTCTTTCTTCTCTTTCGTGGAATAAGATCAGCGGCTGGTTCTTTAGGAGCTTCTCAATCTTGTGTTTCAGCAACTGATTGAGTAGGTTTCAATGCAGATGACTGAACTTGTTCTTTGAATATTTCAAACTCCTTTAATTGATCAGCAGCAGGAGCATATTCATTCACTTGGTGTTCAATCTCCATGTGTTGAACTAGAGAATCTTCATCTTCATCATCGTCTGAAATGACTTCAAACGCGACAGCACGCCTCTGAGCAGGAATCACGTGCTCGTTGGCAACTTGAGCTATGACAAGAACATGCTCAGTTTCAGCAAACTTCCAGAAATTAACTAGTTCATGAAGACCTTGGTAAACGACTTTTGACCCCTTCTTGGACTGCTTCATCAGCCCAAAAGTGTTGGGTCTCATGGACTTCATATCCAGCGTCTCTACAGACTTAACGAGATCAGGATATTGTGAATCGAAGAGCATCTGTAGAAACCGAGGATACATAAGGAACATAACCTTCTTCATTCCATTCAAGTTGCTCATCATCTCATCGAACACAAATTTAGAGTAATTGTATTTCCAATCCATGATCAGAGTAACTACAGCCGACATTAAAATGTGGCTGATCTCGTCTGATCCCCCTTTGCGTCCTGACACGCATGTAAAGAATATGTGAATTAGGAACATCCAGTATGGATGGAAAAGTTTCTTGATAGCCAGAGGATAGGATCTTTCATAAGCCATCCTGTCTAAGACCTCAGTAACAACATCAGTTGGATATTTCGTTGTATTGTTAGGTTGATCTCCAAATAAAAGAACTTCATGTATAATGGCCTCTGAGATGATGACCGGCTTCTTTTGAACTTTGGAGTCAATAGTAACAGCTCCACATGTTCCTCGTTGATTAATTGAAGCATTATTCCAGAACTCCGTGATCATCTTCTTGCATAAGACAGAAGCTTCTCGTATAGCGTGAGAAATCCTACAAGTGTTGAGTCCCACGATCATGGATTTAAACTCTTTGTGTGTCAGAGGTGGATCATACAAACATCCAGCTATGTTGTGAGTATCAACAAACTTTAATCAACGATCTTAACATTTTGAGGACATATATTAAATTTACAATATGTCAAGGCCCAACATGATAAAATCAGATTATATGGATCAAAAATGTAAATTAATACTGGTTTTATATTTGATTTCGGTCCAGATGTTAGTTCTCTGTCCACACAGAGAGATTTCGGTCTAGATTAAGTTTTCTGTCCATTCCCACCGAGAACAAGGGATTTATCGGTCAACCAGGGAGTTATCGGTCAACGAAGTCAACCAAAAACTCATAGTTTGACCAAACGTTCTCGGTCAAACTATCTGAGAGAGAAAAACCCTTTGAGTTCCACTTTGAAATTTGTGTCATCTTCCCCAAAAGGCCGAAATCACCATAGACAACCAAAACCTGCAAGTAACCCTAAAACCAAACCAACATAGGTCTCAACCATATCAAATGTCTATCCTAATTAGAATTTATCATATGAACGCCAAGCAAATCTCAATCAAACACCAATATTACGTCTCAATTAAACACCCAATAAGTCTCAATAAATTACTCAATAAGCCGAACATGTTATCCATGGTGTTCCTTTACCTGTTAATGAACAAGGATCACAGAGTGATATGAAGCACAATAGCATATAGATCTTTGATTAGCAAAGTAGGTTAAGGGTTTTCGGCCAAGAAGAATTTTGAGAGAAAATGGATTTTGAAAAAGTTATTACAATAGTTCAACTCCACCTTTTATATTAAGATAAATCCAAACGGGCCGAAAACCTTGTTGGGCCGAGATCAAAAGAAAATGGACCTAACACGCTTGATTAGAAACAGACTTAGATGTCACATGGAGTGAAAGAATTTTAAGCCCAACACAAGCTTGATCCAGAATTTTCAAAAACCGATTTTTTATAGCATTCGTTTCAACGAGAGTAATTAAGAAGCGAGAACAAAATAAAAGGAATAACAACAAAATAAAAAAATAACAATTTAAAACAAAATGAATCACACGGTCTTCTTGTAATTTAATAATTTTAGGGATCAGATTTCAGTTTTGGTAAAAAACGCCAACTTTTATGACAAGATCCGAACATAGAATCATATTGATTAAGGTGCTTTCACAAAGATTCATGTTCAACGTTATTATGACATAAAGAGACATGTTGATAGCAGGTATAACAAACTTAGCATGATTTTCATTGCATCTGTGATACGAGTTAGGTTCAGTTAGGCATAAATCTCAGATGGACATCACTCATGGACCTGTGATGCCTCCTATCTCTTCTCAAAGCGTCTTTGGATTTCCCCAGATCACACCAATTTGACTCCAACCCCCTAGTGCTTGATATAATTTTTATAGATAAATAAAGTTTTTAGCTTTATGGTTGAACGTTGGACTTACAAGCCATCCGGACTTACAGGCCTTACATTCGGAGTGTTTAGAACTTACTTGAATGCCCCACCCCTGTATTTCTAGTTTGACCCTTTAAGCTTTTGAAAAACAAGATTTTAGCTTATATATACACACATATGAAACTCAAAGCATGTTTTTGGTGATCAAGACACTAACGCCCTCGTGTATGACTGGGTAGTTAATTTTCTGCATATCATTTGGGGAGATGTATATGGAGACATGCACATTTCATCAAAATTACTCTCCACAGTAAGTTTAACATATTTAGTTTATATCACTTTAACTTTTACGCATCATGGAAAGCTACCATACAAATCAATGACTGTTCTAGAGTCTTTTATGCTTAATAACTTCACCCTTTAGGCACACAAAATCAATTTTTCTATCGTTTTCCAACGGTTGATTCAATTTTCATTTGAAAATATTTTGAAGCTTCAAAAAGATGTTAACTGAATAATCATATCACTTCCCGCGGAATTACAGAAGACAATCTAAACCTCAGTCGCCCCATTCACTTTTAGGTAAATGGATATCCCGTATATCCACAAGTGGTTAACAAGATCAAACACATATATAAATACATGTCCCTCAAACTTGGAATTACCGACATAATTTTAAGCGAAAGAATTAAAACAAAAACCTATCAAAATCGCCCCAGACGCTTTCAGTCTTTAGGTGAATGGCTATCCTGTATGTCTACAAGTAGATGACAGGACCAAACATATACAAGTATATGTCCTTCAAACTTGAGCAACTGACATAATTTAAGCGAAAGTGAAGAATTAAACAATATTTTTATGAAATTTTATTCTAAAAAACACACGCACACTTTTTATATTTTTTTTGTTTTTCTCCCCCTAACATTGTGCAAAATTAGAAATATGTAAAAATTTAACCTCAAAAGGACTCAATCCTCGAAACGGAACATTTTAAAAAATCCCACAAGCACATTAAATATGGCTGTTCCGGCCGGTTTTGTAAATAAGTCCGCCACATATTATCAGTGTGAACGTGTTCAAGATTAATCAATTTTATGGTCGTAACAGTCACGAATAAAATGGATTTTGATATCGATGTGCTTGGTTTTTTAGTGCTGAATCGGATTTTTAACAATAGCAATAGAAACATCATTATCACAAAAGATAGGGGTGTCCATAAATTCCAAACCGTAATCCAGCAATTGATTTTGCATCCAGATAAACTGTGAGCAGAAGTTGACGCAACAACATCTTCAGCCTAGGCAGTAGATGTGGACACCGTTAGTTGTCTTACACTGCCATGAAATAAGATGACCGCCCAAGAACTGAAAACCAGCAGATGTGGATTTCCTACCAATATCATCTCCACTATAATTTCTATCAGCAAAAGCATACAAGTCAAAATCTGAGCTTTTGGGATACCGAATACCTAGCTTCGGTTGCCCCTTCAGATATCTAAAAATACGTTTAACAGCAATTAAATAAGAGAGTTTAGGGTTAGCCTTGAAACAGGTGCATTGACAGACAACGAACATAATGTCAGGGCGACTTCCGGTGAGATACATCAGGGACCCGATCATTGATCGATAATATGTTTGATCTACGGGATTCCCTTCAGGATCAAAAGACATAAGAGGTCTTTCCGCCATAGGAGTTGTCGCACTCTTGGAATCTTAAAATTCAAATTTCGCAAGCATATCTTCAACATACATTCCTTGATGCAACAAAATCCCCGTCGAACTCTGACGAACCTACAACCCTAGAAACGTTGTCCTCCCCCCCCCCCCAAATGAACTCATTTCAAACCTATTCTTCATCACCTCTTCAAATTCAGTGCACAACTCAGCATTAGTAGACCCAAAAATAATGTCATCCATATAAATTTGAGCCAGAATCGAATCTTTCCCAACGGTTTTAAGGAACGGAGTTTGATAAATGGTCCCTATTTTATAACCATGACCCAGAAGATGAGCAGTCAAGGTTGCATACCACGCTCGAGGAGCTTAATGAAAATCATACAGTGCCTTATCTAACTTGTAGACATGAGTAGGTTTCTTTAAGTCAACAAATCCCGGTGGCTGATCCAAAAAAATCTCCTCCTTAACTTCACCATACAGAATTGCGAATTTAACATCCATCTGATAGACCGTAAAACCAATGAACGAAGCATATGCCAGAAAAATCCGAATGGCTTCAAGTCTAGCTATGGGAGCATACACTTCAGTGTAGTCTAATCCTTCAACCTGGCGAAAACCGTGAACGACAAGTCGTGCCTTGTTTCGAACAATAACCCCATGTCATGTTGCTTGTTTCGGAAAACCCATCTTGTATCCAATTCTTTCTTTTCAACGGGCAGCTCAACCAACCTCCAAACTTTGAGCTTATCGAACTGGTTCAATTCCTCGTGCGTAGGATCCACCCCGATCGGATCTTGAAGAGCCATTTCCACTGACTTCGGCTCAATCTGAGAGATGAAACAAGAAAACAGACAACTGTTGATATGTCCGGTTTGGCTTCTGGTGGACACACACTTTTTCGAGAGGACCTATGACACTTTCAATTGGATGATCTTGTTGAATATTTGATGGAATGGATTGCTTGGGAACAGAATTGGTGGGTGGTAGGTTTGAGATATCATCAAGGATTTCAGTGAGAGGGTTCTTCCATCTAGATGTCGTTGTACTGTGTGAGTACGAGGTGCTAGCAATGTATTCATTAGAAATGTCATCTGGAAATAAGGTGCTTCCGAGAAATGTCATCTAGTTGTAGTTGTTGGAGACACGGTTTTGGTGGTATTTTCTTGTTGATTGTCTGACAATGGTTGAGTGGTATCCGTTGATTATGAGGAGTCATCATCCAGAACTGGGGATATATGAGAAATAGTAGGTGAACCATCTTTCTCGGAATCTAAGACTTCAGCACCTGAACCATCTGTATCAATGACTGGAAACACATTGAAGGGTCTAAACAGTTCATTATAATCAAACAACCAGTCAGGACCGATACAAGCATCGATTTGATTTTCTTCCAACCAACGTACATCATACGACTCTAGTATCTGCTTAGTTGACTTGTTGTAGACTCTGCAGGCAGTGCGACCAGCATACCCGACAAGATAACAGTCATTAGATTCGGCTCCAAATTTTGGAGTCGATTCAAGATTCAATAGAGTACACGGACAACCGGACGCCCTGAAATGTGCAACCGTGGTCTTATGACCATAGACAATCTCAGACTTGTTGATCAGCACCCGATTTTGAACATAACACGCCATATTAACAGCTTCTGCCCAGAAGAATAATGGCAGTTTTGAATCGCACAGCATGGTTCGTGCCGCCTCAATAAGAGTTTTGTTTCTTCGTTCAGAAACATCATTCTGTTGCGGTGTCCTAGCATAACTGTATTGTCAAAGTACCCCCTTCTCTAAATAAAAATAGTTCAATGAAGCATTCTTGAATTATGTGCCATTGTCACAATGAATACCCTTCAGCTTTAAGTTAAGCTCATTCTCCATAAGCACCACAAACTTTTTGATCAATTCTGAAGTCTTACTCTTATTTGACAAGAAAAACACCCAAGTAAAATGTGAGTAGTCATCAGTAATAACAGGACAATAAGAGCTGCGAGAAAGACTTAAAACATGAATTGGATCGAACAGTTCCATATGCAATAACTGAAATACTGATGAAATGGTATTAATCAGTTTTGGCTTATGAGATTTGCGAACATGTTTACTCAAGGCACATGCCACACACTTTTCAATAGTAACAAAATTTTTGACGGGTAAGCCACGCACTAAGTCGTTTTTAGCAAGACGATTTAATTTTTTAACATCTGCATGACCAAGATGACGATGCCAAAGCATGGCATTATGTTTTAACACTTTGTTCATGCCGATCACATAAGCATTATCTTTTCTTTATGATCGAACAAGAATCCAGTCTTCTGGTATAATGATACCAAGTTTTAAAATCAGACACTCTTTATTAGTGAAATGAGTTGAGAAACCTTTATCACATATGTGTGAAACACTCAACAGACTATGCTTCAACACAGGAACAAAGTTAAAATTCTCAAATTTTAGAACACCATTACTTACAGTACCCTTCTGTGTAATCTTCCCTTTTTCTCCTCCCGCAAAGGAAACATACCCACCATTAAAGATTTGAATGTCGTGTAGCTGGGAAATTGACGTGAGGTCGAAGACTCACTCAAAAATAAACCGATTACAACTAATTAAATAGCGGTAAGCGGGTATCGAACACAGGGAGTTTGTGGAAATGCGTTACTAAGTAGTTATATAATTTATCTATTTTAATCTAAGTGTCGTAAATAAATTCAAAGATTGGATTGTTTAATTTGATTAACAAAAAGAACTGAAATAAATAAACGAGTTTTAAAACAATTTGAGGAAATATGCCTTCCCTCGGTTTTAGGTTTCTACAAAAGCCAACATGAATGTTTAACTGAGATGAACGATAATTATATACTTCATGATTATGCAAAAATTGTGATAATTGAGGACTAAGTACTTGGATTATAAATGCAAGGTAATCACTCAAATATCAATTAGATTATCTAATCCCAAGTCCCTCCCGATTAATCTCGATTACATACAAAACCAAGAATTGACGGCTTAGAACACGAACCTATTAAACTAACAAATTAACAATCAATTCATAACACCATAATAATGAAATCAATAAGATTAAACTATTATCTCAGAAATTCATAAACATTCAATTAACATTGATAAAGAAACCTTACAATCCGAGGGAAAACATTGAGAGAATTAGCCACGCATCGTTTGATTCAACACCATATCAATTAGGGTATAGGAATGAATCATAAACATCAAACTAATGATCACAATCACCAAAATATTGTTCTTGGACTCCAAATTCGTCTATAGGGTGTTTTAGAATGAAAGATAAGTCAAGACAACCAAAAAACGAATATAATATGCAGAAAATCGGCATTTACGGCTTGAACCGTGGCCCACGGTTTCCACCATAGGTCACGGTGGTCTTCGAAAAATGCTGGACCGTGGCCCACGGTCTCCACCGTGGGTCACCGTGGTCTTCACGGTGGCACAGAGGCCACGGTATGGTGACCTCTATCCACTTTTGCTTGATTGGAGCGTGGCCCATGGTATGAACCGTGGGTCACTGTGGACTTTAGCCACACATCTCACCTTTTCACCTCTTTTGACCTCTCTTACGTCTTCGGTTCCTTCGGTTGCCTCGTTATACACCAAAATGGCCCCGGAACCTCCTTTTAATCTGCAATTAACCACACAACAGTTGTTATCCATTTCCCACGAAATTAACACTTAATTCATGGACTTTTATATCAATTAAGCACACTTACGGGTCATCCTCCGATGCACCTGTCAGAAACGTCTCCTATCATGTGCCTGGAACAACCACTATCAACATACCAGGGTGTGATGATATTCCTCCATAGCTGTTCCTGCACGATGTGCGAGATTAGTTAGACTTTGGTACCCAATACATAGTTACACTGGGTGAACCTGATTCATTTAAAGTTGTCACAGGTTGCCATGACATGTCTTTTCGATCATCTAATATGGAATTCGATGCCTCTTTTACCGGAGACTTAGGCAACCATTCATGTCTACCATTGTAAGATTTGGCATTATTTGTACAAATGGATGACTTGGTCTATGATTTGCAAGTGGGAGACACTAATGACTTTGTCTTTCTCACTTGTTTCGGGTTAGAAGCCGTTTTCGTTTTTAAAACCAAAGCACCGTTTCTACCACCTTCATGAAACATGTTAGGCTTGGTCTAATGAGGATACCATATTTGTTTATGTTCCAATTAACGTAAGAGGGATTAGCCTGGTGATACCTGAAATTTCGTTGATAGGTATTACGAAGCATATTCCTCTGATAGAATCCATTTTATGGGAAACATGGACGGTGTGGACAATTTCTAGCAATATTACCAGGAGTGTCACAATTAAAACAAGTTTGACATTTTATATAGAATTTATACTGATCAACTCCCTGTTTGGACCGGTTGTGTGGACCAGTTTGCTTTGCCTGATGTATACTGCTTGACACATGGTTTGACTTATTACCATGTTTGTAATTAGAGCATCCCTCTTTAACAAACTTAGGCAATGAGTATGTATTAGAATTTTTCGAATTTTTAAACTTATTAAAACCACATCGCCAGAATTCAAAGTTTTAACGGAATTAACCACACAATTGTCTTTGCTCTTAAAAACAGAGCCCACACAAACAGTCGGAATAACAGATTTCAAAACAGGTAATTTAAAGGAACATCAGAATTAATGTCTTTATTAATTGAAACACATGAATCATCATCCATCAGACTGATCCTCAATGATTACTTTATCTGCACATGAGGCAAACACATTAGAATCGTTCACTTCTGAAGTGGACGCAATGGCCTTTACTGAGTCGACTTTGTCATTTTTAGCTGGTTTACCGTACTACATGTCTTTTACCTTTTCTTCCTACTCTTTGGTAAGAGGAAGACCAATATAGTTGTCAATGTATGGTGAGGGTACGTGACTATATCATCTACCCTCACCTTCATTTTCTTTCCATTATAATTGATTTTCAATCATGGAATTGACTACTTTACTAGAACCATCAAATTTTCTAAAGTCTAGTTCAAACCTTTTAAACTTATTGTTTAGATTTGAAAATTTTAATTTAGAGGCTTCCAGTTCAGCAGTTAATTCAACAATTTTTTGTTTGGCATCAAGGTGGTGACAACAATTTAATCTAAAATCAGACTTGAGTTTAGAAAAATCCTTTTTCTGTGCTTCTATTTTATCTTTGAAAGCTCTTTCATTTTTCTTGAGATTATAATTTTTGGATTTTAGTACTTTCATTTCTCTAAGCAAGTTACTATTATGAGATTTATAAAGATCTACTTTATCAATACAAGCTTGAGAACATAGTTGAGAACTTACCTAAGATGAGCTAGAAGAAGTGAAAGCCATAAAAGCAAATTGAAGCTCCTTAACTTGTTCCTCAACAACATTTTCTTCCTCAGCATCTTAAACATGAGCAAAATTAACAGTCTGATTACTTATGTAGAGAGCAGCCATATGATCAGTCCAGGAGAATTGTTGAGCTACCAAACCCCATTCACCGTCACCCGAACTAGCCCCACTTTCTCCTCTAGCACTTCCCACTAGTACCAGTGCCATTTCCATGTTTCCTTCCTTTGCTGGATTGGTACACTCACGAGGCAAAGTGACCCGGCTCATGACAATTGTAACACCTTAGAGTATCCTTGTTAAAACCCACCTTCTGATTATTTGGCACATTCCAATTATTCCTGCCCGTTCTCTTAGTAAATTTCTTAGCCCGAAACACTGCCATGGCGATTTGCCAAGAGATGTCCATTTCTACTACATCATTAGGATGAATTTGATCAACCTCAGCAGCAACTACTGGTTAAACCAGATCACCAACAAGGAATGCGTTGTAGCAATTCATAAACCCCGCCATCAAAGCAATGTTTTCTTGAGTTTCCTTTAAAATAGAAGGAATCTGACTGTAATTCTGACTAGATGATGCACCAGATGTTTGAGGTTTAACAATAGCAGCAAGTGTTTGAGAAGGTTTAGCAAAAAACACTGGAGCTGGTTGTGGTGAAGCTTGGGATAATTGACTCTAAGCGAATTTAAGCATTGAAAAGTTGCTTTTAGGTTGAAATTGTTGTTGTCCCTTAGGAGCTTTGAACATTGAGAAGTTTTCTTGTGAAATAAGTGCATTGTTGGAAGCAACACTTTAGCCCGCTGCATTGCAGAAGTTTGCATGGTTTATGACACGTTTCTTGTCATCCATGTCACAAGCCTTGATGATCGCTATAACCTCAGACAGTGTCAGTCTGTTGAGATCCTTCGTCTTTTTGATTAATGCAACGTTCATATCCTAACTCTGAGGCAAAGAGTTTACCAGCTTATTATTTGTTTTAGCTGTTGTTAGATTAAAACTTGCATATCTCATCTCAGTCACAAGAGCCATGAACCTATGCAGCTGTGTTTCCAACGACTCTCCTAGAACGTGATTAAACATGTTAAATTTTTGTCGCAACAAATCTTGACGACTTCTCCTCATGTCTTCATTACCCTCATACACTTCAATTAAGGCTTAAGGACCTCTAATGGTACTTCTCCAAACCTTAGCATATTTCATTTTAAACTATTTCTCAAATCTGAACTTCCACTCGCTAAACCCTTCATGAGATAAAAAAACGAGGGATACGAGTGGTGGTTCCCATTATCGAGTTCAATTCTTGATGTAGTGTCGCATTTGATGATCCATTACCATTTGTGATTTGTTCCATTTTGAACAGTAACAGTAACAGTGATGTTAGTTCAATAAGATAAGTCCAAATGTTTCTTTTAAGCCCAAATGTAAGGCCCAAGTGAGTTTCAGTCGAGAACCACTGCGACAGAAAACACAAAAGTTGACAGAGAACCATGAAAAGTAACAGAGAACACTTTTGTTGATAGAGAACACTTGTAAACCGAGAACGAGAGTTGACTGAGAACAGTAAATAAATCAACCGAGAACATTGTGAGACAAAAAAACCAACAGTTTTGCCCGAGAACCTAAAAGTCTGGCCGAAAATGATGAAATTGAGTCGAGAACATTTCAAGTTAGCCGAGAACCCTCAAATCAACCCGAAATCAAACAAAATTTGCCGAGAACAAAGTTGACTAATTCAGATTTGCAACCAACTAAATCCCGTAAATTATGGGATTTAAATAGTTTCCAATTTAAACAAAACTATAACCCAAAATAAGGTTTCTTCTTCTTCTTCGATAAACTGTTCACCAGAAAAACACAAACAAAACTCCAAAATCACCAATAAATCAAAAATTTGAATCTATTAATATCACAACCGAGCCTAGAATAGGTCACTAGGCTTTGATACCAATTGTAAGTCCTAAGAACGGATCTTTCAATATGATATCAGCAAGCTCGATGTTATTCCGGAATATAACACAAGATGATTCAAGATGAATAACTAAGAACACGTAAATCACAACAAGTATTGCTTCAATACATACGTATATTGGACCTCTAATGCTTAAGCAATATTACACAAACCCTCGTTCAACTTGACTGCGGTGAACGGCCGACCTAAACCCTATACATAACATGTCTATATATAGGGGAACTACAACCTAGCCCATAAACAAGCCCAAGCCCACCGAGATTACATGATCTCGGTTCACACATATATACACGATGCAAACTAACAAAACGTTAACTAAGTACAAACCAACTATAATAAACCCAACACATTTTAACCAATCAAAATGCACGCATAACTCTTACGGGTAACCTTTGATTTTTCCACTCTAAATATAAGACCAATGCATCCATTTTCAGTTGCTCATCTAACCTCAAAACTCTCTCAATCTAGATCTAAGTACCCATCTTTTAGACTTGATGTACATAAATTTATACATCTTTTTAGCATTAAATAAACTCTAAAAACTGCAATTTCTATCAAATAACATAGCACAGAAGGCTACTTATCATAATATGTCACACCCCGCCAAAACGGAAGTGCGGGCGCATGACGTCATGTATACCGTAAGCATATGACTATCGCCAACATAGTAGCATTAGGATACCATTAGTTTTAAAAGCGTTTACAAACCATAACATGATTTTAAACAAAATAAGTTTGAGACAAAATTGGGATTTCTCGTATATAACCCTAAATATCAATAGGGTTATACAAGCAATTAAACCCTTCCAAAAGGTATCCTAATTACGCATTGAGGTCCCGTCTTCATGATTCCTTACGTGCTTGTTAAATCCCTGAAAAACATATGTTTTAAAAAAGTCAACACAATGGTTGGTGAGTTCACGGGTTTTGATACTCGTATGAAAATGTGTTGTTCATAAATCGTTGAATCAGTTTGTAAACAAGTATACGATAATCTGTTGAAACAAATACGATGATCCTCCGTAGACTAGCTAATTCTACAAATTAATATGACGAACCCTGAGCCTATAACCAAACCACGACTTATAACCGTTTGCCCAGTTCAAATCTCACAGATGGAATATACGCACCCTGTTTCGATGCAATATCGGAGGTTAGCGCGACTAACCTAACAATAGAGGGAGATGTTAACGTCAATAGTACTATCCGTATATTCATGTGGCTAACTCCGTTAGCTAATGGTTATAGTATACAAGCAAGGGACTTATAGCACTACATAGTTCAACTCATTTTCGCATAAGGATTGTGTGTTTTGTTTCTAATTATCGTATAACAAAGCAGTTGTGTATGTTTTCCACCCCCGAATAAATAAAAACAGTAAAACCGTAAAAAGGGGGTAGTGAAACTCACCTCGTGAGTTCAGTGGTTGTTTCGCTAGAAATTTCAGATTAATCACAGTTCGTCGCCTTCACATGTCCTAAACGCGTAAGGTAAGTTAGTTTGTTATCAACTCGCAAGTCGGTTTATGCTAGTCGCTTTCACCCAACAAGTAGTTTAGTTGTTCGTGCCGGTTGTTTCACCAACCAGGCGTTTCATGTATTGTGTCGGTTCCTTTCACCAACCGAACGTTTAGTTTAAGGTGTCGGTTTCTTTCACCAACCGATCGTTTCATTTAAGGTGTCGGTTGCTTTCACCAACCGATCGTTTCGTTTATTGTGTCGGTTGATTTCACGCAACCGATCGTTCCGTTTATTTTATAAATAATGTTTCACACGCTAGTATTGGACGACCCCTTAGTGATAAGTTTTTGTGTCTGTATTTAAAGATACATATTTATATATCTATATAAATATAAAGAATATACCTGTAGTGTATCCGCCTCGTAATATTCGTGACAAGTTCGTGCCATTTAACTAGCAATACTTATTCGGTTGCATAACAAATATATATATAATAAATTTATACATACTTAAATACATAATAAGAATATAATTCTTATTAGTGTTGGTTCAATTAGACATAAACGATTCGCTTGGTCGGATAATAAATATAAAAAAATTATATTTATTTCTAAGTGACATTTTGTTAAATTACGATTAATACTTGTAGTAAAGCACAACATATATATATATATATATATATATATATATATATATATACATATATATATATACATATATATATATATACATATATATATATATACATATATATATATATATATATATTCGTTCGAAATCTCCCAACCGACTTTATATGCCGTTTTGATCGTTTAACTTTTAAAAATTATTATTTTTACGTCATATGTATATATATATATTCAAATTATATCTTTATGTTCAAATCACCGCCTTGACACAACTTTCGTTTTCTACATTCCACGTGTTTTTCGTTAAGTTCGTTTCTTCCTTTCACTGTCAGTAATGTTTGTCGTCTTCAATGATAGATTACGTATATTTTTTATTTAAAATCACAACAAGTATTATTAACATAAACACTTATAAAATCCATTTCTATTTATTTCTATAAAATGCTTTTAGACTTTTAACGGTACGCGTTTATTCTTCAATTTTAAACCGCGTGTACTCGTTTATCTTTATATATTCAAATCAAAATACTTGTATATAAGTTTATTTTTCCATCTTTCTAATAAAATATAACCTGGATATAATTTATTTTTGTACAAACTCCAAATTTATAACAGATGAGGTTATATGATATTTTTTTAGAGTTCATAATCATAATTTAAGCTCATCTTTCATAATCTTTATTTTGTATGAAGAAAACCTATTTAACAAACACGTAAACACCATCTTTTACAATAATCTTGTATATAATCACCGTTTACATGTTTTTAGATCATATTTTTATAACCCTTTCAAATCTTAACCAAACTCATACTTATCACGTTTAAGCCTAAGTTTTAGCATCATTAAACATATTAGTTAGCATTTTGATTGTTGGGTGTTAGAGCTAGCATAAACGCTCTTCATAAATATGCAAAGATTGTTTTAGAAAAGATTAGCTCACAATGCTCTAAATTCGGGTTCGTTTAAGATAATTAAACAAGAAAACTTGAGCTAGTAACTTCCACTTCATAATGCTCGGCCCGCAAACTTCACGTTCCTAGTTGTTTCTTTAGTTTGAAAACCGACATGATGAGACCAAAAGGTGTTTCGGGTAGGCTTCAGGTCTAATATATTGAACCGTATGGTGTCCAGGTCGGGTTTGATGCTACAACCTGGTGGTGTACTAGCGGCGTTGTGGTGGTAGTATGGTGGCTGAAGAGAATGAGGTTGCTAATGTGTTGTGGTGGTGTTATGGTGGCCTCACGGAGAGACAGAGAGAGCTAGGGACTGTGGATATGGAGCCGAGTGGTGTTGGTGATGGAAGAAAGTGGCTTGCTGGTGGTGTAGGGTGGTGGTGGCTGGTTGCGCACCACTACCGTGGATAGTGGTAGGGTGGTGGAGCTCGTTGCAGAGATGAGAACAAGAGGGAGGGAGAACGAGATCTAGTGATGGTTGAGGATATTTTGTAGTACTTGTAGTGGAGAAAAAATGTTAACATGGGTGGAGTTTGGTGATGACGACACACAAGAAGCAAATAGATATATTGGGGGATTGATGTTTGTTTTGTAACGTTTATTTATTTATTTTTGGTTAAGAGCTTGATCCAAAATCATAAATAATGTATCTAATCTAGATGCATGCATAGTTTCTCTTTTAAAATACTCATGGGAAAGATGGAGGTTGAGTGTGAGGTTGGTACAAGTTCAAATCAAAGATTTGGATAAGAGGACTAGAAAAATTGTGTTATTGTTTTTCTGTCTCTCTTTGTTTATGAGTGAAGTATGGGATAAAGATTTAATGTTTTATTAGTTTGATTTGTATGAACAAAATATGCCATAAGATCTTTTCTTGTGAAGGAAAACGTGAGTTACACATTCACATTTCAAAGAGTTTTGAAAACACCAAAACCAAATATGAAACAATCATCTTTACCTTCATCCCCATTTAACTACGTAATATATATATATTAATTTATATAGAATCTTATTTCATATATATATATATATATATATATATATATATATATATATATATATATATAGTATACATACTTAGATATATATATGTATATGTGTGTTGATGAGTCCTTTAATATGTATTCACGTATACATATTTGGATATTTGTTTTATGTGTTAACTTCGCTTGTGATTGTTCGTACGTTGATGTAGTGATGGTACAACGTAAATTCTTAATATTATTACCAAATGCTCTTAAGTTGTTTCGTGTTTGTTGTCTATATTCTATAAAACTAATTGTAAAATATAATTGTGTAACACAGAATGCAAACCTCATGGTTTGTTTAACTATATATTAGAGCCATTCTAAAGTATCACCAACGTCCGCATCTGTTGAACAAATTCCAAAAGTTCGAGTAATATAAATTAAAATAAATTACTTATATACAATGTATCGTGCATATGCGCTTATGCTAGACTTGTGATTAAACTTAACAAAATTTAATCACGTATGAATTAACTTACACAAATCATAATTAAGAATTGTACGGAAAATGAGCTGTTTAGCGGGGTGTCACATAATAAAACACAATTTTAGGTAAACTTAAGCCCCAAACGAAGAAAAACAGAAGAAAACACAAGAAAAGCAAGAAACACGCCCCCATGCCTCAAGAAACACGCCCCCATGCTTTTGAACACAGAAAAGACAAAAATCTGCAAGAAAGGACAAATACCGAGAACAAAAGCACAGGGCTGTGCCCCTTGACCACGGGGCCGTGGCCACCTCCAACAAAAAGACAAAACGAATTTAGCACATGTCATTAAAAGCACGAGGGCATGCCTACCTAAGCACGGGGCCATGCTTCTCACTCCATATTTCCTATAAATAGTGGCTCATGTTGCACTTATTTGGTGTGCCTTGAAGAGAATTCTATACGATTTTCACTTATAAAAACACCCACTAAAACTCATATTGAAGATCTAGTGAAGAGTTTGAAGGCTTAGAGATCATCATCATCAACCATCATCATCATTCATACACCATCATCATTAAGAAGGAAGATTCATCCATATTTGGTTAGATTGTTCTAGTTTAATCATGTGTTTGTTATCATCATCCATTCTAATGTTCATAATAATGCTCATTATGAGATAAACTCCATTTACCATCTAAAATCTATGAAGAAGCTTTGTTTTACTTGATGATTATATAAAACATGTGGCTTAGTTGGGTAAAGTACATGGTTATCTTGCAATTATCTTTTATGAGAAATGTTTCACCATCTTAATTCAACAATTCAAAGTTGGTGATTGTCGATTATATTGTCAATCATTCATGATCGATTCATGTTCTTGAAAGATAGAAATACTTTGATAACTTATAGAAACACCTTATATTGTACTTATAAATGATGAGATATAAGTTATGATCTATTTCTCTAAGTTTTGGTAATCCGAAAATAGCATCGCTAACACAATTGCTTAGGATATCATGCTAGTTAAAGAAATCATATGTTAACGGAATGTGTAATTATAACCTACTTAAATCAACCAAGGGGAGGTTGTGTGACTAAACTATAACCACCCGAAGTTGTTAGAATTGGTATTTGAGAAATCGAAGTCAATCATAATATTTCTACTTTAGTAAACTACTTGCCAACTCAAATTGACATTCTCGTGGTAGCATGACATTAGGAAAGGGTCGACTTTAAAATGCGCATGCTACTTTCTTTTATGTCATAGGATATGCTCACTTAGAAATGATGGGCTATTCTATCATATATTATTACGGCAAGTTTATCACATGTTTACTTTATAATCGTCAACGATAAATGGAGTGGATTCTTGATTTTAGATGGTAACCTTCATATAATTGAACTACTTGTTTAGAATTTCTCGTGTTGGTCACCTATATATTATATATAAGTATTTATATTTTATAAACAGTTCAAAAATCAACCCCAAATATGATTAAAACCTCCGATTAAAGTAAAACGACGATTCATTATTAGAAACATTTGTGTCCACAGATCAATACTTGATTCTAACCAATACTATTCTACATATACGATAAGTACACTTGCCTATTTTGTGTGTGTTTAGACTTTGTAGAAATCATTTTTATAAAGTTAAAACACGATCTTGTGCAAAAGCTTAAATCATTCCATCTTTTATATTTTACAAGCTACACGCAAACAACGTCAAGACTCTTGATAGTTTGTGTCACACCCCGACCAAAGGCGGCGGAACATGCCGGGGTACAACGGATTGCACATGAACACAAGACACTGTTAAAGTGACAATATTTAATCAACTCATTTAAATTCATAAAATCATAAAGAGTCACGTAACTTGTTCATACAATAACCGAATTCAAACATAGCAAATAATATATTATTCGTTTTGCTAATATCCTAATAGTCTTGATAACGTTTTTCATCAAGTCCTCGAATCAACCTAAAATTAAACCTGTAACATTGCATAAAAATAGAATTTGTCAACAGATGGTTGGTGAGCAATTTCATAGTTTTGAAAATAAGTATGTAATAGGAAATTCCACAACTTGTATACGAAACAATAAATAATAGCAACAATTTAGATAATTAAATCGTAATAAGAATACATCAACTACACCTTCTATAAGAGAATACCAAATAGATTCGGATTTATATAAAATCCGTTAATAAGAATACATTAATGACACCGTCTGTAAGAGAATACCAAATAGATTCGGATTTATATGAAATCATTAATAAGAATACATTCACGACAACTTTCTATAAGGGGATGCCAAATATACACGGATTTATGAATCAACCAACCAAAAGCGATAAACACATTAGCATTTAAGCATGTAAGTATATAACACCAAATTGAGCTTTTATTTAAGTAAAGTATACATTAATGTTTGTGATTTAAGACTCAAGTATAAAACATGTAGTTTGAATAGGTATGCAATATCACCCCCAAAATGAAATATGAAAAACGAGGTATGAAAAGTACTCACGTTCAAGTAATAAACTTGAAATATTGATGGTTTGGAGATTAACCGGAACGACGGGTTTAACGAACGAAGCCTAAACGAAAAGATGTCTTGCATTAGAAAAGTTTTCTTGGAGGTCTTTAAATAAAAATAAATGATAAGAAATGTAAACAACTAAAGTTTAAGGTTTAAAATGTAAATATTTAAGAAACTATAATACTAGACCGTTAAAAATATAAGTTTTCTTGAAACCGGGTTAAAGTGTCTAGCCTTAATAATACTCAACCTATGTTAAGTAATAAGGTGGGTAAAAATTCAAGAAGCAAGTCCCTTTATAATATAGATACTAAAACAGGTTTTTAACGAGTGCTCGGTTTGTTGGTTCGGGTCTTGGTAATTTAATAAGACTTAACCAAGTATGTAGTTCTATTGTTTTAAAACTAACAACGTCCGTTAAGAAGGTGTTCGGTTTTGTCGGTCCAAACTTTGTTATAAGATCCAGTTGGATTCAACATTCCAATTACTTTAAGAAATATTAAAATCAGTTTATAAATTTTTTTAAAGAAAAATACAAGTCTTGACTGCTAGAAACACACTTGTGTGTCTTAAGCGAGTGAAATCGGTTTAGATCGGTTTCTATCTGGGAATAAAGTCAAGAATAGTTACCACATGCCCAAACATCAAAGAACTTGTATACTAATTTATAAATGAAGATACCGAAGTTTTACAACCAAAAAGTCAACAATAAAGTCTTTAAACGAAAGTTCGGTTTATGGTTCGGATCTTGTTTCGGGTCAAGACCGAGGTTAGAATCTAGAAACCCATAACCATGGAACTTATAAAAATGATTTTAGAACCTCAAATTTAACATAAAGCATGTTTATACAACTATTTAACAAAACTAGTAAACAAGTTCGGTTTACGGTTTAGAGCTATTTAAGGTTATACCGAGACTAGTCTCTACAAACCCATAACCATGGAACTCAACAAATATGATATACAAACTAAAATAAGCAGAAGTTAGCATGGTTAATAAGCATAAACAAGTTATATATATATATATATATATATATATATATATATAGGATTAGTATCATTTAAGAACTAGTTTATTTTGTGAGAACCTTGAGAACCCATCTCAACCATTAAATAATTAGATCAATGGCTCCAAAAGCATAATGGCATTTTTGTGAATAAATAAAAGATAATGGGGATTTATTAAATGATACATGGGTATTATCAGAAGTGAGCCACAATTTATTTTATAACTAATTAGTGTTTTATCCGGCGCGTTGCGCCAGGCAAGGCGGGTCAGTTTTTGTACACATCATGTTGTAATAGTGCACTGACGTGGGTTCGCTTGGTATAGGATAACTTCGTTAAAATATCGATACTAAATTTTAAAAAAATTAATATGTCAACGCATGAATTTCAATAAAAAAAAAGTTAGCATATTAAAAAGGGGTAACAAAACTGATTTTTCGGCACCCGTTGCGCAGAGAATTTGGTCCGTATACTGGGACGTTTTAACGGCGACTCAACACGAATTCGGTCGGTCTTAGATGCATTTGTTGGTACTGAATTCGTCAAAGAAACATATTTTCGTCGAATTAACATATAAAAAATGAAAATATTTAAAGCAACGTTTATTCGACCGGATAACCCGAACGTTGGTAAAACTCGAACACTGAGGCAGTGAGTCTGTAAAACCTGGTCATTGGCATAGCCCGACGCTGGGGGTTTGCGTAGATGAATCAACACGAATTCGGTCGGTTTTGGTTATGTTCCAAAAAGGTTGGTAAAACCAGGGTGTTAATAAAACACGGGCGTTGGCGGTCAATTGGTAAAACCCGAACGTTTTCGGTCTCCGACGATGTGGTGGTGATTACATGTCACACCCCAATTGACGAATGTCACATTACAGTCGGCTTCGGTTACTTTTGTTATGATATCGAAATAAAACGTAAATAAAAAAAAACTTAAGGCGGTCCGGTAATGGTTTGCCACTTTGCCCAATAAAAGACCAAGCGGCACCAAACTTTTAGTTTATACCATAGTAATAATTCCTTTTTTTCAGTAATCTCCTAAAAATGTGGATGCCTCCATGTTTCTCTCAATACACTAATTTGACTAAAATGTGTTATTTGGATCAAAAAGAGAATTTTTATGATATTCGTAAAGTCATCATATTGATAGTACTGGCATTAAATTTTGTTCCAATGATAGAACATTGAATATTCTATATATTTACACAAATGTAAATAGTTTATTACACGTTATGTTAAACATTTACGTATATGTAAATGCTTTCCTTACGTGCATGTAAAAAAGTGTTACACATACGTAAAACAAAGTTAGAAATAACAAATTATGACCGGACCAACACGACGCTAGTGGTTTGCATAGATGAATCAACAACAATTCGGTCGGTTTTGGTTATGTTCCAAAAAGGTTGGTAAAACCAGGGCGTTAATAAAACACGGGCGTTGGCGGTCAATTGGTAAAACCCGAACGTTGTCGGTCTCCGACGATGTGGTGGTGATTACATGTCACACCCCAATTAACGAATGTCACATTAAAGTCGGCTTCGGTTACTTTTGTTATGATACCGAAATAAAACGTAAATAAAAAAAACTTAAGGTGATCCGGTAGTGGTCTGCCACTCGGCCAAATAAAAGACCAAGCGACACCAAACTTTTTGTTTATACCATAGTAATAATTCCTTTTTCTCAGTAATCTCCTAAAAATGTGGATGCCTCCATGTTTTTCTCAATTCACTAATTTGACTAAAATGTGTTATTTGGATCGAAAAGAGAATTTTTATGATTTTCGTAAAGTCATCATATTGATAGTACTGGCATTAAATTTTGTTCCAATGATAGAACATTAAAGATTCTACGTATTTACACATATGTAAATAGTTTATTACACGTTATGTTAAACATTTACGTATATGTAAATACTTAACTTACGTGCATGTAAAAAAGTGTTACACATACGTAAAACAAAGTTAGATACTACAAATTATGACCGGACCAACACAACGATGAGGCTTGCGTAGATGAATCAACACGAATTCGGTCGGTTTTGGTTATGTTCCAAAAAGGTTGGTAAAACCAGGGTGTTAATAAAAACGGGCGTTGGCGGTCACTTGGTAAAACCCGAACGTTGTCGGTCTCCGACGATGTGGTGGTGATTACATGTCACACCCCAATTGACGAATATCACATTTAAAGTCAGCTTCGGTTACTTTTGTTATGATACAGAAATAAAACGTAAATAAAAAAAACTTAAGGTGATCCGGTAGTGGACTGCCACTTGGCCCAATAAAAGACCAAGCGACACCAAACTTTTAGTTTATACCATAGTAATAATTCCTTTTTCTCAGTAATCTCTTAAAAATGTGGATGCCTCCATGTTTCTCTCAATTCACTAATTTGACTAAAATGTGTTATTTGGATCGAAAAGAGAATTTTTATGACTTTCGTAAAGTCATCATATTGATAGTACTGGCATTAAATTTTGGTCCAATGATAGAACATTAAAGATTCTATATATTTACACATATGTAAATAGTTTATTACACGTTATGTTAAACAGTTACGTATATGTAAATACTTACCTTACGTGCATGTAAAAAAGTGTTACACATACGTAAAACAAAGTTAGATACTACAAATTATGACCGGACCAATATTAAACTTTGATCTAGTGAGAGAACATTCAAGATTATAAAATATTTACACACATGTAAATAGTTTATTTACGCGTTATGTTAAACATTTACATATATGTAAATACTTAACGTACGCGCATGTAAAAATACGTTACATGTTAACTAGATGGGTTTTTCTAATTGCACTAAAGTTTAATTTTCATTTACACCTTAATCTATAATGTTAATTAAGTTTTCCAAAAAAAGTAGCAACAACAAACCAATTAGAAGATTTGAAGCAAAAAATTGATGCAATACAAAAAAATAAAAATAATAATATTCAGAGTATATGAATGGCTAGGAAGCCTATAAAAAATATACTTTGGTATTTGATATATAAATCAAACTGAGTACTCAACATAAATTAAAACTAGTTTTGCAATTGCGAGGGTTTTATTGAATGAACTACATAGTACATATATTAAGTCGCATAAAAAGAGAAAACAAAAACTATTAATATTACATAAAAGTAAATTAAAAATGTCAAGATAAAACTGGTAGAAAAATGTTTTCATTGACGGTTAAGGTTAGTATTAGAGAATCAAGGAAATTCAAATGGTTGACATAACTGCTAGTATTAAATGGTTACTTATTTTTACGAAAATACCCTTTCTTATTAAAAAGAAAATAAAATGAAATAAATTAAATGATTGGTTGTGGTGAGTTCTTAAAGTTCTTAAAGTTCTCAAAAAATATGGAGTTCCTAAATGAAACCTTCCCTATATATATATATATCAAGGACTACGTAAGTCCTCCATGTAGCCTTGGCTTACGAGGCCCGACACTCCACCGACCAAGATCAAGGAAGTGACCACCAAAGGTAATAAGGGGTGCATATTATATATATGTTGTATAACCATATTCAAGTATTAATAAAACTATATAAGCTAATTAAAATGAAAGACTTTACTCAGTTTGACTTTTGGAAGTCAAACCTTCAAGAACAACTAAAACAACCTTGTAGATCTTGACTTTTGAGCGAGAAAATGAAGTATGAGCAGATATTAATGTAGGAGAGGGTCATGTATTTATAGGATAAGATTAAGAGGGTTAAACAAGATATTTAGTGTGTAAAAACCGGATTTTGGATAATAAAAACAACAACAAAAGGTCTGCTAGTCTAAAGGGCTTCGCGCCGCGAGACGGACCCCTCTGCTCTGGCCGTGTGGCGCGATGTGTTTGGGGTGGGGTGGGTTGGCTCAGCTCGTCTTGCGTGATTTGTTATGCGTCCCGGAAGTTCGTTTCGATGTAATTTGATCGTTTTAAAGGCGTTTTCGAATCCGTAAAAGGGGTTTTTCAAATTAAACAAACGGGAAAGATTTAGTAACATAAAAATCCAATAATTTATATATTTGAAATGTCGGGATATAAATCAGGTCGGTTTACATGATAAACTAATACAAAAACATATCAAATAGGACCAGAAATTAGCGAATGTCACAATTTGACTTCTCAAGGTCAAACGAATGCTAATCTTTGTTTCTAACTAATTCTTGTTAATTAAAGATTTTTATTATAGCCTATTGAAAACATACTTCCCTTGTTTCCTTGGATTTCCTTTCTCCGGCCATGGTTGGTTTAGGTGTTTGCTAGGAAAGGCTACATGGAGGACTATTATAGTCCTTGTTAACACTTTAAATTTTTTTAAGATTATTATTATTATTATTATTGTTTAGTTTCTAGTAATTTTAGTTTCCAAAGCATTTTAATAGTTCAATGGTATTTGGGTACCATCCTCAGTTTCATTCCGAGTCAAGGACCGAACCAAAACCGAATTGTTGTTTATATACTTTATTATTAACATGTTGTATGTAAAACTTGAGTATTATCATTTCTAAGTTTATTTTAATAAGTTCTATGGTATTGGGTATGTGGTAACCATCCTCGGTTTTATTCTGAGTCAATGACCGAACCGAGACCGATCTAAACCGATGTCACTCACTTAAGACACACTAGTTGTGTTTTGGGCCACCGAATCTCATATTTTTCTTTAAAACTATATTATAAACTAATTTTAATTGTTTTCACAAAATACTTGGTATGTCAGATCCAACTTGATCTTATAACAAGTTTGGACCGACAAGGTCAAACACCAGCTTAACGGATGTGGAGGTTATTCCTAATAGAACTACACACTTGGTTAAGTTTCTTTTGATTTAATTGAGTTATATCATAACCTTTATCACTTTGGAATCTCGGCTTCGGGCTTGACCGATTATCAAGACTCTAACCGACAAATCCGAACACTCGTAAAAAATCCCGTCTTGTCATCTATTTAACAAAGGGTTTTGCAATATCTTAATTATACCCCAAATATTTACTTAACAAAGGTTAAGCAAAACTAATGAATAGAATACCGAGATCCGATTCCGAGTAAACTTACTTTTCAAAAATCATTACTTTAATTTCTTATCTATTTACACTTTAACCCTCAAACTTTAATTATTTATCTTATTTGTTATGTTATTTTATTTTAAAGCTCTTAAGATCCATCAACTAACCCAAGACCCTTTTTAATATAGGTTTTGCTCGTTGAACTTACCTTTCCGTTTTATCGCAAACTAATCCTTCAAGTTACTTATTTCACATGAGTTCATTTCATCCCCGTTTTCACTGTTATACTTTGGGGGGTAACACGCATACTTATTCAAAACAAGAATGATTTAATATACTCTATCCTCAAACCACAAACTCTAGGGTGTATGATACTTAGAATACTTGCTCTATCGTGTGTTATATGTTTCATATGCTTTATGTGCATGAGTGTTTATTTTGTTGTTGTTGAGCCTCAATAAGTATGATCATACACACCCCTAACTATTTCCTGTGCTAGTAGAATAGGGCCTCATTATCCGAGTATGTTGGTTGTTACCGATTAGAAATGATCTTCATTATTTATGATTTATATACCGCAATTTTTGCGTTTATTTATAGTTTCATATACGAGTTGTGGATTTTGCCTCATATTATATATACTAAAAACTATGAAATTGCTCACCAAAATACGTGTTGACAAATTATATTTTATGCATTGTTACAGGTTTGACTATTGGTTGATTGGAGTTTGGAAGACGCTAAGTTATTTTGAGACTGTTAGGTTATTAGAAGAATGAACAATTTATTTCTTGCATTTGGTGTTATTTTGTATGAACTATGTTGTGTTACTTTTGATGATTAAATGAAGTGTATGAGTTGTTTACATATTGTGACTTTAAAAGTGTCTTGGGTTCTTGAGCAATCCGTTGCACCCTGACATGTTCCGCCGCCTTTGGTCGGGGTGTGACAGAATGGTATCAGAGCCATGACTATATGATAGGCGGTTAGACGTAACGGCCTAGTATAGTTTTTGCTTTAGGGTCCTTATATGTGTTAACTATACGTGTTGCCCTACTTGATTGTTCATTTCACACATATATATTTATTTACTTATTTATTTCATTTAATCCCAAAAAATATACACATGCACACTCTCATAGTATTCCAAGGTATCCTTACCTTACCGCAAAAAGTAGGTTTTTGTGGTGTTTTTTTATAGATCACAAACTTAATTTGTATCCCGTTATTTATCATCTCCTTAAAGCTTGACTCTATGATGGGTTTGTAGCCACTATAAGAGGCGAAACACTAAGAAACGATCATTTGACAAAAAGATTCAAAGAATCGAAGGTGATTTACTTACCGGGGATGATTAAATTGTAGTGTTCTTCTTCTAGGCCAACGAACCATGTTATACATGTCAACTACTTTAAAATGTAGAATACAAGTGTTCCTGTTGCCTCCTTATAGTTTTTTTTGGAAGCATAAGAGCCACGGTGATACGTAGACAAATGTTTTCAACATCCTGATTACCTCATCGTTTACTTCTTATTGTTATTATTACGATATTTGGGACAAAACGTGTAACACACGGTGATTACGTGCACATGTTCAACTCCCCAATTTACAATAATTTTTTTTAAGATTTAATACTGGGACAACAAGTCATGGTGGTTCATGCAAGTTTTCCCTCTTTTAAATCCTAGCACATAGTTTTCAAATTTCAAAGATTTAAACTATTTAACATTTTATTTATTTACTTGATTTACTAACAAAAGATTTTTTTTTAACATTCTCATCCTCATAACTCTAGGATTCACAATCATTAACACTCCAAGTTTACATATCATCCCCATACTTATATCAATTGCTCCAAACTTATATCATTTCTCTTTTATTATTTTAGAATGCCTCCACTTCGACGCCACACTCGCAAGCTCAACTCCGGTCGTCGGATGGCCGCTATGCTTGCTAAAGAGATCACCGCTGTGATTCCTAGACTGAAAACTCAAATTCAAGCCACCCAACCTACCGTTACCCAAGCTATGCCTAACCTCGCCCCTTTCGCCTTGAAAAATTTCACCGGTGCTAAACCATCCTCGTTTTATGGAAAGAACTGTGCCACTACCTTGTTGCAATGGTCCAAATAAATGGAAAGAGTTTTCAATCTTTGTGAGTGCCCCGAATCTAAGAAAACCACATACACCTCAAGCATGTTCGAGGAGACCGCCCGCACTTGGTAGAATAGCAAAATTTTCACCAATGGGACGGAAGTAGCTATGTCCTACTCATGGACCAAGCTCAAGGAAGTCATGATGAAGACATTTTGCCAAAAACATGAACCCTAAAAACTCGAATATGAATTTTGGGAACTTAAGCAAGAGAGTAGTGACAACTCCGCCTACTCCAACCGCTTTCAAGAGCTTAGTCTCTTGGTTCCTCACTTGGTCACTCCCCTCGAACGAGCGGTTGACAAGTATGTCAGTGGTTTGCCTATGCAAATCCGAGACCCGGTGATGAGTAGTAAACCGCAAACCCTTCACGATGCAATTACCTTAGCCGGTGCTCTTTCCGAAAACCATGTCAAAGCCGGTACCTTCACTATCAAAAGCTCCAAGAAACCCAATGAAAAGAGTACACCAGAACCATCAACCCTCATCAAATTTTACGCTCAACCTCAATCCATAAACTACTTCAACTCATCCCACCACTCCATGAAGAAAAGCAAACCCGACTACCGAAACTATGTCGTCACTCACCCATCTCAACCTCAATCTCAATCACCAGCACCTCAAAACCAAAAACATTTCGGCTCGCATACCTTGTGTAACACTTGCCAACGCCATCATCCCATTTACTCCGCTTGTCGCCATTGCACGAAGTGTAACTGATATGGTCACCTTAGCAACGTGTGTCGGATACATCTCGTGGGCAACCCGCTCCATCAACGTTTGCTCCATCTAACCAAAACCGTTCCATGCCTTTTGCTCAAACTCCTCCCCAACCTAGAGCTTGTTTCAATTGTGGAGATCCGAATCATATCCGCAATGCTTTTCCTCTACTTGTGTTTGTTAATCAAGCTCAAATCATGCCTACACCGTATTACCAAACCCAAGCCTACCAAGTTCATACCTATCAACGTCAAGTCCCGCAACTCTTGGCTCCTCCTGCTCAACCACTCTAAGCGATGCAAGCCCTTCCGCAAGAAATGAAAGCCCTCCCTCTTACTCCTCCAGCTCAACAAGTCAGCCACGGCAGCCAAGGGCGTGCTTTTATGATGAACGCCAACCAAGCTCAAGTTTCCAATGACGTGATGAATGGCATTTTTAGTAAATGAGCATTTAGCTTCAATTTTATTTGATACCTGAGCTTATAGGAGTTTTGTTGTTTTAAATTTGAATCTGTCCTTTCCGTGCCTCGCACTAAACTTTCTCGACTTTTTCCGTCGAAGTCGCCAACGGTAGCTCCATCACCATCGATTCGATCATCCACGATTGTATCTTCACTCTTTGCAGGCACGAATTCTCGATCGACCTTATTGTAACATTCGTCAATTTTCGGACACGAAAACCCGAACGTTTATCTATATGCTTTTTATTAAGATCTTTGTCATTAAATAAAAATGATAATTTATTATTATTTTATAAAATTTATGACTTTTCCGATTTAAGATTTTTGGTTATTTCTTGCAAATCGTTATGTTGGATTAAGTTAACTTTAAAGTTGTTATTATTATTATTATTATTATATTTTTATAGTACTCTTATTCTTCAAGAAGTAGATAAAATATAAAAGTTTAAGGGCTGATTTGTAAATCTAAGGGAAGTAGTAAAAAAAAAGAATAAAACGTTTTTGAAGAAACACTAAGTGAACCCTGGACAGATTATAGATAATCTGGGGGTTAAGTAATGTTTCCCACGAGGATGAGGTCTAGCAGAGAAAGTTGTTCTTCAGGGGACCTGCAAAACAGACACCGTAAGCTCGTCACTGAGAAGGGGGGGGGGGGTTCCTCCTTGTGACCACCCTCCGGCGTGAGAATCAGACTAGATTGCTCTGAATATGAGTGTATATTAAGAGATTGCTAGATAAGATTGAGATCAGATGATGTCCTTACCATTCCAAGGTGTTGGAGTATTTATAGCAGAAGGTAGGTTTCCTAGAAGGTACAGCCGGCTGAATAGTATTCCTGTTCCACCAACAGTGGACTACGCACAGGCCATACTGGTTGGTGGATAGGCTACGACCAACAGTAAAGGTCGGCTGTATACTGTTCCGTTACTGCCGGCTACGCAATGTTCCACCAACTGTAGGCTGTGCACGTCCCATCGTAAGGGTTGGTGAGTAGGCAGCGGCTAATAGTGACAAACAGTACTAGAGGGTGCTCCTCCTCGTATTGTTGTCGGTGAGCTGTCACCCTGTGATTGGTTCATGGGCTGCTCTGGTCAAATTATCTGTTCCGCCCATACCTTAGTAGGTATAGTACGAAAGACCTTCCAAAAGCATACGGACTGGCTCATTTAGGCGGGAGTATTCCCGCCTTGCTCATTCCTTCATGTGACTACTGAAGTAGCTAATGCCTTGTGCGTGTAGCCTTGCTGTTAGTGCGGGTAGCCTTCCCTGATGGCTTGTATCCGCAGCTGCGGGAACAGGCGGGGTACTTCACCATTGGGAGGCTTTCCCTGCGGTTACAGCTGGCGTACTGCGCGTAAGGTTCTTTGAGCATGGTGGGTCCTGCTGGAGCAATTGGTCATTGCGCAGACGTCCCTGTTCAAGGTGAGTCTTGCGGGTCCAACTGGGCTCTGCTGGGACCTACCTCTTCAAGTCCCCCCAGTCCAATGTTCATCTCATGAATTATTAATAAGTGAGGTGAACTTTTGGACTTAGCAAGGGGTTTTGAAAAGGGTTTAGTTTTTAGGTTTTCCGTGGTGATTCTTCCCGCGGTTTTCCTGATGTCACGCAGAAATTCCCGACTTTTCTGCTTGATCTTTGGGTGTGAAGCGGGTAGGTTTGTAACCTCCTCGCACGTCAGGAGCGTTGAGTTCCACTTGTGTGGATTCTCCATGGGGTCTTGGTAGTTTTCAACATAGTGATCAATTATGCTAAAACCACCAATTCCATCTTGGAGTTTCAAACAATATAGTTCTCGACGTTCCCGTCATGCGGGGATGTTATTCTCGTTTCCGCAAGCATGGCCCAGAAGATCCTTCTTGGTTTGAATTCCCTGCAGAGTGCTAAGTATGTGAAGGGTTTTGCCTTGACACTGTACCCGCACTTGTCTTACGGTTACTTTACTTCCAAGGTATTCCTGGCGTCAATTCCCTGCGGGTGCTAAGTATGTGAAGGGTTTTGCCTTGACACTGTACCCGCACCCGTCTTATGGTTACTTGGTTGCCAAGGTAAGGGGTATTTTCCCGCTTACTTTTGAATCTTTTTGAATTTTGAATTTTGAAATTCGAAGAGTTGGTGGAAGGATAAGAACAGTTCAAACCTCTGAAACGTCGTGCGACGGTTTCTTCTGACTGTGTCAGGACGTGCAGGAAGTTATGGTGACGTGACAGTACATGGTCATTCCAGACGCTTTTTCAGGCGCGTGGGCCTGATTTTTCGGGCGCGTGGCCGCGAAATTAATGGTATGCGTCCTATCAACAGCTGTTGCCAGCTTGCTTTTTGCCACGTGTCATAGTTTCATTGCACCTTCGATTTCTCTCTCCTCCGCATTAAATTCATCGCATTAATTGCGATTAGTATATAAAAGGGGAGAGGGTTCTTTGTAATCCACACTTTCACTCTTCTCTTCATCTTTTAAGCGATTTCCGGCGAATACTCCCCTTTCAGGCAAGCATTCTCTGGAAATCGCTTTCCTCTTTCCTTTGCAAGATGTCGTCTCGTGATCTCGATTCTACAGCCGATGACAAGAGTACTGCTGGCGAGTGCCAGTGTGCTCTGCCTGGCGATCTGTATCGGTACGTCGTCAGGAAGTTCATGCTCGAGTCTCTCGAGCCTGAGTTTCCTGAACCCCATCAGACGGTGTACGATGCCCCCAGAGGCAAGATCGGGGTTTATGCTGCATTCTTTGTTTATGGGAATCTTAGGTTCCCATTGACAAAGTTTGTTTACCGTGTCCTTGAGAGGCACGGTGTTCATTTGACCGAGTTGCACCCCATGGCGATCGCCAAGATTCGCCACTTTGAGTGGGTGTGCCGGATTTTGGGCATTGAGCCCTATGTTGACCGCCTGATGACCTTCTACACTTGGAGGTGCATCCAGGGGTGGTATACCCTGATAACCCGAATCAAGGGTTTGAAGATTTGCGCGACCGAGCGCAGTCTTCGCGCGTGGAAGCGGGAGTTCTTCTTCATATCCGCTCGCGCCATCCCCCTTGCCATGAAGTTTAAGAACGGGCAAGCTCTTCCCAGCCTTCACGCCTCCAACTACGAGGAGGCGGAATGGTTTTCGAGGATTTCCCGGGTCCAATCTCCGGTTTACCGGTTTGCGGAGTCCGGGATGGTGATGTTGGGGATGAGCCGGGTGTGGAAGGTGGCGGATGCGTAAAAGGTTCCGATCGTCCTCGAATACGGTTCGAACTCTGTTCCTTACGGTATGCTTTGTTTCTTTTTGTTGATTCTGAATTTCTTCTAACTTTTTTCCTGTTTATTTCAGAGGGGAACGACCTGCAGTCGCTCCTGAACTCGCGGGAGGCTGACGGTCCCGCTTGGATGGGTACTCGCGCTCTAGACGAGAACGAGTTGCCCATCCTAGAACAAACTGCGGATCGGTTCGTGGAGGTCTACCCGCTAGGCCACGAGATCCTGAGCGCCAGGCGGCCAGGTAAGGCGCTCTTCAACCCTCGACCCCTCAATGTTGAAACCTCTGCTGGAATTCCTCTAATCGTATGTTCTGATGAGGAATCCGCAGATGGTCCTCCGTTGGTGCGGAAGAAGAAGGCTGCCGGCGGGAAGGGAAAGGAGAAGGTGGCCTCCACTGCCGATCCGGCGCCTCGGTCTGATTCGGAGACCGAGAGCGAAGAGGTGGCGGGGAATCCCGGTGGTGATAAGACCACCGCTCAGGAGGTGGCGACTGTCACCTCCGGAGAGCCCAAGAAGACGACGGTAACCGACGCAAAGAGGCCGGCTCCATCGGGTTCGTCCCCGCCTCTCCGTACCTTTAGGCTCAAGAAAACCCGTAAGTACAAACTTCTTGTTTTTTAACTTCATAGCTTAATATCATTTAACACTTATCTTCTTTACGCAGGCGTGGATGTTGACGCATTCCAGGGTGGAGCGCAGAGGAGTACCTCTCCGCCAATGACGGTAGGCTTGGTCAGCCTACCTGAGGCGTCGACCCTGGCGCCTGCGCCTGCTTCCGCTGGTTCAGTTGCTCACTCCTTTGAGCCGACTGTTCCAGCTGAGATGACGTCACCGCCGGCTGTGAGTCCGATTTTTACAGCATCTTTCACCGAGCCGGCGGTTACTATTGCTGCGGATTCCGCGGCGGCGACCGCGGCGGCTGCTACCATGCCCCCGTCATCGGCGACGACGGCCGATCCATCAGGTACGCATGGGGCTTCTCGCCAATCTCTGCCACCTTCCCATCTGCCTGACCTCTTGGATGGATTTCCCTTGGGTTCAGGTGATGGGTTCGGCGGCTATCGGCCTGTTATTGACCCTACAGGTGCGTAGGGTTCTTTTGGCCCTTTTCATATATATTTTTTTTATCATCTTTTCCTAACTGCTTTATGTTTTTTGCAGTGTCGGATTCCAATGAAGTGTATGTTCCACGATGGAACATTCGCCGAGGAACAACCCTTCGCACCCCTGTGGAGTGCGTGGAATGGGCTCGTCACGCTGCTCCCAGTGGTGCGTTGGGGGAAGCCATGGCTAGCTACCAGGAGGGTAGGCTAACCAATGAGCTTCGGGTTCTCCTGGCCCGGATGCAGCCGCGCGTCGAGCTGCTTTGTCGTGAAAACGACAAGTTAAAAGCAGCTCGCCTTAAAGAAGTGGCTCAGGCGCGGGCTGTCCGGGAGGAGAACCAAAGGCTTTCCGCAGTGGCTGCGGAAAAAGAGAAGGCCTTCAAGGCCCTCGAGGTTGAAGTTCAGGCTCGACTCGAGGCCCGTTCCAAGGCTGCCCAAGCTGTTAATGAACAGCTTCGGCTGGCTAAGGAAACTGAGAGGAACGCAACCGAGAGGGCCACCAAGGCTGAAGCCGTTGCTGAGCCTCTACGCGTTGAGAATGAAGAGCTTAAAGCCAAATTAGAGGCTCTCCAGCAGGCTCATGATGCCTTGGCGATGGAAGACGCCAAAAAGCTCCAGGAGATCTTGGACCAGAGGGGGGTGCTTGACCATACTGAGCGGAAGTTAAAGGGCGTCGAAGAGGCTGCTGCAAAGGAAGTGTTGCTTGCCAACCTCAACAAGAGTGAAGCCGAACGCGCCCGTAACGAAACTCAAGCTGCCCTCCAAGAAGCCCTGGTTGCCAAGGAATGGCTTCTTCTAGAAGCGTTGTCTCAGGTAAGCTTTCATGTCTTTACGCTTTTCTTTGTAAATAGAAAGGGTTCTGATACTTGTATATTTTCTTGTAGGTTGTGCATCGGGTCTTCTCAGAGACGTCTTATGACGATGCTATGAGCGCAGCCCTCAACGCTTCTCATGAGGATGGGGAAAAGGCCGGCTTCCTGCTTGGTCTAGGGTTCGTTGAGAAAGGCATCCCGCCTTCCAACTTCTCTTTGTACAATGTTGATACTGAAGCTGTTTACGACCAAGCAGTGAATCAGTATGCCGCCTTCCCGCATCCGGTGGTGGAGAAGGTGAACGAAGTCGCTGCTGCTGATGATGGGCTTGCTATCCTTAGAGCATTCCTTGAACCACCACGCTCTACTGATGGAGCGGGTCCAAGTGGAACTGGTCCTGAAGCTTGATTCTGAAGATCCTTTTCCACCACTAGTGTAGATTTTTGCTTTTGTATAGCTCTTTGTAATATTTGAATTTTGATGAAATAAAGATTGTGTTTGTTCTTTGCCTTGTTTATTTTACGCATGTTTTGATCTAACTTAGCAATTTCTTTAGTACTTAGATAAGTTAACTTTTTAACGTGGTAAATTATAAGTTTGTTTCGCTTCCTCTTTAATGATTGTGCGGGTATGACCGTCACTTACACTTAGGATGGCTTAACTTTACTTATATCTGACCTGCGTGGAAGTTTTCCTCATCTTTTCCTTTGAAATTTTCTAAGTGTTCAGAATAAGTTAACCTTTGAACGTGTTAGATGATAGGTTGAAGTTTTGCTTCCTTGTTCGTGATTGTGCGGGTAAGACCGTCACTTGCACTTACAAGGATGGCTAAACTTTACTTCCATCTGACCTGCGTGTAGGTTTTCCTTAAAACTTTAAGATTTTTAGCGTTGTGTTTATGCGGGTTTTGCCGCCTTCCACACGTAACGACTTACTTCTTCCCCCATTTATGCGGTGAATACCGGCACAATAGTGTGGGAAGTTCATAAGTATAAAGGTAAGGCTATCAACACATTGTGAAAAGAGAATCATTTCCATTAGAAGTGGCTCTAGGCCTTTTCTTTACAAGTTTGGAATTGATCTACATATAACATTTGCGTAATTGAGCTCCATTCCATGTTCTTGGGATGGGAGTGCCATCGAGCCTTTCGAGCCGGTATGCGCCCTTTCCCAGGACTTCTTTGATAATGTATGGCCCTTCCCAGACCGGGGCCAACTTTCCCGGGCGTTCTTGGTTCGAAGCCTCGTTGTTACGCAGTATGTAGTCTCCTATATTGAAGTTGCAGAGTTTTACCCGCGTGTTGTAGTACTTTTGCATTTGTCACTTGTAGTTCTCTTCACGCACTGCGGCTAAGTCTCTGCATTCCTCGGTTAGCATAAGGTCCAACCGTCTTTCCGCATCATTGTCTTCTGGCTGAATCAAGACCCTTGGTGAGGGTAAACCAATTTCGACCGGGACCATGGCTTCAGTGCCATAAGTGAGACTAAACGGGGTTTCTCCCGTACTGGCCTTCTTCAGCGTTCTGTTTGCCCAAAGGACGTGCGGAAGCTCGTCCACCCAGCCGGATCTGTGTTTCAGGAGTCTTTTCTTGATGCCTTCGACGATGCTCTTATTTGCTCTTTCCACCTCACCGTTACCTTGTGGGTGTGCCAGTGAGGTAAAGGTGTGGGTGATTTGAAGTTCTTTGAGCCACTGTTGTAGCTTCTTGTCAGCAAAGTTGGTGCCGTTATCGCTCACCAAATTCTGGGGAATGCCGGTGATCATCGCTACACCCTCAGCTGTTGGCCATCCCATCATGCCGTGGACTGAGGATACCACGGCGTTGAATCTTGCCATCCCGTCTCTCCCGAAGAGAATGTCGTATGTGTGGTGTGGCTTCCTCATCACGACAAAGTCCACATCTTCTGTGCGGGAGTGTTTCCCATCCGTAAGAGTGACGGGGAAAGATAGGATACCCAGGGGGGTGTTTGTGCTGCCATCAAACCCTTCCATCGAGGCGCAAATCGTTTCCAGGCGTTCTTTGTCTTCGTCATCTAGCTTGTCGAAGAACTGCCTGTACATCACCGTTGACGAGGCGCCGTTGTCAGCAAGAGTGCGAGAAGTGATGTAGTGCCCCAGCTGGCTTTTGATAACGATAGGGCCTTCTTTGCTGGGTCCTCCTGGCACTCGCGGGAAGCGCACCTCAGCTTCCTTCCACGCACATGGTTCTGTCGTTCGCCTTTTTCTTCCTCTGATCTTACCATGAACCATGTTGATGCTGATGTCAACGGGCTTTCGTCCGTTGCCTCGGTACCGGTTGTCGTTCCTTCCTCCCTTCTTGATTGATGCCACCAGGTGTGCCAGTCTTCCATCCTTGACGAATGCTTCAACAATATCCTTCAAGGATGTACACTCTTCCGTACTATGACCTTTTGTCCCGTGAAAGTCACAGGATTTACTCTGATCCGCATTAGGTCGCTGCGGGATCATTGGAGCCTTTGGCCATGGTAGCTTTTCAGTGGCAAATATCTCCGTGACGCTTTTGGTGAGTGGCGTCCACCGGTGCTTTTGGCTTGAAGGGTGTGTGTGATTTCTTCCAACAAGAGGGTGAGAGCTGGATGAGGTGTCAAAGTTTACCCTTGACTGCCAGATACCTAGCTTCCTCTTTTTGTTCTGCCGGGCGATCCGAACATTGTTCTCTCTTGTCCTCTGCGTGTAGAGGTGTGTACTCTGGGGAAGATCCCTTCCCAGTTGCTTTTCCGTCTCGGCAAAGCGCTTTGCCGCCGTCATGATGGCATCCCATGTTGATGGCATGCCATCCTTACCCGTCAATGTGCGGATAAGCTCTGGGTATTCGGCGCCTTGGATGAAAGCGGCGCGAACAAGATCTTCACTTATGTTGCCGAGACTTAGCTTTTTGGAGTTGAAGCGGGTGATGAATTCTAGTAAAGATTCATCCTCCTCTCTAACGCAGTTGAGGATCGTCCACTGTTCTTCGGTATATTTCCTCTGTTGGCTGAAGTGCTGGCTGAACTTATTTTGAAAGTCCGCCCAATCATAAATGTGGTGGACCGGCAAACGATCGAACCATGCCCTGGCCGCTCCAACCTGAGTCATCTGGAACATATAACACCACGTGGGTTCCGTCCAGTTACTGACGGTTGCCCCCGCAATGAATCTGTTCAAGTGGTCGTCTGGGTCGGATAGACCATCATAAGTGCCAATGTTGGACATTTGTTTGGCACTTCTCGGGGCGATTGCTTCCGCAATGTCCCTTGCGAACTTTGACTTTCCTGCATTTTTAGCAGTTGGTCTAAAGGTTTTGGAGAAGTCACGCGGGTTTCTCTCCGCATTTGTTGGTTTAAAAGATTCCCCAAAATTCCTTTTCGGTTGGAAGTCCGTTTCCTTACGCTTCCCTTTCGCCTTATGGCGAGGGTTTGCGTCGGTATCGGATTCTTCCCTCTCGTCGTCTGAGTACTCGCACTCGCTGTTCATATTGAGATGTTGGCGAGTACTGCCGAATTCGTCAGCCTGTTGAACTGAACGCAATCGTTCAACCAATTCAGCTTGGAACTCTCTCTGACGTGCTTCGGCCCACGCCTTCACTTGATCTAGTGTTTGGCGAGGGACCCTCGTTCGTTTTTCCAACTGGGCATCAGTGAACCCCAGTGGAATATTTACTGCACTTGCCCCGACTTGTGTAGCCGGGGTAGTGTTCGTAAGATTTGTATAACCGCCGGTGTTCCCCGTTACTGGGGTTGTGGTCACCGGGGTTTCTTGGTCACTTACTGGTCTTGGGACCGGAGTAACGTTAACCATTTCTTCAGAAACTTTGAAAAAACTAAGAATTAGTTCTAGCTTTTATGCACGGATGGCGCCAATGAAGAAACACTAAGTGAACCCTGGACAGATTATAGATAATCTGGGGGTTAAGTAATGTTTCCCACGAGGATGAGGTCTAGCAGAGAAAGTTGTTCTTCAGGGGACCTGCAAAACAGACACCGTAAGCTCGTCACTGAGAAGGGGGGGGGTTCCTCCTTGTGACCACCCTCCGGCGTGAGAATCAGACTAGATTGCTCTGAATATGAGTGTATATTAAGAGATTGCTAGATAAGATTGAGATCAGATGATGTCCTTACCATTCCAAGGTGTTGGAGTATTTATAGCCGAAGGTAGGTTTCCTAGAAGGTACAGCCGGCTGAATAGTATTCCTGTTCCACCAACAGTGGACTACGCACAGGCCATGCTGGTTGGTGGATAGGCTACGGCCAACAGTAAAGGTCGGCTGTATACTGTTCCGTTACTGCCGGCTACGCACTGTTCCACCAACTGTAGGCTGTGCACGTCCCATCGTAAGGGTTGGTGAGTAGGCAGCGGCTAATAGTGACAAACAGTACTAGATGGTGCTCCTCCTAGTATTGTTGTCGGTGAGCTGTCACCCTGTGATTGGTTCATGGGCTGCTCTGGTCAAATTGTCTGTTCCGCCCATACCTTAGTAGGTATAGTACAAAAGACCTTCCAGAAGCATACGGACTGGCTCATTTAGGCGGGAGTATTCCCGCCTTGCTCATTCCTTCATGTGACTACTGAAGTAGCTAATGCCTTGTGCGTGTAGCCTTGCTGTTAGTGCGGGTAGCCTTCCCTGATGGCTTGTATCCGCAGCTGCGGGAACAGGCGGGGTACTTCACCATTGGGAGGCTTTCCCTGCGGGTACAGCTGGCGTACTGCGCGTAAGGTTCTTTGAGCATGGTGGGTCCTGCTGGAGCAATTGGTCATTGCGCAGACGTCCCTGTTCAAGGTGAGTCTTGCGGGTCCAACTGGGCTCTGCTGGGACCTACCTCTTCAGTTTTAAAAACATATCAGGCAACATCTTCGTTTCCCTTTTTGCGTCGCCAATCTGTTATCCGATCATTTCGCCTGTATTTTGGAAGTTTCCATTTGTGTCTTTAAACGTCATTTATCGTCGGCGACAATCACAGTGTTGACAAATATAGATTACGCGTGTTTAAGATGTATATATACCAGCCCTCACACTCGTTTCTAACCACACCATACACGGCGTCATTTTTCCTCGCTGAATCAGTCTTTCTGTTACCATATTTATGCGCCGCCATGTTAAATTGATTAATCTTCGCCGCCGACAACATAGGCACTTCGAGGTAAGTAGTTACAGTAATCATCTCGTTTCTTGAATCCGAACAGAAGCCCTACATTTTTATTTACAATATTTATCTAACATGATAGAATTTTGAGCTTGAAACTGGTTCAGTTCTAGGTTCTTGTACGGATAACCCAAAGTGTTAAAATGATTAAGTTTTGTTCAAAGAAATCAGGAATTCTAGTTCATGTACTATTTAATCTCCATGTTTTATTAAAAAGAAATATATGTGTTTTGAAAATCATATGTTGGTGATTTAAACATTTAAAGTTGATTATTTAATTATTATTGATTCAGTGTTTGTAAAATAATAAAGGTTTATATGTGTGATTTTGTGTCCACATATGTTTTACTTAATTAACCATTTATTTTCTTAAATTGTTGCGTTTTAAATTAATAAATTTACAACTGATTATATGAATTACCAACAATTATTAAATGGATTTTATAATTAGTTATCTAAATTTGACCTTATTGTTTATATTTATTTTTATATGAATAACCCAACGTCGATTTAGAACTCATAAACCCTCTTCTTATCTTAGAACTCACTAAACATTCAGGATAATCTCTTGGGAATTTTCGCCACATTCCATCAACTACGTTATTTGCGACCTAGTAATCTATTTTACCAGGTGAGTAATCACATACCCTTTTTCTTGTTTTTGTTTTGGGGGCATTATGCGTATTAAGCTATTTACTATTATTATATTATCTCATTTAAACACAATTCCATTATTTGCGTGGTGGTGATATTGCTCGATTAATTATTGATTGCTATATGAGTTATGTGTTTACTGCTTTTATGGTTGGTTGGTATCTCATCCTCATCCTCATCCTCATCCTCATCCTCATAGTATGATCATACGCCGTCCGAGTAGACATGTCCGTATTCTAGTGGCATGATCGAAAAGACAAATTTAGTTGTTTATATTAATTGATGCTATTCACAAACGCAAGGAATTGTTTATTTCTCAGGATAATTATTATATTTACACCAAACTGTGAATTATTCGCTCAACATGTGTTGTTGACAAATTATTTTTTACGCATATTGCAGGATGTTATAAGTTATTTGAAGTGAATACATAGATTTGGACTTTAGGTTATAAACTATAAAGTTTAAATGTTCTAATTTCATTTGTTTAAAATGTTTTGTGTACTTTGATATGAATGAAATAAATTAGATATTGACACGTATAATTAATTTAGTGTCTTTGAGCTATGATACAAATTATGCCACGCCCCGACATGTTCCGCCGTTAGGTTGGGGTGTGACACTTATCTCGATGCAAATGGTAAGTTTCGACATCATAGTAGGTATGGATTGGTTAGCTTTGCACCGTGTCGAAGTCGTTTGTTATAAAAAATTATTTGAATCCCGCTCGTCAATGGCAAAACTCTCAAAGTCTTTGGCAAAACGATTCCCAAGTAACTCAACCTCATGTCATGCTCTCAATCTTGAAATTATATGCGCCAAAAGTATGTTCCTTTCCTAGCTCAAGCGGTGGTAAAAGACCCCAAAGAAAAGAAAATTCAAGACATTCCCGTTTTTTGTGAATTTACCGGCGTTGTTCCCGAAGACGTCTATGGTCTCCCACATATTCGTCTGGTTGAATTTCGAATCAACCTTGGGCCCACCGCGACTCCCGTAGCCAAGGCTACCTATCGTTTAGCTCCTTCGAATATGCAACAGTTATCGAACCAACTTCAAGTACTCTCCGATAAGGGCTTTATCCATCCAAGCTCTTCCTCATGGGGCGCTCCCATTCTCTTCTTGAAAAAGAAAGATGGCTCATTTAGCATGTGTATCGATTACCGTGACCTCAATAAACTAACCATAAAAAATCATTACCCTTTGCCTCGGATAGACGACCTCTTCGATCAACTCCAAGGCGCAATTGTTTTTCCAAAATAGATCTTCAATCGGGCTATCATCAATTGCTTGTTCATGAAGACGACATTCCTAAACCCGATTTTTGTACTCGGTATGGACATTACGAGTTCATGGTTATGCCATTCGGATTAACCAATGCATCTGCGGTAATTATGAACCGCGCTTGCAAACCATTCTTGGAAAAAAATTGTAATTGTCTTCATTGACGACATTCTCATCTTCTCCAAGACCAAAGCCGAACATGGGCATCATTTACGTTCCAATCTCGATCTCCTAAGAAAAGAAAAACTTTATGCCAAGTTCTCAAAATGTGAATTTTGGTTAAAAGAAGTTCAATTTTTAGGGCACATCGTCAACGATAAAGGTATTCATCTTGGAAAACTCCATCCAATCTTTTCTTCGTTTGGCCGGGTATTATCGGCGATTCATTCTAAACTTCTCCAATCGATCTCAGGTTTATTTTTTTGTTGCCAAGAAGCCATTCTAAGAACATCAAGGCCCACCAAAAATCCAGGTCGGTGGTTCTAAAATTGTGCATCTTAGGTTGGTGAAATTGAAAGTAAAGTTGGAATTCATCCCGTCTTTATGCTGATTGTTGACCCTAAACTCTATATTTTTTAACTTAGGGCAAAAAATGTGAGTTCCTTATATGGTCTGATTGTGTTTCGTCAATAAGTCCTGATTTGTACACAAGATGCACAGACATAATTCCTATCTTGATAAAGGACAAATAACTCATTAGAGGATCAACTTGAAAGGAGTGTAGCTTCACGGATTGAATCAGAAAAAAAAGTGAAGAAATTGTATTTTATTTGCTACTTGTTGTTTTTAGGGATTTTAATTGGTTTTGTAATTTAATTAAAAAGCTAAGAAACTGTATTTTTTGTGCTTGTTGTTTTTGGGGCTTTTAATTAGTTTTGTAATCAGAGAAAAGTTAATAAACTGTATTTCCATCAGTTTTGTTACTTATCTTTAGAGCTTTGATGTAGCTGGAAAAAGGTTAATATATATATTTAATAAAAATATGTTCCTGAGTTTCGAACCCGCGAAAATTGCAATCTATGTTTAATCACAGTTCCTCAACCGTTTGAGGAACACCCTGAGAACATAATAGAACCTCTTCTAATATTTTTATAGAACATGACTTGTACAGGGTTGGAATTGATAAGAATTATACTACTTGGATAAAACATGGAGAAGCCGACACGAACATTCCAACTAATGTTATAATACTGGGTTTACCTTTTGTTGGTGCATGATGCCAGTAGTTCATATATCTCGTGTTAATTGTGTCTGTAATCATTACATTGTTCGTATTATGTTGAACGTGTTAGTTAGCTTTTATGTCTAGCGAACTTGGGTAGCGAAGTTAGGACAACTTCGCCTAGTATGTTAGGCGAAGTTGTCGTATTATTTAAACCTTAACTTCGGCTCTTTTACTTAAAACTTTAGACGGCTGGTTTTGTGACACTTGAGTGTTACGCGTTTGGTCTCTTGGTTATTACCTTTGCAATAAAACAAGTATTCTCTTATATACTCGTGTGTTTTGCTTGTCATTTACATGTTCATCGTCATAGCACTCGTATCGTATACGTAGGGGATTCCGCACCCTCGTGTTACGAGATACTCCTGTGTAGATCCGGCTGGGAACCTACAATTGATATCAGAGCATTTGCTCACGATTGTGTGGTTCGGGATTATCACGCGAGTGTTAAAATCATTCCGATAGACGATTCTCGGAATTGGTTCACGTTGGTATACCGTTATTTTGCTTGTTTCTCAACTATACACTTCAAATCGCACTTCATTGTACCCCTAAAAACCTTCGAAATCAAATAATCTTAGTTGCAGATTTGAGCAGAGATACTGGCGAAGTTGTCGACTGAAAACTTAGGGTTTTCATCGAAGATATAGGGTTTTCACGAAGTCAAGGATAGACGAAGTTATTAGTGGCGAAGTTAAATCTAGCGAAGTTGGTTGCTGGGAAGTTGTTCCATAGCGAAGTTAATATAACTTCGCTATTCACTGTTCACATAACTCTATTTTTTATTCTAGGTCTCGTTTCGTTCAAGTATGACTTCGATAAATATCACAGAACTGGTAAAGATGGAAGTTGAAGCTGGTTCAGCAACTAAAGCTCCAAAACTGCTTAAAGGTACGGATTTCGTTGCATGGAAAGATACGTTCGAACAGTATGTGAAATATCAGGATGCAAAAATGTGGGTCTGCATTCAAGATGGGTACATTCCACCGACTACTGAGTTCGAAGGTCGAGAGCAGATTAAGAAGTACAGTAAGATGGAGGATAATGAAAAGAAAATGTATGAAGCAGAAAGTAAAGCACATGCAGCCATTACAATGACACTTTCTCAAGAGATTCTCCATACTTTCAAGAAGTATAAAACTGCTCGAGAATTGTGGGAAACACTTGAGAATCGCTATGAAGGAAATGTTGGGATGCGTACCTCCAAGACGAAGCTGCTGAAAACTCAATTCTCAATATTCAAGTATCTGCAAAATGAGTCACTTGATGACATCATCACACGATATTATCACCTGATGACCGAGTTGAACAACTACTCCATTGAATACAAGGAGGATGAGATAGTGGAAAAAATTGTTGATGCTCTCCCACCAAAATGGGAAATGTATACAGTACTGATGAGAGAAGACAAAGATTTTGAGAAATTTGACTTGGAGAAGGTGGTTAATAAGTTACGTAATTTTGAACTTAATATGATTCGAAAGGAGACGCCTACTGATCAGGTTCAAGATCCTGAGAGTGTATGATCCAATGCACTTGGTTAATTTGTCTCAAGCTGACTTGCAGGTACTCAATCACAAGAAGATTTTTTATATACCTACATGGAAAGATAAAGCAATGAAGTACCAGAGGGTAGTCTCTGTCTGCGTAAGACAGGGAGTTCATGTCACATCCCCATTCTAGGCATAGGAGTGTGAACCATAGTTGGTACCATATTTGTAATTAAATCAGAGTTGCGGGTTAATGCGGAAGACTTTATAAAAACAAAGAATCAATATTATAAATATTTACATTACAAAAAGACGAGAGAAAAGTCTTGATTTAGTATTTACTTGTTTATATGTTTTACAAAATCATCATATTTTGATATTTACACAAAATTATCCGAGCCATCGGATTCTTGAGCTTCTTCGTCTTGCAAGCTCTAATCTTGGTTACCTGCAAAATGTTAATAAAATACGTCAACAACGAATGCTGGTGAATATGCTGACGCTAAAAATATTTTCATTACTTGATCACCCCTCGAGACCACGTAAGTCTCGGCCCATCTTGGCTTAGGAATAATCTAGTTAAATAATCATCATAAACTCGAGTCTCTGCACTAAGTCACCTCAGCGAAACACCGTAGCGTTTATGACATAACTTAGGTACCATAAATATACACATGGCCATTCCCCTCTCGGACGTAACTTTGGTCCGGCCCATCGTGGCTAGAGGTCGTGACCAAGCGTGGTAAGATGTGCCCACCGCTTTCCACATATGTAAGGATCCAGACAAACTTATACCATAGCCTGAGGGCTGGCTTATACTCTTATTTATAATGTTTTTAGAGACACGTAGCCTCATGTAATGTTTTACACATAACACATTTTGTTTGTTTGAAAACGAGTTTGTAAAAGTGGGGCGTATTCACCTTTTGATAGGGATCGGTTTCCAAAACCGTCCGTTAGTTCTCCTTCGCTATCTCGCACCTATAGTACGAGTATAACATTCATTAGTCGGATGCACGATCCGGCTTAAGACCTTTAGTCTTATATATCTCGATGAACCTTTAGTTCATAATCTCCTTTTACTTTTTACTTAAAAACCTTTAGTTAGTATTTCATAAACCTTTGGTTTATTCATAAAACCCGACGTTTCTTCTTCTTTAAGAAACGTATTCTTTTCTTTATTATTTTAGTATACTCATTATACTTAAATAATATATTTTATAACAAAGAATATTTATACGCATATATATACTCATATATATTTTATTCTCTTTCTTTATTTTCTTTATTATTTCTTTCTTTGTTTATCGAGAATAACTTGGACTTGGGTATTAAGCCGTTATAATATTTTATTATTATTTTGGTCGGGCATTATGCCTACCTTTGCCGGCTTAGAAATACCCTAGATACTTGGACAGCACTTCGACGCCGCTTAATCAACACTCTTGTCTTGCAAAACTCCTTCCCTCCACTTGGCACGCTTTACGAGACATCGACACACTTGGCACGCACTTCGAGGAAATCACCTGGTCGTCGGGCGGCACTTCTTTCTTGTTCGGGATGGCAAGGAAATCGAGGTAACGGAAAAATGAGGTTTCTGGGCACGTTTATCGAGACGGAACGTTGGCACGCTTTACGAGGTAGTGAGATGTGAGGAATTCAAACCCGTGGCTGCCCTCTTTATAGCCATTTTTGGACCCCATCGTGGTACGCGATGGGTCACCTGGCAGACCTATCGCGTACCGCGATATAGGTCTGCTGAGTCAGAGAGTAGGCTTGCCAAGTGTGACACATGGCAGGCGCCGAGCCACGTGGCGACACGTGGCAGACGTGTTGCCACGTGGCGCAGACGGTGCCTCCGTGTGCCACTTGATACACGTGTCACAATCTGTCAGACACCCCATCCGCGATGGGTGTCTGTCTTGACATGTCGCGTAGCGCGATAGGTCGAGATAACAAAATTTTCACTTTTAGTCCGTGAAGTTTGGAAAATGGAAGAATTAGTCCCTATACTTTGGAAACTTGACATTTTTGGCCCGAAATTTACGTGATGTTACATCCTCCCCACCTTGAAATAAATCTCGTCCTCGAGATTGCTTACGAGAATAAGTGGGGGTATTTCTTTCTCATTTCAGACTCGAGTTCCCAAGTATACTCGGGTCCTCGTCGGGAATCCCATTTCACTTTCACGATCTTTAAGGTTTGTCTTTTAAGTTTCTTAGTTTTCGAATCTTCAATTTGGATGGGACGTTCTATGAATTTTAAATTCTCATTGATTTCTACATCTTTTAAGGGCATTGAAAGAGATTCATCGGCTAGACATTTTTGTAGATTCGAGACGTGGAATACATCGTGTATCCCTTGCATTTCCTCGGGTAGTCGCAAACGGTATGCGACGTTACCAATTCGTTCAAGTACCTTGAAGGGTCCAACGAATCGAGGACTTAGTTTGCCTTTCTTGCCGAATCGGACTACGCCTTTCCATGGCGAGACTTTCAAGAGTACTTTGTCTCCGACATTAAAGTCTAACGGATTACGACGGACATCGGCGTAACTCTTTTGGCGATCACGTGCTGTCTTAAGTTGTTCGCGGATTTGAAGAACTTTGTCGGTGGTTTCTTGGACTATTTCGGGTCCAGATAATTGATTATCTCCAGTTTCAGACCAAAACACTGGTGTTCTACACTTTCGACCATATAACTCCTCGAATGGTGCGGCTTGAATACTCAATTGATAGCTATTATTGTACGAAAATTCCATTAGGGGTAAGTGGTCATCCCAACTTCCACCTAAGTCTATCACACAAGCTTGGAGCATATCTTCCAACGTTTGGATCGTCCTTTCTCTTTGCCCATCAGTTTGTGGATGATAGGCGGTGCTAAGGTTTAACTTGGTGCCGAGTGCTTGTTGGAAGCTTTTCCAAAAGTGAGACGTGAAACGACTGTCTAGATCAGAAATTATAGATAGCGGTACTCCATGCAAAGCAACGATGTTGTTCACATAAATACGTGCTAATCTATCCATTGAATACGACTCATTGATGGGTATAAAGTGTGCGGATTTCATCAATCGATCTACAATCACCCAAATAGCATTTTGTTGTCGAGTCGTCTTTGGGAGTTTGGTAATAATGTCCGTGGTTATTAACTCCCACTTCCATACGGGAAGTTCGGGTTGCTGAAGCAATCTCGAAGGCTTTTGGTGTTCAGCCTTGACTTTTAAACATGTTAGACATTTTGCAACGTGCGAAGCGATGTCCTTTTTCATTCCATTCCACCAGTAGTTCGACTTAAGGTTTTGATACATTTTGTCACTACCGGGATGCATCATATACTTGGTTTTATGAGCTTCATTCATGATTTTCTCATGCAAGTCCCCAATGATTGGTACCCAAATCCGGTTTCCCATTCTAAGGATATCATCGTCACCCTTGACGAGCGAGTCAATGGTGTCGTTATGCTTTTCATCGGAGATCTTGTTTTCATTGATCGCTTGAGCTTGAGCAGATTCGATTTGGTTAATAAGGTCGATTTGAAGTTCTAGCCTTAACGCTCAGGCTCTTTTTGACTTTTCGTGCTCTTTACGACTCAAGGCGTCAGCCACAACATTGGCTTTACCTTCGTGATAAATGATCTCACAGTCGTAGACGTTAAGAGTTTCCATCCAGCGTCGTTGGCGCATGTTAAGCTCTTTTTGCTCAAAGATATGTTTTAAAATTTTATGATCGTTGTACACGATAAATCTGACTCCATAGAGATAGTGCCTCCAAATCTTAAGTGCGAAGATTATGGCCCCTAACTCTAGATCGTGAGTTGTATAGTTCTTCTCGTGCACCTTGAGTTGACGAGAGGCATAGGCGATTACTTTCTTACGTTGCATTAGTACACATCCCAAGCTGGAATGAGATGCATCAATAAAGACAACAAAGTCTTCGGTACCTTCTGGCAAAGCCAGTTAGGAGCTTGGGTAAGCTTTTGTTTAAGTATATTGAACGCTTCTTGCTGCTTTGTTCCCCATTCATACTTGATGTTATTGCGAGTTAGGGGACAGTGATTCGGGAAAAGTTTTCGATAAACCTACGGTAGTAGCCGGCCAATCCCAAGAAACTTCGAATTTCGTTTGGCGACTTCGGAATCTCCCACTTAGAGATAGCTTCAATCTTAGCGGGGTCAACTTGAATACCGTTAATGTTTATGATATGACCAAGAAATTGTACCTCGTGCTACCAGAACTCGCATTTCGAGAACTTGGCGTACAACTTCTCGGTCATAAGGATTTCAAGTAAGGTTCGAAGATGATTTTCATGATCTTCCTTAGACTTTGAATAAATAAGTATGTCGTCGATGAAAACGATAACAAATTTATCCAAGTAAGGCTTACAAACTCGGTTCATCATGTCCATGAACGCAGCTGGCGCATTAGTAAGTCTGAATGGCATAACGGTGAACACATAATGGCCATACCTTGTTCGAAAAGCGGGTTTTGGAATGTCTTCGGATTGAACTTTAATTTGGTGATAGTCGGAAAGAAGATCGATTTTGAAAAGTAGCTAGCACCTTGAAGTTGATCGAACAGGTCATCGATTCGGGGAAGTGGATACCGATTTTTGATTGTAACCTAGTTGAGAACTCGGTAGTCGATGCACATGCGCATGGATCCATCTTTCTTTTTAACGAATAGTATCGGCACTCCCCATGGTGATGAACTTGGTCGTATGAATCCTTTCTCGAGAAGCTCATCTAATTGTTTCTTCAATTCCTTCATATCGGTTGGCGCGAGGCGATACGGAGCCTTGGCGATTGGAGCAATACCAGGAATAAGATCGATTCTAAACTCTACTTCACGATTGGGAGGAATGCCGGGGAGTTCGTCAGGAAATACGTCGACATAATCGGAAACAACATGAACATCTTTGATTTCTTTGGGTTTGGATTCCTCGGTGACGTAGGCCATGAATGCTAAGAATCCTTGATTTAAACATTTGTTAGCCCTTATCATGGAGATTAGGGTAACTTGGCCAGCGTCTTTATCCCCTTCAATTCGAATAGTTCGTTTATCTGGGGCTCGAAGTTCAACGGTCTTGCGATTGCAAAGGATCCGAGCATGGTTGTCGGATAACCAATCCATTCTCTATACAATATCAAAACAAGCAAGAGTCAAGGGTAATAATTGAATAGGCAAAATATAACCGGCTAACAAGATTTTTCCATTTTCTAGGGCTTCGGAGATTTTAATTGTTTCGCCACTAGCGGTCTCGACGCTTAGAGTTTTATTGAGTTTGATTAAAGGTTCATTTAATAGACTACAAAACCTATAATCTATAAAACTTAAGTTGGCACCCGAATCAAACAAGACTCTAGCATAAGCTTTGTTAACAAGAAACGTACCGGTGATGGTTTCCGGCATGTCGGCCGATTTCTTCGTATCGAGGACGAAGACTCTTGCATTGCCCTTCTTGGGCTCGTTCTTCTGACCGCTACCACCCGCACCACCAGTCTCGGGCTTATTCTTGGGATACTCGAAACTAAGATGCCCCATCTCTTTACAATTATAGCATGTCATCTTCTTTTTCCAACAGTCGGTCGTCGCGTGGCCGGGTCTATTGCATGATTCACAGACTCGTGAAGCGAAGTTGCATCTACCTCTATGATATTTCTTGAAAATTTTGCATTGAGGGACGCCAAGATTGGAACTAGGCCTTCGTTAATCAATTCCTTTACCCTTGAAGCAGGTATCTCCACCTTTCTTCGAGTCATGTGCTGGTACAACCTTTCTATCTTCCTCCTTATTGCGGATCATTCCGCACATCAAATATCCTGCTAACTCCATCGCGGAGTCAGCAGTTTGTGGCAAGTGTGATCTTACCATATCACGAATTTCTCGTGGCAAACCCCATATGTAACGTGTAACTTTGCTAGACTCGGGTGTGACTAGATGGTTGTACTCATGAAGGTTTGTCCCAACAACCTTGTGAGCCAAGAACTTGGTTTGGATTTGGTCCGTCTCGTGCATCGGACATAACTTGGACAACAACAACTCCTTGAACTCATTCCAGGTCAAGCTATACATAATTTCCCTTCCCCTACTCATTATTAACGTGTACCACCATTCGAGTGCTTCGCCTTTGAACATCAAGGCGGAGTATTGGATCTTTTCTTCCTCCATACACTTGCTCGTAATAACAATTGTCTCCATCTCTTCAAGCCACCTTACGGTATTGATGGCTCCCTTATCACCGTGAAATTCTTTCGGTCCGTAATACTTAAAATCTTTAAAGGAACATCCTCCCAACTTGAGTTTCTTAAGTTCTTTACGAACCCCTACATCAGGATTTGATTCATGTTCGCTCTCTTCCTCTCGTGAAGGTCGAGTACGGGGTTTAGAAACAGATTTTCGAGAGGGATTCTAAGATTGAGTATGTTTGGTTTGTCTAGATCGTGATCTATTTTAAGATTCTTCTTGAACAACTTTTCTTATCATTTGTTGGATTTGGTTCATATACTTATCGGGAATTGGTTCCTCTCATTCTTTTTCAGGACCTTTCCCTCTTGCTTCACGTCTTTCGGCTTCCTTTCGGGAAACCTCACGATTATCGCTTTGTCTAGACATTCTTTTTATCTTTTATTCTTTTATCTGAAATTAACACATTTCTTTTCTTATTATACAAGTTTTATTTATTTCACATTCATATACATATCATAAATGATATGTATATTATTATTGCAACAAACTTATAGATCCTATCCTTCTTACATAAGATACTTATATTACACATATCATACAAACTATTTTACACACATAAACTTCCTCTTCTCAATCCTTCATAAACTTCTTCACAACTTTGGTGAGTTTGTTTGCATTTGCGAAGAAGCTTGTCTCCCATCTTCTTCTTTTTCTTCTCATCCATATGAATCTTCTTCCTCAACTCATCCGTCTCTTGTAGGGCGCGAAACAAATGTTCCTCCTGGGACTTAGGCATGTCAGTCGAGTACCCGTATCTTGGAGTGGGTCGCAGTAACCCATCATCACAACGTCGTAGTGGTTCTTTAGATCAGGGTATGGAGTTGCCGTCACATCAGAGGGATAATTGAAGAATGCATCGGCTGCTTCATTTTTCTCACGAATCTCTTTGGCTTGTTCTTCAATGGACGGAATCTCACCATGGTATTGGGGGAAACTTGATGACGTCGTACCCTTAAGTTCATGGAGGAATTTCATGTATGGATCCACGGACCCATAACTTGAAGTTGAGTGTTGTTCTTCCTCCGGTGTGGTTACTTCATTTGGGTTGTCCGGGTATTCTTCCTCGGAATCAGTCTCCTCTTCAGGTTCCTCTTCCGATTCTTCCTCGGGGTTAGTTTCTTCTTTCGATTCTTCTTTGGTCATTGCAGGCACATGTATCTTTTCATATGGCATTATTACCCTCATCTTAGGCTTTCGAGAGGGTCATTCATTGTTGTGCTGTGAGCTGGCAGAATCCATAGTTGATGTGCCGGTATGCCACCTTCGTTGATCGGAGTGGCATTGCATCCAGTCGAAAGAGGGAGATTTTGGTTCCTCCTAGATTGGTAAGTTTGACAGAAAGGCATATGACGGATGTGGATTTGACGGTACATAACCAGTTGGAAAATATTGTGGTACTTCTGTGGGTTGATAAATAGGGATCTCTGATGGGTGATACGTCGGTACTTCTGACGGTTGATACATTGACATAGTCGGTGGATGATAGCTTGAGTGCCTTGGTGCCTCAACACTTGGCTTCGGTGGACTATCGGGACGTCGATTGGATAGTGCCTACTTCCAGGATAGTACAAAGGTTTGGACAAGTCTCGTTCCACGTCTTGATCAAAGAATGCTTCATAGTATCTATCGCTCATGTTGTCTTCGGGATTGGGTTCGGCTATACCGGCTTTCTTGGCCTTGCGAATAAAATTCTCCATATGTGCTTTAAACGACATCTAACAATTTGGGTGGTTATTAGAATGTAGAAAGGGAAAAGAAAGGTTACCAGCCTATCTTATCCCTAAAACACATAATCAATTAATTATTTCCTATGCTTGAATCGAAGCTTGGGTATTATTTTATGATACCCAATTCGCTAAGATCGATGGCTCTGGTACCAACCTATCACATCCCCATTCTAGGCCTAGGAGTGTGAACCATAGTTGGTACCATATTTGTAATTAAATCAGAGTTGCGGGTTAATGCGGAACACTTTATAAAACAAAGGATCGATATTATAAATATTTACATTACAAAAAGACGAGACAAAAGTCTTGATTTAGTATTTACTTGTTTATATGTTTTACAAAATCATCATATTTTAATATTTACACAAAATTATCCGAGCCATCGGATTCTTGAGCTTCTTCGTCTTGCAAGCTCTAATATAGGTTACCTACAAAATGTTAATAAAATACGTCAGCAACGAATGCTGGTGAATATCCTGATGCTAAAAATATTTTCTTTACTTGATCACCCCTCGAGACCACGTAAGTCTCGGCCCATATTGGCTTAGGAATAATCAAGTTAAGTAATCATCATAAACACGATCTCTGCACTAAGTCACCTCAGCGAAACACCGCAGCGATTATGACATGACTTAGGTACCATAAATATACACATGGCCATTCCCCTCTCGGACGTAACTTAGGTCTGGCCCATCGTGGCCGGAGGTCGTGACCAAGAGGGGTACGATGTGCCCACCGCGTTCCACATATGTAAGGATCCAGACAAACGTATACCATAGCCTGAGGGCTGGCTTATACTTTTATTTATAATGTTTTTAGAGACACGTAGCCTCATGTAAAGTTTTACACATAACACATTTTGTTTGTTTGAAAACGAGTTTGTAAAAGTGGGGTGTATTCACCTTTTGATAGGGATCGGTTTCCAAAACCGTCCGTTAGTTCTCCTTCGCTATCTCGCACCTATAGTACGAGTATAACATTCATTAGTCGGATGCAAGATCCGGCTTAAGACCTTTAGTCTTGTTTATCTCGATGAACCTTTAGTTCATAATCTCTTTTTACTTTTTACTTTAAAACCTTTAGTTAGTAATTCATAAACCTTTAGTATAAAACCCGACGTTTCTTCTTCTTTAAGAAACGTATTCTTTTCTTTATTATTCAAGTATACTCATTATACTTAAATAATATATTTTATAACAAAGAATATTTATACGCATATATATACTCATATATATTTTATTTCTCTTTCTTTATTTTCTTTGTTATTTCTTTCTTTGTTTATCGAGAATAACTTCGACTTGGGTATTAAGCCGTTATAATATTTTATTATTATTTTGGTCGGGCATTACGCCTACCTTTGCCGGCTTAGAATTACCCTAGATACTTGGGCAGCACTTCGACGCCGCTCAATCAACACTCTTGTCTTGCAAAACTCCTTCCCTCCACTTGGCACGCTTTTCCAGACATCGACACATTTGGCACGCACTTCGAGGAAATCACCGGGTCAGGATGGCATGGAAATCGAGGTAACGGAAAATCGAGGTAACGGAAAAACGAGGTTTTAGGGCACGTTTATCGAGACGGATGGTTGGCACGCTTTACGAGGTAGTGAGAGAAAGCTAGAGAGAGAGAGAGTAATGTGTGTATTTTGAGATGTGAGGAGTTCAAACACGTAGCTGCCCTATTATAGCCATTTTTTGACCCCATCGCGGTACGCGATGGGTCACCTGGCAGACCTATCGCGTACCGCGATATAGGTCTGCTGAGTCAGACAGTAGGCCTGCCACGTGTGCGCCGAGCCACGTGGCGACACGTGGCGGACGTGTTGCCACGTGGCGGCAGACGCTGCCACCGTGTGCCACGTGGCACACGTGTCACACTCTGTCAGACACCCCATCGCGGTACGCGATGGGTGTCTGTCTTAACCTGTCGCGTAGCGCGAGAGGTCGAGAAAACAAATTTTTCACTTTTAGTCCCTGAAGTTTGAAAAATGGCAGAATTGGTCCCTATACTTTGGAAACTTGACATTTTTGGCCCAAAATTTACGTGATGTTACAGTTCACTCTTGAAGACGTTTGGTGCATGCTTTTTGGGTTACAAGACACGTGAAAGATGATAGAGATATGAAGCTATTGCCAAGGGGGAGTCTGTTGGTGTATGATGCCATTAGTTCATATATCTCGTGTTAATTGTGTTTGTAATCGTTACATTGTTCGAATTATGTTGAACGTGTTAGTTAGCTTTTATGTCTAGCAAACTTGGGTAGCGAAGTTTGGACAACTTCGCCTAGTATGTTAGGCGAAGTTGTCGCATTATTTAAACCTTAACTTCGCTCTTTTACTTACAATTTTAGACGCCTGGTTTTGTGACACTTGAGTGTTACATGTTTGGTCTCTTAGTTATTACTTTTGCAATATAACAAGTATTCTCTTATATACTCGTGTGTTTTGCTTGTCATTTACGTGTTCATCTTCATAGCACTCGTATCGTATACGTAGGGGATTCCGCACCCTCGTGTTACGAGAAACTCCTGTGTAGATCCGGCTGGAACCTACACCTTTACCAACATTCCAACTAATAATAATAATATTGGGTTTGTTGACACCAACATTCCAACATATGCCTGTGAAACTGTAGAAATGATAAATGCTACAAAAGACAATTTTAAAGGCGACAAGAAGCATCAACAGTTTCTACAACTACTTGTTGACACTGAGAAGCCCCTGTATAGAGGATGTACTGACTTCACCAAGTTTTCTGCATTAGTACAACTACTCAACTTGAAGAGAAAGCACGGGGTATCTTATAAGTTCTTTGATGAACTTTTGAAATTGTTGAAAAATATGCTACCTGCAGATAACGAAATGGTAAATAATATGTATGAGGGAAAAAGGATGATGAAGGCAATGGGCTCAAGATACGAAAATATGCATGTGTGAATCAATGACTGCATCATTTACTATAAAGATTACAAGGATTTGGATGCATATCCAGTTTGTAACAAGTCAAGGTGGAAGGTGGACGAGAAGACTAACAAAACTTACATAAACACGCCCGCTAAGGTACTGTGGTACTTTCCCATTATTCCATGATTCAAGCGCCTCTTTCAATCAAAGAACATAGCAGAGAATTTAACATGGCACGCCACGAGTACCAATAAACCCGGTGTTTTACGCCACCCATTAGATTCACCAGCACGGAAAGCCATAGATGACGGGTACTCCGATACCCTCGGAAGCGATCCAAGAAATCTTCGTCTAGGGATTTGCACTGATGGGGTCAACGTACATAGAGGCAACAGAAACCATAGTGGCTGACCTATTTTAGCAGTAATTTACAACCTTCCACCTTGGATATGTATGAAAAGAAAGTTCATCATGCTTTCCTTATTAATATCCGGAGTGCCCGGAAACAATATTGGTGTGTTTTTACATCCTTTAGTTAACGATCTTGCATCTTTTTCTTAGGCCAGGGAGCCAACATATGATGCATATAAACAAGAAATGTTTACACTACGTGCAGTTGTGTTATGGACGATTAATGATTACCCTGCTTTCGGTACACTATGTGGTTGCCCTTACAATGGATTCAAAGGTTGTGTAGTGTGCCGGGGCGACACTCAGTGTGTTCGACTTTATCACATAAAGAAGCAGAGTTATGCTACCCATAGAAGGTATCCATCAAATGACCACCCTTTCAGAAAACAAACAAAGACTTCAACGGAAAATAGGAGATGAGAACCGCAAAAGAGCCTATGACAGGGGAAGAGATATTCGACGAGGTCAAAAACATTAAGAATGAATGGGCAAAGGGATCATAATCTCTAAGTGGGAGTAAGAGAAAAAGGGATAACACAACACCGCAACCATATTGGAAGAAGTTCAACATATGGTACCAACAGCTCAGCTATTGGAAGCATTTACCTGTCCAACATTGTACTGATTTGATGCATGTTGAAAAGAATGTGGCAGAGAGTATTGTTGGGACGTTGCTGAACATTCCTGGTATGGCAAAAGACGGATTGGCAGCTACATAGGATTTGAAGTTTTTAGGTATTAAAAAGGAGGTGTAACAGAAAGTAAAAGGCAACAATACAAAACTGTCTGCAGCATGCTTCACATTATCAGCACAAGAAAAAGACGTGTTTCTTGAAAAATTGTGTAAACTGAAGGCTCCACTAGGGTATTGTTCCAACTTCTCTAGTTTGGTGAATCTTGAAGAAAGGAAGCTACAAGGTCTTAAATCACATGACTATCACATGCTTATGCAACAGTTTCTGCCCCTTGCAATACCGTCCATCATGGCAGAACCAATGAGAAATACTATAATCAGGCTTTGTTTTTTTTCAAGTCAATTTGTAACAAGGAAACCATTGTAGAAGAGCTTGATAAGATGCAGAAAGAGCAAATAGTTACATTGTGCCTGTTGGAGAAGTACTTTCCTCCATCATTTTTTGATGTCATGGTTCACTTAACCGTGCACCTTGTCAGTGAGATAAAATTATGTGGGCCACCATGCTTTCGTTGGATGTATCCCTTTGAAAGGTGTATGAAGGTTATCAAAGGGCATGTGCGAAATAAAACTTATCCAAAAGGGTGCATTGCTGAGGAGAACATTGCGGAAGAAACAATCGAGTTTGCCAGCGAATACCAAAAAAGCATCAAGAGTACTGTTGGTATTGCACATGATAAGCATGATGATAATGGGGAGACAATTCTTGTCACATGCGCTAAATCAGTTGAAGTTTCTCCTGACCTCTTTAAGGGAGCACATTTCTATGTGCTGCAGAATACGCCCGAAATAGCGTCGTATATCGAGTAAGTATTACTAACATATATACTCTAGATTAATATATATATATATATATATATATATATATATATATATATATATATATATATATTCACAATATGTTATACTCCTACTTGCAGACAACACATGGCCTCTTTGAAAAGACCAAATTCCTGGTAAACGCCATGCATTGCTGGAGAAGGAGCATACCTTAAAGTTTGGTGACTGGTTACGTGACAAGGTAGATCTTTTTATTAAGTCTTCTATAATTTTTAAAAATCTTTTATAGTTTCTGCAATGTAGGTGAATCTAATCTTTGTAATGAAATTCAGGTTGAAAAAGATCTAGCGGTCTCCCCAGGTTCTATAACGGAAACCGTGAAGTGGATTGCACATGGAGCACACCGCAACGTTTACAAATACGTCTCACACGACATCAATGGTTTTGCATTTCGTACAAAATATCATGATGGTAGAGTTTACTAGAACAGCAGGGTTGGTGTAGAGGCGGATGACATGCACATCAAAAAAGACGTGGTGACCTACGAACAAAACATTTATTTTGGGGGTTTTGCAAGAGATATGGGTCCTATATTATCATACTAAAAGAATTCCGGTCTTCATGTGTCGATGGGTTGACCGTAAACATGTCAAGCGTGATATTCTCGGTTACACGTCGGTCGACCTAAACAAATTTGGCCACAAGGATGATCCGTTCATATTGGCCTCGCAAGCACACCGGGTGTTTTATGTTCAAGATCAGCTGGATAGAAAAACGCATGTTGTCCTCATGACTCTACCCAAAAATTATAGACAATCGTATGATGAGGTCAATGAGGAATTTAGTATGGTAACTTTCCCTCAAAAGGGTAATAGATTGCCACGTGTACAACCAAATCAACTGCTTCGTAATGAGTCCCTGGATTATTACTAGAGGTCCGGGGAAAAGCCTACAACTATTCGTGATGGAGATTGAACCCTTCATAAAACTGCTAATTCAAAACCAACAGTTCTGTCTATTGTTACAGAACTGCTGGTGAGGTCGTTGATCATCAGAGAGCACCTGCAAAGAACTGTTGGTTACAATAACTGAGGACTCCAGAAGACATATTATGGCGATGGACATCGATGTCGGGGGTTGTCGACCAGCATTTTATTTTCAAACCCAGCAGTTGTGTACATTGATACAGTAGTTTGTTCGCCTAGTTAGATGTTAATAATGTTTAAAATGAGTTATGATACATGATATCACCAGTCTTTACTTTGTACTTATTAATTCAAAGTAAAGAAATATTGGTTGTTTTTAATACTATTACTACTTATACAAGCCGGTTTGTTGAATTCATTTGATCTTTTGGCTATTTTGGTCAATTGGTGTCAAGTTCAAATAGAAGTGCAGGTCTACTTCATTTGGTTAAGTTCAAGTGTAATGTTGAATCCAAATAAGCAATAAATATAAAATACAGCATCATGTTGTCTCAGTTAATCCACTTTATTTCCATGCAGTGATAGTCATCATCAACACAGATTTTAATAGAATAACCAAATTATATTAATTATATTTATAGTTAGTATAATTTACATTAGATTATAATCAACTAATTACTAGCTAAAACCTACCATCAGATTCCATATCTGAATCTACATCCATATCTATCATCTCATTTTCTTCTGGATTAGTTCTTGTAAGAGAAGGCATGATACTCTCCCACATGCCGTCTGAGGTGTAGGAGGAGTCCTTAAGCCTTCGTAGGTGAAGGTTCACCTCAGTATGGAATGCCCCATAAACGGACACAGCCTTGAAGTCCTCTATGGAGTTCAACCCATGCATGCAACCTTGATGCCCCAGGCTTCCATCACAATGCTGAAATAGTAAGCAGTAGTGTACCCAAGAAAGCTAACCATTTGGTTAACTTGTTGGTACGTGAAGGTTTGAGGGTGGACATAGTCCACATACCTCACCCTTTGATTCTTCTGGATGCTGGAATTAAAGTGGAAAACGATGGTGAAGAAGGTGGGGTCGTAGTAGATGGGTGCAGCCTCACCCTGTTCTCGTACAATCCAACTTGCATTCATTTTCGGAAAGTGCTGGATTGTGAATTGTGAGTTGCTAGATTGGAGGCGATAGGGGAAATCAGAATCCCTGAGTGGTATTCAAACACCATCGAAAACCGATATATCTCCCTAATCGAGAAATTGGAATTGGCGGCACAAGGAACTAGAAAGGCAATGATTACCTTGCCACTCGTCAATTCACCGTGTAGCCATTAATTACATTTGGACACACTTTAAAATATTTAACTATGACCATTTATCACTTATAGCCACACATAATAAGTGTATCCTTGACAATAAAAAACTTAGGAAAGTAAAACTAAACTACTCTTTGGTCACGCGACCTCGTATAAGTGGCCATATGTTTTACGGTTTTAGCCACATTACTAATAAATACAATGGTTTTTCGTCATATTTGGCCACATTATTAAAAATGGGGCTAACAAATGTGACATTAGGTCACACAACGTAATATAAGTGGCTATATCTTTTACCTTTTAGACATCTCTTATCAATACAATTGTAAGTCCTCGGTGCGATAGTGATCGATACGAGATCCGCACGAGGTCTAGGAGTACGGAATCCTCCTAGACTCGTTTATGAGGTTGGAGACGAAGAACACGATTAAACACAAACAAACAAACATACGAGCGAAATAAACAAATCTGCAGATCCTTTATATAATATTCAAAACGCATTACATACCAAACGAGAAAACAAAACATGGCCTACCCGAGGTGAGCTCTACCTCTGGCCTGCCCACACGACTCTCTCTTTCTGTTTCTCTATATGCAACTAAACAATTGAAAAATTGAACTACAAAATTTTTCTGGATACCAAATCCTAAACATGACACACGTATATATAGATACAAAAACTCGCGGGCTTGGGCTCGGGCCTATGGTGAAGTTGTTCTAACTTCACCAACACGTGAAGTTGTTCTAACTTCACCAACACGTGAAGTTGTCTCCCTCCACAACTTCACCCAACTAGTCGGAATTGCATAGAGACGGTCACAGAATGTACCAACAGACTCCCCCTTGACCGTTGCTCTCAATTCTAACAAACACAAAAGATCATCTGTTACAAAACACGCACCAACAGATTCCCCCTTAACTGATGATCTTATGGGTTCTTCTCCTGTTAAGACACGATCTTCAGACATTGCATTGTGATCTTCAAGGTTGAACTTCACATATACACGCAACATCAATCTTGTCTTCAATCAGCAGTGTCTGAAGCTGTCTTGTAGCTTCACAAATCTACCAATCACCTGGCGTCTTCCATATCATATCTCCCCTTCAGTGTAAGCCCCTCCAAACTATATCGATCGAGATCTTTGACCTGCATCCCGGTGCCTAATCGATCATCTCAACCATTCGGTTAGTAATATAAGGTTCAATATTCAACTACTCAACAACAAGTGACTAGTTTCATCACAAAACCACCTTGACATAATCTAACACACTTGACCATTAATATATAACGGGTTTCCTCATTTGATATCGCAAGCCACTAAAATTGGCCTTACAATCACCCCCTTGACTTATGATATCAAAAACTTCGTTGAACCATGTCTCGCATCTTCACGAATCAACCCGATAAAGCCGAAGCATCTTCAATCACCAGGGATAACGATCAAATGACTTTCTTATTATTTCAGAGAATGAAATTATTTAAGTAGCTCAACCCTAATAAATAAGTATCCCAGATACTCGTATCCCACGTTTTCAGGTTGAGAGCTTAAACAATTTAATTCCCTATTAAATCCAACTTGTTCAAAAATTATCACCTTAATAAATAAGCATCTCGGATGCTCGTATCCCACGTTTTCAGGATCTAAGTCTCGAACGCCTTGAAAATAACATAAATAATATGCTTTGAACACGATCCAATAATGACGAAAACCCGAACAAAATTTGACTTTCTTCAGTTGGTCAACTCCAAAAAAATATTATCACCAAATTTTTCCTCAATGATCCTCTCTTCATATGAATGACATATGAAAATTTTCGTTCAAAAAAATTTCCCCAATTTTTTTTTTTTTTGGATAATCATATCTTGAATGTCGGAGGAAAGGAAAACATGACCTACGGGTGAACATCGCATAACTTCGCCTGTGAACTTCACCTGATAACTTCACCCCTCTTTAACTTCACCAGCTGATAACTTCACCAGCAAATAACTTCATCACCTGTTAACTTCACCACCAGATAACTTCACCCTTCATTAACTTCGCCTGGCATTAACACCTGACTTTAACTTCGTCTGGCTATAACTTCGCCTGGATTTAACTTCACCTCCTACTAACTTCACCAAAACCCTAAAATTCGATCGACAACTTAGCCAAAACCCTGTAACTTCGCCGTTTCCGTCTTCCCCAACAAAAATCAGATATGAAACGTGCCAGAAACAACAAAACTCAGATCTCAAACCATAGCATAAGAGCTTAAGGCTCTGATGCCATTTGTAAATCCCCGGTGCGATGGTGATCGATACGAGATCCGCACGAGGTCTAGGAGTGCGGAATCCTCCTAGACTCGTTTATGGTGTTGGAGAAGAAGAACACGATTACACACAAACAAACAAACATACGAACGAAATAAACGAATCTTCTGGTCCTTTATATAATATTCAAAACGCATTACATACCAAATGAGAAAACAAAACACAGCCGACCCGAGGTGAGCTCTACCTCGGGCCTGCCCACACGACTCTCTCATTCTGTTTCTCTATATGCAACTAAACAATTGAACAATTGAACTACTAACTTTTTCTGGATACCAAACCCTAAACATGACACATGTATATATAGATACACAAACTCGCAGGCTTGGGCTTGGGCCTATGGTGAAGTTGTCCGAACTTCACCAACAGGAGAAGTTGTTCCTAACTTCACCAACACGTGAAGTTGTTCCTAACTTCACCAACACGTGAAGTTGTCCTAACTTCACCAACACGTGAAGTTGTTGTTCTAACTTCACCAACAAGTGAAGTTGTTCTAACTTCACCAACACGTGAAGTTGGCTCCCTCCACAACATCACCCAACTAGTCGGAATTGCATAGCGACGTTCACAGAATGCACCATCAACAATAGACGTTCGTCATATTGGGCCACACTATTAAAACATGTGGCTAGTTAAATGTCATAGTTTTCCCTTATAGTGTGGCTAATACATGTGTTTTTGGTCACATGTATCAAAGATCAAACAAACTATGACTGTATGTCACATTTCGCCACACATTTTTATAATGTGGCTAGCTTAAGTCACAGTTTTTTTTCAAAGTGTGGCGAAAAGTACTTGGGTCGGTATAGAATGGTCACATGAAGAAAAACATGTGTGGCCAAAACTAGTCTGGAAGGTTTTCAAATGCGGTCAAAGACCATTTAGCCACACATTTAAGCCGAAGTGTGGCAAATCTCCCTTACCACATGTGTGGTTAAAAGTCGTTTTTAACGTAGTGAAAGTTATCTTCTAGAATTCTTCTAAGTGTAAGTTCGTGCAAACAACACTTCATCAAGCAAGGTTGTTCTTCAAGTCGAGCAAGGTTTGTTTTAGTGCAAACCCTTGACTTAACCAAGCGGAAACCAAGTATTTTGGTGGAATGAGCAAGGTTTAGTAATAAACAGTGGTCCAACCATACTTGAAGGATGTTGTTAAAGAAATTATTCTCTAAGAACTTCCAACAATCAAGGTTCAACCCCGAGCAAGCTACAGTATCGCCAGCACACTTAACTTGTTCAAATAAGTTCAAGACAAATGGTTGAAGGGATTAATGAAGAACGGGTTTGCACGCCGGATTTAATCAAGCAAAGTTTGATATTATCATGAAGTTTGAAGTCTGCTTGAATAATATTTTGAAAATATTCTTAGTAAAGCTTACTGGGATAACTGTTCCAATCACACTTATGGTTACAAGGTCTGCTCGAAAAGGAAAGAAGCTTACAAGCTTGCTGGAAGACCTGTTTACACTTTTAATATTTTTGAATACGATTGAATATATTATGTATCAATCATTAGGGTTTCTAGAAGATGTCAGGTGTGCCTATTTAAGAAAACTTTAGGGCAAATTTATGACAACAGACACTAAGCGAATATTGAGTGATTTGACGGCTGACAGCTTTCTCGTAAAAGGAATATTTCATACGAAAAGTAGCCAGACACTAAACATTCCACCTAGAAACCCTAATAGATCTTCATTGTATTCTTGATAATATTAATGGAATTATTTTGAGTGACTTGTGTTTTTGTTTTATTTCTGTTCGTCTAGCAACACTTTGAATATCATTAGTTCCGCCTTTGATGTTCACTGGATCTTCAAATGAGCAGACCTCGTAACCGTCTTGTCAACACGTTGTTGTTGGTTACGAGACTGATTTTGTGGTTGATAGATAGATCCTGAAATCCTTTGATGAATTTTGACACCTCAAGTCATATTCTCTTTCTTCACTCTTTTGCATGAACTCCATGGCAGTAAGATTATTATTTATGAAGAAACTATTCTCTTTCAGTACTAGCAGAAAGGTAGAATATGAGCTTGGTAAAGATTTCTTCACGGTGTCAATCTGATCACATTGACTCGGTTCCATCGTCAAATTGGCCATCTTAGCAATTAAATGACAAAACCTTGTCAATATTTCTTCAACAGTTTCCACTTTCAACAAACCAAAGTTTCTGAACTGAAATTTGAGGTTTACTTTCTTGTTTTCCTGGGTGTTTCTCATACTTCTCATCCTTAGGTGTTGAAACAATGCAGCACAAATCTTAATACTTGCAACCTGATGAAAGATATTTTTAGGTAAAGCCATTGTCAAGGTTGAGTAAGCCATTGTCTCAATTTCTAAAGATTTCTTTTCTTTAGCTGTGTAAGATAATTTTTCTCAATATAGTTTGTAGTAGGTTCACCGAGCATCTGAGGAGTATACAAAATATCTAAGCTACGAGTACAATCAGGATGAACATATCCCAAATGTGCTTGAAACATCAGTTCCCACTTTGAAAAATCACACAGCTTCATAAGCCTCGGGCATTTGGAATGAGATCCAATCTCAGCATCTATGTTCAACATCTGTTTCATGAACATAATCTGAGAAGCCATAGCATAAAATTTTGTCATATTTGTGATAGTTTATGGGTAAAAACTGTTAAACTTGAAAGTTTAGGGTTAAATGTGTCAAATTGTAAAGATCAAAGGTAACGAATGTGAGATACTTTAATAAGGAATGAGTCTGTTTTGGGTAACGAATGCGATGGTTATTAGTGACGAATGAATGTATAACGAATGTCACTGTTCAAGAGGATGAACAATAATGAATGAGCAATGTTATTCAAACGAATGAATAATAGTTTATGAGTGATAACAAATAAGGTTTTTTTAAATGAACGAATGTGGTACTGTTCTAACGAATGGGTTGTTAGATGTGGTGGACAGTTGGTAAAAACGGTTACAATTGCTACAAGAATGAGCAGTTATTCATAACGAATGGACATTCAAAATGTAACGAATGCACACTCATATCTTCAAATCTTCAACCAATTTCCAGATTCAAACCAAAACCAAACACACTCCATACTACACTAAAACACGTCAAACTCATCCAAAACTAAACCAAATTCCACAATTAACCAATCGAAACACTTGTCTCGTCATTCCAAACACACTCAGACCAATCCAAACCTCAATTACAGTCCAAATCAACATCAATTTTGACCTAAACAAGTCAAAATCACACTATGTTCTTGTCGGAATACAATAATACTTCAAATCCTTTAATTATATCTAATGGATACAATTAAACCTTCGCAGATGATCAGAACATCATCATGAATAATCCTAACATCAATTTGAATCCAATTAACATGATCAAATTTTAGTCCGAACAGTTCTAAAACTGAAATTCGATACAATTACTTCAATTAAAAATAATTAATACTTCAATTTATGTTATTTACTGTAACATTCGTTAATTTTCAAACCTAAAACCCGACCCATTTTAAATTTTCGACGTGATTCGGTTACTTATACATATACTCATATGTTACATATTTCATACATAACAGTTTTTCTTTTCTAAAGTTATTTAATAATATTAATCATTACTATATATATATATATATATATATATATATATATATATATATAAATTGTAACACTCATGATTTTTTTCTTTATTCAAATATCACATAAATAACATTATTGATGCATAACCGAAGTACATCCTTTAAATTTAGTTATGTCATAATAATTTTTGTCACATTTATTTTTACCTAAAATTATTTATTTTTAAAAGATGAAAAATATCTTCCTACACCATTTATATTTTGGTCAAACCTCCTTCCCCAAAGCACTTTCCTAATCATTTTTTTCATAAAATTATTCTTAAGAGTAACCTCCTCATTTTAGTATAAATAAGAACTCACTCTCACCCCTTTTATTCTTTGCACCACTCTTTGAAAAGTTCAAGAGAAATATTTCTTTATTTTTCCATTTTGAATGTAGGATTTTAATTATTCAAGTCTTCTTCATCTTATTTCTATTTATTTTAATTCTTGTTCGCACTAGTTAATCAAATGGTCACATGACCATAACACAATAATGTCTAGGAATCCACATAATCCATACACCATGGTGTATATGGTGGATGAGACAAAGAACAAAAGGAGATGATCGATTACACGAAGGTCACACTTGAAACGTACTTACATATTTATTAATCAGTTTTGAATCTTTATTTTTTTATTCAAAGGACCCAAGGGTTTTTGATGATATATGCACATAAAATTTATATAATCATATCCAAAAGAGTCAATAATTTTATTTTATCAAAATACTTTTCGAAATCGTTAAAATATTGCTTCTGCATTATTTCAATTTTGACATTAGATATAGCTGTCAAAGAAATAAGCATATCTTGTTCTTAACAAACTGAAAAAGTGCAATACCAGATTCTATGATACACTTCATTGCAATACGGTTCTAAAAATTTTTTTTACGCATTTTAAAGATTTATATAGATTGATTTTGATGTTTCTTTCGGTCGATAAAACGAATTTCATATTTACGTCTCATGTCACGCAAATCATTCACGTTTCGCAACATGTCTTCTTGTTTTCCTCGACGTCGCCTTAAAAACTCAACTCGCAAAGTGACAACTCCTATTATCGAACTATTGGCCATCGAAACCCGTATTAACCATGACAGTTGATCCAATAACTATGCTTAAACTGATCTAAAACCCAACACAAATCTTGGACACTCAAACGTACCCCAACAAAAATCTTGGCAGGGGACACACCCTTTGTATAACATGTGTAAATCCCACCACTCCATTAACATACAAGTGTGATAATTTCAGCCACCACCTCTTACCAAAAACCTATACATATTCAATATCATATATTCCCACAACCTGTTACCCAACCATTTATCCCAACTATATGCCTTATGCTCATACTTCAAGTATGCTATCATTGCAGTGACCCGAGTACCCCCACAATACTCAAAGAGGCCTAACTTGTTTCCACTATGCAACATCTTAAACCGCATCCTCTAACCACTTGGAGCTCACTCGTAGCCTTACTCCCCTACTTAGCCCCTTCATACTCGTCATGTATACTTATTTCTATTATTTAAAATAAATCAAGACGTTTCTCCGCATTCAATATATATATTTTTTTCTTTTTTACGAGCACCTTATACTTATAATTTCAAATCCTCAAATTATTTTAAAAATAGTTCATTAACAAGTACTTAATCAAGTTGATGTTCTTCAAAAAGACTTTAAGTCAAACATATGGTTATTATTATTATTATTATTATTATTATAATTATTAATATTATTACTATTATTATTACCATTAGTATTAATATTTACTACTATTCTTATTATTAGTATCGCTATTATCATTATTATTTCATTACTACTATTATGGTCACTATTATTATTATTATTATAATTACCATTATAATTCTTGTTATATATAATATTCTTTTAAGTTAAATGAAAATGTTAAATAAAGTAAAATCGTTGTTTTAAACAAGTCCTAAGTCTTGAGGTTATTATATTATCATCATAATAGTTCTATCAAAACAAGTTATTTTTAGTTGACGATCATCTTTAAAGTTTTCATAGGACGCTGCCATAAGGGAAATTCATAAAGTGTCGCAAACTTAGCACTAGCTAAGATTTTTTTTTTATTATTACTAAGCTTTTTCAAAAATTATTATTATAAAAGCATCGTTTTTTTTTTTGAATTACATGAATTTAAGCAAATTTTAAAGAGAGCATTTGATGTTGGATAACACACTTGCTTTTCGTATCATTTTTATCATGTTTTAATTGCTTTTTAGTTTAATTATTAAGTTTTATGGTTTTTTTATGCTTGATTTTACAAAATTGAATATTCACTTGTAGGTTATGAAAGTTGGTGGAAAAAGAATGAAGTTTGAAGACTCTAGGGGCTTATTTGAGCAACTTTGAAGACTACAACTCAAGGCCCGACCCAAGCCCACAAGTTGAAGCGTTAGCAAAGATCATGAAGGACTTGCAGGTGAAAAGTAAGTTGTGCGAGATCTGTAGCGCGGGGCATGATACTGTTCAGTGCCCCGTAGGTTTCCAGGAGGAGGCAGTCGACTTCGTTAATAATCCAAACCGAAATCAACATTCTTTCAATTCTTATAATTAGGGGTGGAGAGGTAACCAAAATTCCAACTGGAGGAACGGAAATCAGTCCGGCTTCCAACAACGTGAGAGCCTATTCCAGGATTCCGGTGAGGGAACGAGTAGTGGGGAGAAGAAGCCCACGTTAGAGGAGATGATGGCACAACAGAGACAGATGCTGTCGCAACTCATGACTCGAGAGGACTCCTGTCACAAAGAAACTCGAGAGAAATTCCGGGAGCACGAGTCATTCATGAGAAATCAAGGAACGTCAATTCAAAACTTTGAGCGTCAGATAGGAGATATAGCAAGTCGTCTAAATGAGAGGTCGCCAGGTACACTTCCAAGTAACACTTTACAAAATACGAAGGCGTTCGCGAAGGCTGTGACGACAAGGAGAGGTGCAGGGGCACGTAGCGAGCCCGTGATTCAAGAGGCGACGAGAGGAGTCGTTAACGAGCCTGCGGTAGATGTAGAGGAGCAGGTAGACAAGGAGATTCAGTTGGAGTCTCACCGGCCAAGGTGCATCAGAGGCACAACCCCGGAAGTTCAGCACAGGCTGAGAACCAACCATTACCCAGCACACCACTGAGAGTCTATAAACCTAGACTTCCATATCCCGGGTGAGTCCGTAGGGGTAGAGACGAGGAGCAGAACTCCAAATTTCTTGATCTTCTGAAGCAACTTCATCTTAAGATTCCTTTCCTTGAGGCACTTACGCAAATGCCCAAATACGCAAAGTTTCTTAAGGGTATTCTTTCGAACAAAGAGAAGTTAGCCGAAGTCTCTTCCATTCCTCTGAGTGCTGGTTGCTCTGCAGTCTTGCAGAGAAAGTTACCAGAAAAGATGTCCGATCCTGGGAGTTTCACAATTCCCTGCATCTTGAGTGATAATACGGTCGTCCATGCTCTGGCAGATCTTGGTGCCAGTATTAATCTCATGCCATATTCTGTGTATCCCAAGTTGGGTCTAGGCGAACCGAGGCCCACCCGTATGAGTATCCAGATTGCTAATCGTTCTGTGAAATACCCCGGAGGGGTGGTGGAGAACATGCTTGTTCGTGTCGACAAGTTCATCTTCCCGGTTGACTTTGTCATCTTGGACATGAACGATGACGTTCGTGTCCCACTCATCTTAGGCCGACCATTCCTTGCCACTGCACAGGTATTGATCGATGTCTGCGAGGGTAAATTAATCTTAAGAGTTTGGGATGAGAACGTCACCTTTGACGTTCGACAGTCACTGAAACACCCCAAGTCTGCTGATGACTCCTTATACTTTATTGATACCATCATGGAGCATGTCGGGGAGTTTCTCAGCGAAATTTGTGGAGGATCTGCCTCCGACACCCAGATTCTCGATAGGGAGATTCCGGAGATTGAAATGGTTGCCGTAACCAATCAGTCCTTAAATGACGACACCGAGTCGCATACCCCTGAATCTGGCGTGTCTGCTGAGATCGTACAAGACGATCCGATGGACCGACCTTCAGTCGAGAGTCCTCCTTCTTCCTTAGAGCTTAAGGATTTACCTTCCCACCTTGAGTATGCATTTTTAGATGAAGAGAGGAAGCTTCCGGTTATCATTGCATCTGCTCTGACCGAGGTCGAGAAGGAGAAGTTGTTGAGGATGCTACGAGAGCACAAGGAGGCTATTGCATGGAAGATTATCGACATCAAGGGTATCAACCCTTCATTTTGCACTCATAAAATCCTCATGAAGGAAAATTTCAAAACTGTCGTCCAGCCGCAACGGCGGCTTAATCCGAAAATGCAAGAGGTCGTAAAGAAGGAGATCATTAAACTCCTTGATACGGGGATCATTTTCCCCATTTCTAATAGTGCTTGGGTGAGTCCAGTCCAAGTGGTTCCTAAAAAGGGTGGCATGACTGTCGTCACCAACGAGAGGAACGAGCTTATTCCCACGAGGACTGTAACAGGATGGCGAGTCTGCATCGACTATCGCCGACTGAATGATGCCACCAGGAAAGACCACTTTCCTCTCCCATTCATTTATCAGATGTTAGAGCGTTTAGCAGGTCAGCAGTACTACTGCTTCCTAGATGGTTTCTCCGAGTACTTCCAGGTTCTGATAGCTCCCGACGACCAGGAGAAAACCACTTTCACCTGCCCTTACGAAACGTTTGCTTACAAACGTATGCCGTTCGGACTTTGTAACGCTCCGGCCACATTCTAGAGGTGTATGGTGGCCATTTTCCATGATATGATCGAGGACTCCATGGAGGTGTTCATGGACGATTTTTCCGTATTTGGGAGTTCCTTCGATCATTGTTTATCAAATCTCGAGAGGATGATGTCCCGCTGCGTTGACACCAACCTAGTCCTTAACTGGGGAAAATGTCATTTCATGGTTCGCGAGGGCATTGTTCTAGGTCATCGAATCTCAAGTGCAGGGATAGAGGTTGACCGGGCAAAGGTCGAGACCATTTCTAATCTTCCCCCGCCTACTTCTGTGAGATCAATTCGTAGCTTTCTAGGTCATGCCGGGTTCTACCGCCGGTTCATCAAAGATTTTTCTAAAATCGCGAGACCCATGACCAAACTTTTGGAGAAGGATGCTCCATTTGTTTTTTCTGAACAGTGTATCGAGGCGTTTGATCTTCTAAAAGACAAACTCGTTAACGCCCCAATCATGGTTGCTCCCGACTGGTCGTTACCATTCGAGTTGATGTGTGATGCGAGCGACTTCGCAGTCGGAGCGGTTCTTGGACATCGGAAGGATAAACATTTCCATCCGATCTACAATGCGAGCCGGACCTTAAATGGCGCACAGGAAAGCTATTCCACCACCGAAAAAGAGCTTTTAGCTGTGGTGTTAGCATTCGACAAATTTAGGTCCTATCTGGTTTTGTCCAAAATGATTGTTTATACGGATCATGCCGCTATTAGATATCTTTTCAGCAAACAGGATGCTAAGCCTCGTCTTATCCTATGGATCCTTTTGCTTCAAGAGTTCGATATAGAGATCCGTGATAAAAAGGTGGCCGAGAATGTGGCGGCTGATCATCTTTCACGTCTAGAGGGAGTTGATTTAGGAGATTCGGGAGTTAGGATCGACGATCGTTTTCCGACGGAGAGTCTGATGTTTGTTACTGCATAAGAAGAAGGTTTTCCATGGTTTGCTGATTTCGCGAACTATCTTGCTGAGACCTCCCAAAGATGCCTTACCAGCAAAAGAAGAAATTCTTTGCTGACATCAAATTTTACCTTTGGGACGATCCATATCTTTTCCGCATTGGTGCTGATCAGCTTATTAGAAGATGTGTAGATGTCAAGGAAGGATGGCAAATTTTGAGCCATTGTCATGTGGGACCGACTGGAGGTTACCACGGTGTGAGTTCTACGGCAAAGAAAGTCTTTGATTCTGGTTTTTATTGGAGGTCTATCTTTAAGGATGCTCATCTGTTCATTAAGAGTTGTGATCGTTGCCAGCGTGTCGGCAACATTTCTTCTCGAAACGACATGCCCCAGAATGCCATTCAAGTTTGTGAGGTTTTTGATATTTGGGGTATTGATTTCATGGGAACGTTTCCATCTTCGCGTGGAAACAAATACATACTTGTGGCAGTCGATTACGTGTCTAAGTGGGTTGAGGCCAAAGCTCTACCCACCAATGATGCCCGAGTGGTAGTCCGTTTTCTAAAAAGTCTATTTGCTCGTTTTGGAGTCCCGAAAGCCTTGATCAGTGATCGAGGTACTCACTTCTGCAACTCGCAGATGGATAAGGCGTTGAAGTGTTATGGGGTCACCCATCGGCTTGCGACCGCCTACCACCCACAGACTAGCGGGCAAGTAGAAGTGAGTAATCGGGGAATCAAACGTATTCTCAAGAAAACGGTTGGTTTAAATCGTCGGGATTGGTCCGACAAATTAGATGACGCTCTGTGGGCCTTCCGTATAGCCTACAAGACTCCGACTGGTTCCACACCATTTCGGATGATTTATGGGAAGGCCTGTCATCTTCCTGTTGAATTGGAACACCGCGCTGCATGGGCCCTTCAAAGGGTTAATCTTGATTTACCCGCCGCAGAGGGTAATCTTTTCCATCAATTACACAAATTAGAGGAGCTCCGGGATCACGCATATGCACAATCATTTCGGTATAAGGAGCATACGAAGGAACTGCATGACAGGAAATTGAAGGGTAATAAGCAGTTCAAGTGTGGGGATAAGGTTTTACTGTATAACTCACGGTTGAGGTTATTCCCGGGAAAGTTGAAGTCCCGATGGTCGGGACCGTTCACGGTCACTGAGGTTTTCCCGTATGGCACGATTGAGATACAAGATCTAAGCGGGAAGTTTAAGGTGAACGACCATAGATTGAAGCACTACATAGGAGAGCCGATAACTGATCAGACAGTCGAGGTGTTCTACCTTGACTTATTCACCGAGGAATAGGCGTGATGGGTGCATCACTCGGAAGACAGCCGAGTTGTAGATTTTTTATTATGATTCTCTTTATTATCTATTTTTATTTGTTTTATTTTTATTTGTATTTATAAAAAAATACAAAAATATGTTTATTTTTTATGTTTTTGTTTTCTGTTTTGTACTCCGCTACATGCGAGCGAGTTTGAGTTTTTACAGGTATTATTATGCGCATGGTAGCTCTGATGGCGTTTTGGAACTGGTTCACCCGAGGTTGCGGCCGCGAATGAAATGCTATACGGTCGTTCGTTCGAGTCATACACAGCTGATGAAGAATCTGCATCTAAACCAGGGGAGTAACCCGTTCTCTATTTTAATTTCTGTTCTTTCAAGTTTTAATTTTATGCTTTACGTGTTATTTTTATTTTATTTCTTTTCCTTGTTCTCATCGAGGACGATTTCGTTCTAAGTGTGGGGATGAGAATTTATTTTACTTAGTTGTAGAAAAAAAATTAAAAAATAAAAAGTTTGCTCACTTGTTTTTCGTTTTCGTACGTTGTTTATGATTAAAAAAAATGTCCCTTGTTTTTAGTTTCTTTTGCATTAAAGTGGGAGATGATGATATTTATCGGAAATCGGTTTTTCAAACTACTAATAATATGAGATAAATAAAAGAAAACGCACTTAACTTGGGATGTGTTGATAGGCTCAGCCTTGAAAATGAAAAGACAAATTTGATAAAACGGTTAAAACGGAAATCTTTTGTGGGTAAAGCGTTTTGTCCGTGGAAAATAAGCAATGAAAGGTCGAGCCATACTCAAGCCACAAATTTTGGTATGAAAAAGTGGAAGTATCATGAGTTTTAAAAATTTGAATACGTTATCATATGATGCTTGGGTAGGTTTAACGTTAGAGTATGTCGTGTAGCCTGTGATATAAATCTTAAACTGCTAGTTTAGTGTTTTACACCTCATTGGCGTATGGTTTTATAACCTTAAATCCTGTATTGATGGGATGCTTCGGGTCCAGAGACCATGGGTCTGTATGCAATCTATTCATCTGGGTATTCACAATTCCTAAGTGGGGTTATGGATATTTAAAATAAAGCCAAAGAGCAAATCCTTATAAGTCTATAAACATGATCACAAAAGTACAAAAGTACAAATACACTACAGACTTGATCATCCACGCTGTTAGCCATGTGGGGTCCCCTTGCTCGCATCTCATTACCATTAAGAAACGGACCACAAGGGACACGTTACATGTAAGCCCTACAGATAAAATTTTGCATACTCACCTATGGTGATGGTTTCGGGGGTATGTCATTACCATTAAGAAACGGACCACAAGGGACACGTTACATGTAAGCATCATTACATGTATTGCTTGATAACGGGGGTATGTCATGTTGTGGGGAGCACTAGCTATAAATTAATTGAACCTTAATCGTATCTAATGGCTGCTTGGTAGACTTTGATGCTTAAGCTTAGGTGGATAAACAATACCCTTGATCCTCTTAACTATTCATAAAAAATTTGAGCAACAAAAGTTTTTATTCTTCTAATTTTGAGGTTTAAGTCAAGTTGGGGTGGTCTGATCCGGTAAAAGCTGAAAATAAGCGGGTCTTAATTGTGTAAACCACTGAGTAATATCATTGTCAGATCTTATTTGTCCCGGTAAAGATTAAAGCATGGGTTTAAGTGGACAACAATATCGGTGATCGCGTTTTTTGCGTTTTTCTGAGCTTTAAAACTTAACCTATATGTTTGTAAGATTGTATATTCCGATTCTGATCCAAATGCATTAGACTTTTTCAGGGACGAAAAAGACTTAAGTGTGGGGATGTTTGATGTGTTGTATAACACACTTGCTTTCCGTATTATTTTTATCATGTTTTAATTGCTTTTTAGTTTAATTATTAAGTTTAATGGTTTTTTTAAGCTTGATTTTACAAAATTGAATATTCACTTGTAGGTTATGAAAGTTGGTGGAAAAAGAATGAAGTTTGAAGACTCTAGGGGCTTATTTGAGCAACTTTGAAGACTACAACTCAAGGCCCGACCCAAGCCCACAAGTTAGAAGCCTTATATGCATAATATATTAATTAAACAAAAGAAAAAAGAACCCTAACAGCCCAAAAGAATCCCGAAATCAGCCCCCAACTAGTAAAAAAATAACCCTAAAAGCTCCCATTCAAGAGGAAAAATTCGTTTTTTGCAATTCTTGAGCCAAGGGAAGATGAAGGTGGCTAAGGACAGTTGTGGACAGCAGCCACGGGTCATATACATTCATAATCTCAGCCTTATAACCCTAAGTAATCATCCATAAACTTTGCCCTTTGTTCAAGAACCCTAACTTGTTAAGTTTAAACTTTTTGTTGGATTGTTTTGCAAGTAATTTGAAGTTTGACTTGTGTTTGATTGTTCTTGATCATTGAATGAGTTTTATTATGTTTTGGTTGAGTTATTTGATGTTTATCTTAACTATATGCCGCTGTCCAAAATCAATGTTAGGCTAAAATAGTCAGTTCTACCTAGGTTAGATGATTGTTCTTAGGTTTTAGTAAGTAGTTTGGATTGTTGATGATCATGGCTTAAATTTTTAATGTAAAGTTTGGTTTAACATTGAATTAGGTTATGTTTAGTGGCTGTGAATTTGTTAATTACACTTATAAACCTCTTGCTTTAATTAATTGAATGAGTTTTGATTGATTGTTGCTTGTTAGGACTCTTTACTTAGTGTTTACGGTTTGTTTGCGGGCTGATCAACCGTAAGGTTTAAGTGAGTGTTTTAATTGAATATAATCAGCGGGCAGACACCTTCCTTGAGACCGAGAGGTGATAGGAAGTAAACTCGTCTCATAGCTTTTACTTATTAGGATTAGGATCGCACGATAGCGGGTTCGGTTCTTGTCGGCATTAGAGCACGTTAACAATTCGTCACCCGGTTTGTTCTTAAAATCAACTAAGTGTAGGTTAGGGCTTGTTAGTGAGACCGAGAGGTAATCTAGCTTCCTGAGTGAACCTTAGTTGTGTCATTCTTTAGGAACCGGTGCCGTGAGATTCTACAATCCAATAGCTTACTATACCTTCAATATGATTCTTACCTAGGTAGACGTTTTCTCCGATTTCAGTAAAGTTTCCAAGTTTCGTCAAGAGTTTAATTTAATTAAGTTAAGTTTAGTTAATTAAGTTAGTTAAAGTAAGTTAGGTTAAGTAGTTAATTATATTAAAAATAATTTAAAATATATTATTCTTAGGTGAGTCTTATTTAGGGTTAAGTATTAGATACGTTTTCACGTGTCCTTGTGTTCGACACTCGTACTTCCTTAGTGCTATACTGTTAGTGATCGGTACACTTTCCGGTTTTGTGTGGCTTCTTTAGGAATTTCGTTTACTAAATTTAAAGCTTATTTGTAAGCGCAACGTTTTACACACATCAGCATTTCCTCTTCCCCTTTGTCAACTCCGACAAATTCAGTTGAGAAATTATGGCACTACCCTCACCACAACCTTCATACCTCAAAGTATCGCAAGTTTTGAGAAATTATGGCACAAAGTCTTGAGAAATTTGTCTAAGTATCGCAAGTTTCGTATATTTTTATTTTTATTTTATTATTAATTTCTTTTTTCATATATATATTATTCTATTTGAATATAGCCAACGCAACTTTATATATCAAATCCTTTCGAGGATTATTTATGAAGTTTATAACTGAGTTTAGATATTTGTGATTTTCGAGCCATTTTCATTGCCATTCATGGTTGAATTGCTGAATTTGTTTATTATATCTCAATCTCGCATTTTATGACCGATTTCCCATAACCGTAACCGATTAGTGGAAATTGAGATTTCAAACATGTTTAGGTACATGTTGAATTTATATTACTTTTACACGAATTTTTTGATTATTTTTTTGTTTCTTTATTTCATCCAATATTTCACCGAATTATTTTCTTGATGTCTCATCAATCTGAGACCTATGTTTTAATTTGATTTCGAAGTTTCTAGTATATACCTGGTTAATCTTGCTGTTATTCAAAATAGATATTTTATGGGAAATTTTCATTCGTTAGAAGTTTCAAATTGATGTTTTACGTTGTTTTGACTCCAAGAACTCAAACTATTTTGATATTTCGATATTAAAGTTTCATTTATCAATTTTATGCCAATATGTTTTCGATTTACTTGTTGATATTTTGTTAGAAGAATGTTGCATTTAATTGCCATGTTATTCTCGACCAAGTTATTTACAACTAATTACTGTGATGGTCATGACTTTGATGTTTAATCCGTGTTGTTATTGATAACCTAAGTTTTCCTGATTTCCATGGTATTATTTCAAGAATCAAAACTCTTATTCATAGATTTTATTATTCTTGAACTTCAATGTTTACATTTATAACGATATTACTGACTTCGAAAGTTTTATTTATTTATTTTTGTTATTTTGAACCCCAATAGCTCATCTATCAAATCCGGATTTTGAATTATAAAGTTTTTGTACATTAAAGAGTTCTCTTTCATTGATGTCTTGCAAAACCACACAATATGGCAAACCATCTGGACAATGCGACGAACCAAGTAATTACGGGTGCACACGTAATTATCAAAGTCCTCGCATGGAAATCATAGTAAGGACAGTTGTGTGCAATAACTCAAAACTTGGAATGATTCTAGAAAAACGGGACAAATGCAATATGATAAGGGCATGGTGGATACGCCGCTGGTACATCCTATATATATATATAAGTGTGCTTGTCATATGTCCCATTTGTGGCGTCCTTCGGGACATTCAAAGATCGACGTTATTTATTTTATTTAAACGTGCATAAAAAGAAAATGTTTATACTTTTTGTTAGGCCATGATTTTTATACTGAGGATTCTTTAACCTTGACTGTCTTATGGATAGTTTATCCTTGAAATATGTATCAGGATATAAAGGATCGACGATCCTCGGTATTAATTGTTTACTAATGATTGCATTTAGTATGGTGATGTGTTAGACATGTATAGCAACCTTAAGACATACTTGTACGAGTTATCCTCACAGAACATACTCTAGCCGGAACGTGGATCCAGGATCCTACTTCAATGTAGCTGTTAATGAACGAATTCGTGTGAAGATAAACATGCAAATATCAACAACGGCTATGAGACTCATTCTTCCGCTTATCTCGCTACTGGATGGCTATTGGCACGTGGTCAAAGGTCATGGAGCGGCTAAGTGGAGAACTTCCGGATAGATAGGAAATATGGTTATTGTTGTTATCTTATTTAAAACGAGCTATGATCGAGTAGAAAAACACATGTACTGACACACACACTAGAGCAGAAGCAAACATTCTCTCTACATACTAGCTTTGTTTGTAATCTCGATCATATACTCCACAAACACTTGTAACCACCTTTTATCTATCAATATAATCGACGGTGAAAGTTTTCACCGTCCGAGGGTTTTTGTGCTGGGGAACACGATAACCACATACTCATCGACCAAAGGTTACCTTGTTGATCATTGACTAAAGTACTTCGACCAAAGATTATCTTATTAATCCTTGACCAGAGTTATTTTACCAACGATTACCTTGATAAGCTTTGACCGAAGTAAGACTATCTTGGTTAAGGGCTTTTTCCCTCGGGATCAAATCTTTGTGTTCACCAATAATACGCTTATAAACTTGTCGTTATCGAATTAGCACCTTACCTCACATAATAGATTTGGATACTTGATCCTTAGCTGATTTTTGTCTAAAACAATTTGGCACCCACCGTGGGGAAATTGGTGCTATAATACGAATTATTCCTATCAATTTATTTTTCATACCCATATCACTTGCAATGGCCTCTCAATCCACCTCTGCATCATCAACTATGTCGTCTTCGGTTTCTCTCTCCTCAAGGACCTTGCTGCCGATTCCTCCACCAATCACGGGAGCACCAAAGGCTGCTACTTCTGGGAGCAAGACACAAATACCAGTCTTCCAGAGCTCGAGAACAACCGCCGCTACTTTGGTGGTAAACTCTAACAATGACGTTTCTTCTATGTTTTTGCAGGTGAAAGCATATATGGAACAACAGAACAAGACCGACCAAAGGATCCTGTGTGAGATCGAAGACATCAGAAAATCCAAGAGGCCATCAGAGGATCTCCCCCCCCCCCCCCGATGCCTAGGATGCTGGATTTCACCCGTCCATGATCTTTGGCTCAACTTCCGCAAGGATCATCCATCCTTCAACAAGGATCCATGGGTCCTCAGACTCAAGGATCCTCAATCTTTCAGCAAGGATCATCCATGCTTCAAAAAGGATCCATGGGTCCTCAAACTCAAGGATCCTCAGTCTTTCAGCCAGGATCATCCATCCTTCAACAAGGATCCATGGGTCCTTGATGTGTGTATAATGATGCTCTCACAACTAAGCTTTAAATTTATTAAACGAAAATCCTAAAGAAACCACACAAAAACGGCAAGTGTACCGATCACTAATAGTATAACACTAACGAAGTCCGAGTATCGAACACAAGGACACTTGAAAACGTACTTAATACTTAACCCTAAATAAGAATCACCTAAGAATAATATATTTTAAATGATTTTTAATTATTAACTACTTAAGCTAATTTAAATTAACTTAAAAGACTCGAATTTAGAAAATTAGACGAAACTTTGAAAATAAGTCTGATCAATGGGAAAAACGTCTACCTAGGTAAGAATCCTATTGAAGGTATAATAAGCTAATGGATTGTAGAATCTCACGACACCGGTTCCTACGGATGACACAACTAAGGTTTACTCAAGAAAGCTAGATCACCTCTCGGTCTCACTAACAAACCCTAACCTACACTTAGTTGATTTTAAGAACTAACCGGGTGACGAATTGTTAACGTGCTCTAATGTCGACTCTCCTCTCGGTCTCACCGACACACTACCCTAATGGAGACGAATACTACGCAACCAAGGATAGAGGAACAATTTATATCAACTTAAACTAGGTCAACTAATCGCTCACAAACCCAAACCTGACAAGAATCTGAACCCGCTCTCGCGCGATCCTAATCCTAACAAGTAAAAGATATGAGACGACCCTACTTCCTATCACCTCTCGGTCTCTAAGAGGGTGTCTACCCGCTGATTATATTCAAGTAATACACTCACTTAAACCCAATGGTTGTACACCCCGCAAAAACACTAAACACTAAGTATAGAGTCCTAACAAGCAACAATCAATCAAAACTCATTCAATTAATCAAAGCAAGAGGTAATTGACTGTAATTAACAAATTCACAGCCACTAAACACAACCTAATTCAATGTTAAAACAAACTTTACATTAACAATTCAAGTCATGATCATCAACAATCCAAACTACTTACTAAAACCCAACAATAATCATCTAACCTAGGTAGAACTAACTACTTTTGCCTAACATTGATTTTGGACAGCAGCATATAGTTAAGATAAACATCAAATAACTCAACCAAAACATAATAAAACTCATTCAATGATCAAGAACAATCAAACACAAGTCAAACTTCAAATTACTTGCAAAACAATCCAACAAAAAGCTTAAACTTAACAAGTTAGGGTTCTTGAACAAAGGACAAAGTTTATGGATGATTACTTAGGGTTATATGGCTGAGATTATGAATGTATATGACCCGTAGCTGCTGTCCACAACTGTCCTTAGCCTCCTTCTTCTTCCCTTGGCTCAAGAATTGCAAAAAACGAATTTTTCCTCTTGAATGGGAGCTTTTAGGGTTATTTTTTTACTAGTTGGGGGCTGATTTCGGGATTGATGGGCTGTTAGGGTTCTTTTTTCTTTTGTTTAATTAATATATTATGCTGTAAGGCTTCTAACTTGTGGGCTTGGGTCGGGCCTTGAGTTGTAGTCTTCAAAGTTGCTCAAATAAGCCCCTAGAGTCTTCAAACTTGCAACTTTTATTCATAAAAACTCATAACCTACAAGTAAACATCCATCTTTGTAAAATTAAGCAAAAACAAGCTAAACCTCTTAATAATTATACTAAAAAGCAATTAAGTCATGATAAAACGATAAGGAAAGTAAGTGTGTTTTACAACACATCAGTCCTCAGGTTCAAGGATACTCGGACTTCCAGCAAGGACCAACTAGCTTCAACCATGGGTCGATGGGTCAACCAACGCAAAGTTCCTCGTTGTTCCAAAGGGGATCAGGGATACTTCCGCCAGGGTCCTCCGGGATTCCTTTTCAAGGATCCTTCTTTCAGGATCAAGGATCCTTTGGATCCCAACATCAACAATCTTCCAAAGTCCATGATGGGGACATAATACCCATGAAAACCATAGCCTCTGGAGGACCCACTCCGATTGCTGACTCCTCTTATCCCAGATACTCGTCTGGAATGCCAAACTTCACCAAAAGAGAGGTAACTGGTACGATCCTATATCTTTAGATACTAACCATGTTCCCATGCATGATTCAGGTATCAACCAGGCGATGGATAAGGAGTTACAGAAGCTAAAGGATATGATATCCAGTGTCCCGGGAGTGATACGTCAAATTTCTGAGATACCGGAGGGAAGTCACAAATTATCCAGATTCGCTCCGCCCATTTGTGATGCTGAAATCCCGAAGCAGTTCCAAACTCCTAACATGAAGACGTATGATGGGAGCACCGATCTTGAGGAACATGTTGCCCAGTATAAGGAAAGGATGGAAATCAATCATGTTCTTGAAAGACTCAAGGAGGCTTGCCTTTGCAAAGTATTTAGAGCCACACTAACGGGAGCTGCACTAAAATGGCTGCTAAGTCTCCCCCCTTTCTCGGTTACATCTTTCTTTCATTTAGTTAATTTGTTTAACACTCAATTTTCCTGTAGTCGGAAATTTGAGAGGTTAACCAGTTTTTTATATCGTGTTGTTCAACCTAGTGATGAGTCCCTTAGGGATTTCGTTACCAGGTTCGGCAAGGAAGCTCTAGAAATCCCAAACCTTGATATGACTACTGCTGTTGAAGCATTCAAGATGGGAATTCAAAAGAGCTCCCCTTTTTATGATGATTTAGTGATGACTCCATGCAGGACATTAGATGAAGTCAGAAACAGGACATTAAGATACATCCGATTAGAGGAAGATAAGAAGATCCAGGATCGTCTTGGGGGGGACAAACGAAACAAGAAACTCCCGAAAAGAATAAAGGATCCTGGAATAGGAACAACAATTCGAAGCCGTACGCCAAGTTCAACAATCAGAACGTACGGGTAGTTGAAGAAGGAGATGATGATGAAGACTATCCTTGCATCTCCGACTATTGTTTCTCTGTGGATACTCATGGATTGATCTGTGCCATGAAGGATCTTGGAGAAAAAGCGAGGTGGCCTCGAAAGAATGAGAAGGTTGTCGGCTTCAAGGACAAGTCTAAGTGGTGCGCCTTTCACGAAGATTTTGGCCACGCGACAGAGGAGTGCATCGGTTTAAGGAAGGAAATTGGGTACCTCCTGAGCAAGGGTCACTTTAAAGAACTCTTGGGAAGGAAGAAATCCAAGATCCAGGATCCTGGAGATCTTCCACAAAAAGCAACACCACCGCCAGATGCTCATGTGATCAACTTTGTCTCTAGAGACTACGAACTGTTTAGAGATTCTTGTATCATAGAAGAAAGTACTATGGAAGAATACGTTGGATATTGAGAAAAGACCGCTCATCCCCACTACTAGAGTAACTGATCAGAGAATCTTTTTCAATTCAAGGATCAAGGATCCTCATCCGGACAAGCTGGATGTATAAGCAGTCAATTTCATCTCTGGAGGTTCAGACATATGTGGAACTTCTTTCTCTACAGCAAAAAGACTCGCCAAAGAGATCAAGATGGATAACGGGGATCATCCAATAGTGTCGACCACATTAACAACATACAAGAGGACCTTCTTCGATGAGGAAGACAAGCTGAACATTCAGGATCCTCATCATGACGGTTTGATTATTACTTTATTTATCTCTAACCACTATGTATGCATGATCCTAGTGGACGGTGGCAGCTCGGTCAACATTATCCAAGATGATGTCCTCAAGAAGATGAACATCCCGGATTCAAAAATCCTAGAACATCGATGCTAGTCGGTTTCAGTGGTGAAACCAAGAAGACAGTGGGGGACATCAACCTCCCAATTTATATTGAAGGGTTAAATTCATATCAAAAATTTTGTGTAATAGATAACCTTTCCTGTTGTAATGTTATTTTATGTAGGCCTTGGCTCCATGGAATGAAGGCTGTAGTCTCTACTTATCACCAATTCATCAAACTACCTACTCCTTGGGGAGTTGTGAAGATAGTGGGTGACCAAGCGGAGGCTAAGAACTATTACTCTTCATCAATGAAGCCAACAACCAAACAAACTATAGCATAGCAACTACAGCAACATCCTAGGGACGTGCTGGAAGCTCGGGAGAAAGACCTTAAAGAAGTATCATTGGACCCCGAAGATCTAGAAATAAAGGTGTTCCTAGGATCCAGTATCCCCAGTAAGATCGAGGAGGATATAATATCCTTCTTAGGGCGAAGAAGATCTGCTTTTGCCTTCAAGCACTCTAACATGACAGGTATTACAAAAGAGGTACTCACGCATAAACTCAGCCTTGATTTAACTGTGAAACCAGTCCATCAGAAGCGAAGGAAATTTTCTCTTGAGAGGAACAAGATCATACAAGAAGAAGTTGAAAAACTTCTTAAGGCCGATATGATCAGAGAAGTTCAGTATCCTCGATGGCTAGCTAATGTGATCGTTGTTTCAAAAAAGAATGGAAAGTGGAGGGTGTGTGTCGATTTTACGGATTTAAACAAGGCATGCCCCAAGGATCCTTTCCCGTTACCACATATAGATGCCATGGTGGACGCAACGGCTGGACATGAAATGCTCACCTTTATAGATGCTTCCTCTGGATTTCAACAAATTCAGATGGAACCATTTGATCAAGAGGATACAACATTCATGACTTCAACCGGAATATATTTTTATATTGTTATGCCGTTTGGACTAAGAAATGCAGGAGCGACGTACCAAAGACTAGTCAACATGATGTTCAAGGACCAATTGGGAAAGACTATGGAGGTATACATAGATGATATGGTGGAAAAGTCGAAGAAAGCAGAGGATCACCTCAGGGACCTTGAGGAATTATTCAATATCCTTGACCACTATAACATGAAACTGAATCCATCCAAATGCCACTTTGGTGTTAAGGCTGGAAAGTTTCTGGGATACATGATCACAGAGAGGGGAATTGAAGCAAGCCCGGGGCAGATCAAAGCCATCATCAATCTCAAGTCTCCTACAAATGTCAAAGATGTACAGAGACTCACCGGAAGAATAGCGGCTTTGAATAGATTCATTTCAAGATCCTCCGAGAAGTGCAAAGACTTCTATTATATCCTTAGAAAGAACAGAAATTTGAGTGGACTTAAAGGCATGAGCTGCACTCAAGGCATTTAAGGATTACTTATCCTCAGCACCAGCCTTGATGAAGCCTATAGATGGAGAACCCTTGTTTCTCTACCTCACAGTGTCAGGTAATGCAATAAGTGTCGTCTTGGTAAAGGACCATGATGGTGAACAACACCCTGTGTATTATGTAAGTAAGAGTCTTTTGGATGCAGAATCCAGGTACTCCCATTTAGAGAAATTAATTCTTGCACTTATTATGGCCTCTACTAAACTGAGACATTATTTTGAAACTCATTCTATTTTGAGAACTAATTATCCTGTAAAGAATGTTCTTAGAAAACTAGAGTTGTCAGGTAGAATGGCTAGGTGGGCTGTAAAATTAAGTGCATATAATATCCAATACGAGCCAAGAACAGCAATCAAATCTCAAGCACTGGCGGACTTTGTGGTTGATTTCACTAGTGTTCTACAAAAAGAAGCTGACTTGGAGGTCCAACAACTGGAAAGAACCAAGGATCCTTGGATACTCTTCACTGATGGAGCATCCAACATGAGAGGAACAGGATTGGGGATCCTACTGAAATCACCACAGGGGTACATATTACCCCAATCCATAGCTTGTGAGTTCCAGGAAACAAACAATGAAGCAAATGTATGAGGCTCTAATCGCAGGTTTCCAATTAGCCAAAAACATGAGGATCAAGTATCTTCAAGTTTATGTATATTCTTTATTGATAACTAACCGCTTTAATGGCTCATATGTTGTTAAAGGTGAGAAACTAATAAAATATTTAGATGTTGTGAAGGAGTTATCGAAATCCTTCGAAATATTTAGTATTACACAGGTACCGAGGGAAGAAAACGTTGGGGCAGACGCCTTAGCAAACTTAGCCTCATCTCTGAAGATTCCTGAGGATTTGAAAATCCCAATAATCCACATTCTCTCACCAGCAATAGGAGAACAGGAAGTTGGAGAGATAACAAATGACAAAGAAATTGTGCTCTGGGATCCTTTATCCTCAAATAACAAAGGATCATGGATCCATCCTATCAAGAACTACTTACAGACTGGAGAAATTCCAGCCACAGAAAATCCCAAGTCCTTCAAACTCAAGGTATCCCAATATATATTATTAGATAATATAGTATATATAAAATCTCTTGCAGGTCCATATCTGAGGTGGCCACCTCTCCTTTACACTCGAGGTACTATCCTATTTCTCTTGGCCTAGCCAACGATTAGGTATGACCCCCGATGGTCATATCCCCTAAGGTTTAAAGGTTTTCACCTTTCTCATGATCGCCAGTTGCGCACGCTATCCAACATATAGTTCGGGGCAGCGGGACCAGTACACGCTTAGTGGCTAACAATTTCTTTGTCTCCGACTATATGGAGGATCCTACGAATTATGGTAGACGTACCATACCTCTGGTTTATAACGTTTTCACGTTATCTCACGTTTAGGCTAAATCCCGGTTTGGGCGAGTCCCTAGTTAATATCCGTATCTTTGGGCCAGTCCCCAATTTGGGCTTGTCCCCAGTTTATTTTACGGAATTGTCCCCAGTTTGTTGGGCTTGTCCCCAGTTTATTTTATGGGCTTGTCCCCAGTTTTTTGGGCTTGTCCCCAGTTGCACGGGCTTGTCCCCAGATTACACGGGCTTGTCCCCAGTTGCATGGGGTTGTCCCCAGATTACACGGGCTTGTCCCCAGTTGCACGGGCTTGTCCCCAGAATATATATTGGGCTTGTCCCCAGTTTAATGGGTTTGATCCCAGTTAATAATATGAATTCTTTGCAGCGGATTTTTTAAGTTTTTTCTGAAGATCAAGGAACTAAGGATCCCGGATCCTAATGCTACTCTTGTAAGGATCATTAAGAGTTCAATACTTCTAGTAACTTAGGTCTATCTAGACCTTCTGGTATGATCTTTGCTAATTAACTTATGTTTGATATTTGTCGCATTAAATTTGGTTATTTCAGTTTGAAAGGCTATTCGCTTAAAGTTATTTGATTACTAAAATCTTTAGCTATTTTCAGGATACTTTATCCTAAAACTTGCCCTTCAAGGAAATTCTCTGTTATAAATTTTATCAACTATTAAGGATGTCTTATCCTAAGATTTATGATTTAAGGATATTCTTTTCTAAATATTTTTTCCTTAAGGATATTCAGTTCTAAACTATTTTCAAGGATCTTTTATCCTAAAAATCTTTTACTCAAGATTATTTGTCAAACTATTAACAATGCTAAACTTATATTTAACAAGTTTTTGAAAATAAATAACAAGTAAATAGTCAAAAGATTTATTTTAATTAAAATAAGACCCAAGGACTTATCCAAAATCCTTAACACGGACATCACCATACAAAAAGATGGACCATCCATCCGGGTTAAGTGAAAGTTACTAATAGTTCGTAAGTGCAGGGAAATTAAAAACAGGGGCAACAAAGGCTTCATCCGCACAAACAGAGGATCCCTCCACCTTTGTCACCCCCGCAGATTGTCATAAGGATCATGGATCCTTTAATATCCTTCATTGTCCACTTAAACTGCATCTTCAACCGCAGCATCACCTTCTCCCATGCTAGCTTCAACCGCCTCCTTGACGCCACTAGTCCCAGCCTCGGTGTTCTCAACCATTTCCTCATCATCCTCGCCACCAAGGTCGTCAAGAGCAGCCTTCCATTTCTCCACATCCCAGGCCGACTTGTCGAAAGCAGGATCACCGGCCTCCTTCGCCATCTTAATCCACGCCTGGAATACCGACCTGGCAGCCCACACCTTGGCTTCATCAGTCGCCTGCTCCACTGCCTCTTGACGTTGGGCTTCGGCTGCTGATATCTGATCCTCCAATTGTTTCTTGAGTTAGATCATAGCTTTATCCTTAGCGGCCACAGCTTTCCCTAACCCTGACATTTTCTCGCTCATCTGAAGGATAGTCTTTTCGTAGTGATCCCTCATGGCAATCACATCCTATAAATAAATTTCATATCAAGGTTGGGCAATAATGGATCCTAAAGCAATAGAGGATAAAGTACAATATAATTACAGAGCAGACGATGTCACAATGAGTCTCAGGATCAGAGGATCTTTTCCTCTTGGAAGCTGCGGACTTGGCTTTGGTCGTGGCAGTCTTGGGCTCGGAGCTAGTGCCTGCCTTTGAAGCCTCCTTCTTGACAGTAGGAGAAGTAACCATACAGTCTACTTCGTCTAGGGTGAACTTGAAGGCGGACTTTCCAGATTTCTTGGTGCCTGTAGAAAAAGAATCAACAGATAAGTATTCTATTTTATTTTATTTACCTTAAAAATTATTAACTTACTTGACATGCTTGAACTTGAGGAGATATCACAAAAAATTTCAACAAACCGAGTTGAAAGGTTCTAACTTCGGTATCCAGTGCTAGGAACCGTTTTGCTTTCTCTTCTGTTCCAGGTAGCTTACCCAATGATGCGAAGTTCTCAACTGCAGACAACAAAAAAAGAATGAGGATTAAAAATAAAGCATAAAGGATCTTGCTATTCCTTAAGGATCCAGGATCCTACCCTTCGAGACCCATGTTGAAGGAAGATCAGTCCCCCCTGGTATTGAGTCACGTTTTACAAAGAAAAACTGATTCCTCCACACGGAATCATTTAGAGTGGCTTTTAAGATCGGATGGGGCTGTCGGGGCTTGGATTTGAAGATGAAACGAGCAGGACCATGGGTAGTTAGGGTATACAAATATGACAACTCGAGAAGGCCAAAATCGAATTTCTCCTCTTTGATAATTCTTTCAATAGTGCTCAAAACCCTCCAGATCATTGGCATAGCCTGTATGTAGGATATACCAGTAGAGTCGAAGAAACTTTGGGTAAAGGATGGAAAAGGGTACTTGTAGCCGATTAGAAATGGAGTCGCCGGGAAACAGATCCAAACTTTGGAATACACATCGCTTCTAACACTGGATTCGTAAGGTCGGAATAGGGTTTCTGGAGGAAACAATGTACGAAAGTCTTCCACCTCGGGATCCGTAAGCTTGTAGATTTCAAAAGATGAATTAGTGAGTAGACATTGGGGTTCCATTTCGGTTAACTCAAAACCTTCGAAGGTTTGTTCGGAAGGTTTAGAAGGGGCCGGAGAAGAAGAAGATGAAGCGGCAGACATGATTAAAGAAAATAAGAAAGAATGGAAGAAAGAATACCTGATGCTTCGGATGAAGGCGTGTATATAATCAAAGATATAGGGCGGCATATATAGACGGTTATAATTAACCTTTAGGGCTAAATGGTAAATAATCTGGCAAAACCGTCCCATCTATCAGTTTTTTCAGAATTTTGAATTTCAAAATAACAACTGTATTCCACTGTCACCCGCCATTTTAGGGGCAATTGTTAGGCCATGATATTTATACTGAGGATCTTTTATCCTTGACTGTCTTATGGATAGTTTATCCTTGAAATATGTATCAGGATATAAAGGATCGACGATCCTCGGTATTACTTGTTTACTAATGATTGCATTTAGTATGGTGATGTGTTAGACAGGTATAGCAACCGTAAGACATACTTGTACGAGTTATCCTCACAGAACATACTCTAGCCGGAACCTGGATCCAGGATCCGACTTCAATGTAGTTGTTAATGAACGAATTCGTGTGAAGATAAACGTGCAAATATCAACAACGGCTATGAGACTCATTCTTCCGCTTATCTCGCTACTGGATGGCAATTGGCACGTGGTCAAAGGTCGTGGAGCGGCTAAGTGGAGAACTTCCGGATAGATAGGAAATATGGTTATTGTTGTTATCTTATTTAAAACGAGCTATGATCGAGTAGAAAAACACATGTACTGACACACACACTAGAGCATAAGCAAACATTCTCTCTACACACTAGCTTTCTTTGTAATCTCGATCATATACTCCACAAACACTTGTAACCACCTTTTATCTATCAATATAATCGACGGTGATAGTTTTCACCGTCCGAGGGTTTTTTTTGCCGGAGACCACGATAACCACATACTTATCGACCAAAGGTTACCTTGTTAATCATTGACTAAAGTACTTCGACCAAATATTATCTTACTAATCCTTGACCGGAGTTATTTTACCAACGAGTACCTTGATAAGTTTTGACATAAGTAAGACTATCTTGGTTAAGGGCTTTTTCCCTCGTGATCAAATCTTTGTGTTCACCAATAATACGCTTATACACTTGTCGTTATCGAATTAGCACCTTACCTCACATAACATATTTGGATACTTGATTCTTAGCTGATTTTTGTCCAAAACACTTTTAACAACTATATGTACTACTTGTTTTCTTTAATTATTTTATTTTATTTTTATTTTTATTTCAGGAAGAAATTTCTAAAAGTTGTGAATCCTGTAACATTCGTTAATTTAAACCCAGAAACCCAAACCATTTTAAATTTTCGCCGTTATTTGGTTAATTATACATTTACCCATATGTTACATATTTCATACGTAATAGTTTTTCTTTTCTAAAGTTATTTAATAATATTAATCATTACTAATATATATAAAAATAAAAATTATAACACTCATGTTTTTTTTCTTTATTGAAATTTCACATAAATAACATTATTGATGCATAACCAAAGTATATTTTTTTAATTTAGTTATGTCACAATTATTTTTGTCACAGTTTTTTTTACATAAAGTTAATTATTTTTAAAAGATGAAAAATACCTTCCTACTCCATTTTAAATTTTGGTCAAACCTCCTTCCCCGAAGCACTCTCCTAATCAATTTTTTCATAAAAATATTCTTAATAATAACCACCTCATTTTAGTATAAATAAGATGTCACTCTCACCCCTTTTATTCTTTGCACCACTCTATGAAAAGTTCAAGAGAATTATTTCTTTATTTTTTCATTTCAAAGGTAGGATTTTAATTATTCAAGTCTTCTTCATCTTATTTCTATTTATTTTAATTCTTGTTCACACTAGTTAATCAAATGGTCACATGACCATAACACAATCATGTCTAGGAATCCACATAATCCATAAACCATGGTGTATTGGGTGGATGAGACAAAGAACACAAGAAGATGATCGATTACATGAAGGTCACACTTGAAACGTTCTTACATCTTTATTAATCTTTTTTGAATCTTTATTTTTTATTCAAAGGACCCAAGGCGTTTTGATGATATATGCTCATAAATGTTACATAATCATATCCAAAAAAGTCCGTACTTTTATTTTATCAAAATTCTTTTCGAAATCGTTAAAATATTGCTTCTAGAAATATTTCAGTTTTGACATTAGATATAGCTGTCAAATAAATAGGCATATCTTATTCATAACAAACTGAATTATAACATCCCAAAATTTCAATAATCATAAATAATATATTATTTCTTATAATAGACAAGTTTACTTTGGTTAATAAAGAAATAATAAAATATTAAAGATGGAAAGATAAGTAGGCCAATTAAATGGATTTAATTATGAACCAAAATGGAAATATGGGAATTAGGTCCATGGAATTAAGGGAGTATAAATACCCCTTAAACCCTAATCCTTTTCATTTCCATGCATTTTACACCCTTGCCTACACCACTAAACACACACACTCTCCCATCATCGGCCGAGAGAGAAAGAGAGAGATCCAAGACCAAAACCAAGCCGAATACCGATAGATATTGGTTACACGAGCTAGATACAAGATAAAAGTTGACAAAAAAGTTAAACCGTAACCTAAAAATGTTCAAAGGTACGTTCTCGATCCTTAAAGCTTATGTTTTTATGGACGGTTAGCCATGGAATTAAGCCCTAGAGTAGATCGGGTATAAACGAACCATAAAGTAGCAAACTTGATGTTAAAAAAACAAACTTTTGGTTATGAGCGGCTCGATTAAAGAAACACTAGATCTAGTTTTGAACATATTTAGCCCTAAAGGTTCAATATTTATGCCAAGGGCAGGATAGATCTTGATGATGGATGGGTAATGGGTGTAAAAGATATAAGAAGAGTACCTAATGTTATGAATTAAGCCCTAGAGTAGATCGGGTATAAACGAACCATAAAGTAGCAAACTGACGAGGATTTATCAGCCATTTAGTTCTCGGCCATTGAGTTCTCGGCCACTGAGTTCTCGGTCAAATAAGAGTTCTCGGTCAAACATGGGAATTCGGTCAAACCTGGGTTCTCTGTCAACATGGGTTCTCTGTCTTGAGTTCTTGTCCACCCAGTTTCTGTTGGGTTTGGGCCTAAGCCAGTTGGACCCAGATGCTTCAATGTACAGTTGGGCCTGACCATACTAAGTCCACAAGTTTTTAAACCATATTCTACCTAAAACAAACTAGTCCATCATCATAGACTAATCAAGACAAGCCCACCTTAGAAAATACGTTGGTTAATTAAAATACAAACTTAATTAATTATACAGTTAATTAAAAAATACATATTTAACAGTTAGCCGAGCTCAGTTAAAGAGGGGGATTAGTATTGGCTCTGAGCATAACAGGATCCAGGTGAGTTTCTAGCCCCAGTTCCTCGTTTTATTTTCGGGGTTGTGTGCATACTCGATGTGTTAGTTAATAAACTTACCTTAAGTGGTAAGTGTATGCCAATTATGATATATGTGAAGGTAACGAATGCCTGACGGTACGTGAACTATACTCGGATATTGCACGTATTGTCCGGTGATAGCTTGAAGATGTGATTATTTATATATGTTGTAACTATGATATGTATGTTATAGATTATGAGTATGGAAGGAAGTATATGTATATATATATATATATATATATATATATATATATATATATATATATATATATAATTATAAAATAAAAGAAAAGAAAAGTATGAAACGAAGGAATTGATGCTAAAGGGTGGCAGGCCCTAATAATATCTGTGAAGGAGGGTGGCAGACCCTAATAATATATATGAAGGAGGGTAGCAGACCCTAATAACCTAATAATATCTGTGAAGGAGGGTGGCAGACCCTAATAATATATGTGAGGTTATAGGGCGAATAGCTCTTTAAAACGTATAAGTATGTATGTAAAGTAAGTTTAAATATGAAAGTACAAAAGAAAGAAAGTATGTGTCACTCAAGCAGTGTTTTGAAACCCAGACCGAACCGGCCGGTCCGACCGGTCGGACTGAGACACACTACAAATAGCGGTCCGGTTCATGGTAGTAGCCCATTTTCTAATAGACCGGCCGGTTTTTACGGTTTGCGGTCGGATCGGACCCGGTTAACCGCCAGGTGAACCGGTAAATGTAACTAAATCTAATATTTTAACCAGCATTGCAAAATTCCGGCTACAATTCCGGCGACTCGAAAAATAAGCGAGATTGTGACTGTGAATGAGAAAAAGGTGTAAGGGTGTGAAGCAGTTGGAGATGAAGATGGTGAGATGATTTTGTCATAAAACTTACTTGATGTATGAGATTAGATTAAGTTAGTAGTTATGAGTCATAAGGAGGTAAATGATGACGACGGAATTCAGATTTAGGGTAAAATCACATTGTGTAGCCTTTACCCTGTAAGTTTGTTTCAATCTTTTATTTATTTATAATTTAAATAAATTTCCGTTTCAAATATCTATTTAGTACGGCCACGTTTCTACCTAACATCCTAATTAATTTATTATTTATTGTTATTAATATTAATTATATTATTTTTTTTTCAAATCCTTTTACTTGTATTAGTTTTGTTTATATAAGTTTTAATATATTACTTATTTATTATTAATAATATATATATATATTATTTAAGATGTAAACCGGGCCAAACACCGGTCCGCCCTCCCGGGTCGGTCCGACCTTTGACCCGGTAAGGCGCCCGGGTCGACGTCCGGGCTAGGTCTGAAAACATCGCACTCAAGCAAGCTCAGTAAGAGAGAAAGAAGATGCTAGTTGAAGATAGCCATGTGTCACTCAAGCAAGCTCCGTAAAGTTAATGTGTATGATTAAATAATGTATGTTAATTGCTAAGGAAGGATATGTGGATGTTAGGGATAGGATTAATTGATTGTTTAGATTGACTAACTGTTTAAAGTAGAACCAACACAAATAGACTCATAAGGGGAATTGTATAGGACACGAAAAGTAACGTGATCAGCTAATTATAGCTGGCCACTGTTATTACCTGTTAGCTTTACTATCCTTGTACTAAACAGAACCTTGAGTGATGACGTTTGTGTTTTCCCTTTTTAGAATACGATGGCTGGAGCTAGGGCAGTTGTTGGAGCAGGAGGTCGCATGGGACGTAGTGGCCGGCGTCACCTTGTCCAACAACCTTCGGTAGAAACAGCTTCTAACACAGGAGACGAAGGAAGCGTAGCTGGACGAAACCCAAGAAACAACAAAGGGTTTCAACTTGACCCCACAATTCAAGCAGCTATTGTTCAAGATGTAACAACTGCTGTGAAGAACTTAACTCCTGAAGGGTCTGCTAGAAGTCGTCCTGATCAAGCTGTGGGATATTCTACCCAATCGTTTGGTTAGGAGGAAATGTACTGGTGGGAGTCGGTTGAGCAGAGAAAGAGTCGAGAAGAGATAAAGGAAATGAGGTGGGATGGTCTGAATGAGTTGGTAATGAAGAGGTTCTGTGCTGATTCAAAAGTTGAAAGGGTTGAGATGAAGTTTCTGAATTTGAAAGCGAGTATGATGACACACCGCGAATACACCATTGAGTTTAACTTCCTGTCTAGGCTGGTGCCCGACATGGTGAACACTGAGGCCAAATGAATCAAGTGTTATGTGAGGGGACTACCGCAAAACGTCCGTACGTTAGTCAAAACAAGTAAAACTGCTACTTTTGACTCTGCTGTCGAACTCGCATAGATGGTTTATGATGATTTGGCTATAGACGATGTGGTGGTAGAAGAGAAGAAATAGAAGAAATGGGTTGTTCCTGCTAAACGACATGGTACTTAGATGTGGAACTCCAAGGATAAGAAGCAGAAGGTGTGGGAAAGGAAGCCGTGCAAGACTTGTGGAAAAATGTGACATCCGTGGTAAAACCGAGTACACCTTAGTACTTACAAACTCTAATAAGCGTTTAACCGCTTATTGCGTAACGAACAAACGAACAACCAAACGGGTCTGGTTATGGTCCGGATATCCCAGGGTGATATCTACAAGCGATATATGTGACATTCGTGACAAAACGAGGTATACTATATTCATTACGTAACAAGTAAACGATAAATCAGTTAATTCGTAGTGCTTAAACGAGTAACCGACCGATACTAATTATGACCCGTATATATACTGAGGGGTCATATACGAGTTATATATATATTATAGAGGCTAACATATTGATATTTAGGCCCCAGTACGTTTAAAACTCTTTAAACGAAAAAGGTTTCGTTTATCGATACGCTATAAGCTTAAACGCAATCGTTAATATCAAAACGAGCATTGTAGCATCCGTTAAGCCGAAAAAGATTTATAAAACACTTATATGACATGTTCTAAGCAATCCCTGAAAATATTTTGGAATTTTACAACGATTCAGTACGTTTTTCTTATTTTACAAAAAGAAGCTGAAAAACACTCGTTTTCGCGATGGTTTTCGCACTTGAACTAGTTTTCTTGCGAAAAACCGAACCCGAATTAAATTTTGAACCGACGTTTACGTGTGGCACGAAAACCGAGGCACCATTGGGCCAAAAAGAGGCCCAATGGGCCTTATATACTTGCGGTCGCCCCCTTACATTATTCTACCAAATATATTACCTTGAAAGCTTCTTGAATAAGCCACCTATTTTATACATTAAACATAAAGACCTGACCACCTTCAGCTGTGTTCTTCAAGTTCAGCCAAAGTTTTGAGGTAAACCCTCTAATTTTCATTGATTTCATACTTAATTAACATAGTTTAAACATGAAAAATTAATCCATGATTAGTTTTAAACATGTTTAACCATCCAAAAATCATAAAAATCAAGTAAAATCATGTTTTGATGTTAAACATGTTTACAAACCAGGAACATATACTTTTTTGGTCAAAAACGCGGATTAGAACATGAATATAACGTTTTTACGGTTTGAAAGTTCGGTTTGAACCCAAAACCGAAACCCTAATTATCAAGGTTGTCACATGGATTATTTATGCTTGGTTTGATGTTATACGATATGTAGATACACTGAGATTGCAACCCGAGACCCAGAAAGTCGTTTAAGCTAGCAAAACTCATCGAAAACCGACAAGGTAAACCCGTAACACTCGTTTAAGGGTTGTTTAGGTTAAGGTTGTGATGTGCATATTATTAGACCTTGAAGTTTTTTAGGGACATCAGGGACCATGTCATTGAGTCCCTGTTAAAATTTGGTAATTTTTTGACCAACCGAGAATATTTGGCGAATTTATTACCGAATTGGGACGTTTATTTGGGAAAAATAGCTAAAATACTTCAAAAATTATGAAATTTTTCTGGGAACTCAGATTTAATGTATTTTGATCACATATGAATTTTGATATCATTTGGAGAAGTCTAAGGGTGTTTTGTACATATGCGTTCATGCGAATTTTTATAGCCGAATTTGAGCTGAAAAGAATATTGAACAGGCTTTTTACATTCTGGAATTGATATAGGTTGTTTTGGGACATGATTCTAGTATTCAAGAAATTTTGTGGAATTTTTGGAAATTGTTTGGGATAAACAGACGATTTTCAGGAGAAATATAGCTGATAAAATGAATTTTTATAAATTATTAAATCAGTAAATAATTCCAAAAATATTTTTATAAAAATCTAAATATTTTAATTGATAAGTGGCTAAATTTTCATAATTTAATGATTAACGGTTAATTCGTTATGCTAATTTAAAGATTAAACAAATTCAGTTTCTATAAAAACCGGCAAGTTCGCGACTAACGAACCTGCGGGAATATCAAAACACCAAGAGTGATCAAAAATCATATTTTTGGACTAATTAAGTAAAAACGAACTTTTCTATGAAAAACCTGGACAATCCGGATAGATTGTGCGCGTTTCTTCTTAAATCAAACTGAATAAACGGAAACGGACCCCGAGTCTAATCCGGTACCCCAGTATGTGATCCTTCTTTATGACTTAATCATTTTATTAACCAATACATTTACCCAAGCTTATTTTCCCATAACTGTTTTCTGAACGCGTAAACGAACAACTTGGTCCAGCTGGGAAAACGGGAATCTAAGCCAAGTTTAGTTTTAATTATTAGACATTAAACAACATCAAAGCCTAAGCCTATTACCACTTTCTGGGTGTACCAGCTATACCCAGATTAGTTATACAGCCCAGTTTAATACTGAGATTATAATAATATTAAAATATTAATATTATTATAATATGGACTATAGGGACTAAGTGATAGCAAGGGAAACGAACCCCGTGATGATCTCGCACTGAGTGCATACAAAACCGTGAGTTTCATGACCCCACTCTTTAAACTATTTTACGAACTTTTGGGGTGGAAAGCATGTTTATACACGTTATTTATCTAAACACGGATCATGATATAAAATATCTGAACATTTATATATGAAAAGTCCCTACAAACATAATGACTAACTACGTGCTGATGAAAGATGATTATTATCGTTGATTGATATATTGAGTGGAGATAATACGAATTGCAAAACATAATGAAATTACACGTGACAGCATGTTTATACAAACACGTTATGTAATGTTAAACATAACTAATTTGAGAGACAACGTGGTCTGTAATGGCCATGGGGATAACGTGGTCTGTGATGATTATGGGGTTGTTGTGGGCAGAAGGGGGGCCACAATAGTAACAAACTAAAGTTGAGTATAGCCTATGAGCCAAGTTCTGCTGCAACTTACTAAACTAAAGTTGAGTATGGCCTATGAGCCAAGTTCTGCTGCAACTTACTAAACTAAAGTTGAGTATGGCCTATGAGCCAAGTTATGCTGCAACTTATAAACTAAAGTTGAGTATGGCCTATGAGCAAAGTTCTGCTGCAACTTATTAAACGAACTAACTTGATTATGACATGAATGTTAAGAAAATAATGTGATTATGCGTATTGTGGGCGGATGGGGAGCCACAGTATTTGGTGATACGTGATAAATACTATATGTGTATATGTGTCTATATACATGCTATGTGATTAGCCGTAGGAAATACTATGTGTAGAATATACTAATTATTTGTGTGTACACTATATAATGTTTGAGTTTACATGGAATCATTGTGGGTGGAAGGGGGACCACAGTGGTTGATGTTAACGCGGAACCGTTGTGGGCGGAAGGGGGGCCACAGTGGTTGAGTTTATGTGGAACCGTTGTGGGAGAAAGGGGGTCCACAGTGGTTGGTTAAACACGGAAATTGGAAACAGGTAGTACGAACAAACAATCACGATTTTACCGAAATTTCGAATTTATATTATAAACTTACATGTGTGCATATGCACACACAAGGATATGGCTGTACATATTTATACAACCGTAAATACATATTTTTACATACGCGCGTACATACAAACTATGACTGTATGGTGCGCAGAACTGATTTCGTTAAAACTTATGAAACTCACCAACTATTCGTAGTTGACCTGTTTTGACATGCTTTTCAGGTAATCAGATATGAGAAGTAATTTCCTGTGCGTTACGTGTCTGATTGGTGATTGATGTCGTGGGCATTTGAGTTAGAAGTAAAGTGATTGAAGAACAGGTTAAATTGTATCACCTAGTTTGTAAAAGATGTTAGAACGATGTAATAAATTGTAAATTAGTTAGTAATGTTTCTTTATGAACAATGTATTTGATACCAGTTGTATCTATTGCATTTCCGTTTTACGCTTCCGCAATTCGCTAAACGGGGTGTGACAAAAAATGAACGGTGGTGAGTGAAAATGGTGTATTGGTTCCAATGTGTGCCACAAGTGCGGAAAGACTCATGGTGGAGCGTGCAGACTAGGGTCGAATGCTTGTTACAAATGTGGGAAGGTGGGGCATTATGCGCATGAATGCAATATTGAGCCCACATATTATAAGTGTGGTAAGAAGGGTCACATGGCCAGAGAGTGTACCGAAGCTGGAGGAAGCAGAAAGAAAGATGTTGAACCATCAAGGCCAAAGACCAAAGCCTACATGCTAACCCAAGAGCAAGCCAAACAGATTCCAGATGTCGTGACAGGTACGTTTCTAGTAAATGATATTTCCGCTATAGTATTATTTGATTCGGGTGCTAATAGAAGTTTTGTAGCTACTCCATTTAATAAATTAGCTAAAATGAAATGTTGCCGAGTGCCTGAAACCTTTATAGTAGAAACCGCTAGTGACACCTTGGTTAAAATAATGAGAATGGTTAAGGATTGTTAGATAGAGTTAGAGGGACGTGATTTCCCTGTTACCCTGTATGTGACGACCTTAGGAGGGTTCGATGTAGTTTTGGGAATGAAATGGTTATCTGGGTATGAAGCTCATATAGTGTGTAAGAGTAGGATAATAAGGTTAAAGTCCTTGGATGGTGATAGGAAAGTTCTGGGCTTAATGTCATTTCGATGATAAAGCCGAGGGTTTGTTAAGGCGAGGGTTCGGTGCCTACCTGGCGTACGTTGTCAACGCTACGGCCGAGACAAAAGAAATGAAAGATGTTCCTATCGTGCGTGACTACCCAGAAGTATTCCCGAGGATCTTCCGAGGTTGCCACCGGAACGAGAGACAGAATTCCGGATAGATTTAGTACCCGGAGCCCAACCCGTCGCGAAAGCGTCTTACCGTCTAGCACCGTCTGAAATGAAAGACTTGATGTCCCATCTGCAAGAACTCCTCGATAAGGATTTCATTAGACCAAGTGTTTCCCCTTGGGGCGCACCGATATTATTTGTGAAAAAGAAGGATGGAAGCATGAGGATGTGCATTGATTATCATGAATTAAACAAGCTTACGATAAAGAATAGGTATCCTTTGCCAAGAATTGATGATCTGTTTGACCAACTGCAAGGTTCAAGCTGGTTCTCCCGAATAGATCTCAGACCAGGCTATCATCAGCTAAAGGTAATAGAGGCCGACATCCCTAAGACAGCGTTCCGGAAATAGAGGCGGTATGGACATTATGAGTTCCTCGTGATGTCATTCGGTCTAACAAATGCTCCTGCAACGTTTATGGACATGATGAATAGGGTGTGTAGACCAATGTTGGATAAGTCAGTTACCGTCTTCAAAGAAAAAAAGAAAAGTTATATGCTAAATTTTTGAAATGCGCGTTCTGGTTAAGAGAAGTACAATTTATAGGTCACGTGATAAATCCTGACGGGATTACCGTGGACCCAGCCAAGATCGAGGCTTCCTTGGGTTAGCTGGCTACTATAGGAGATTCGTCGAAAGTTTCTCCAAGATAGCCGCACCGTTTACTGGTATGACTCGAAAGTTGGTAGTAATCAGTTGGGGAAAGTTCCAAGAAGAAGATTTTGAAGAATTAAAGTAAAGACTCACGCAAACTCCAATCCTTACCTTACCCGAGGTGATGAGGATCTGGTTGTCTGTACTGATGCTTCGCATCGTGGGTTAGGTTGTGTGTTGATGCAACGAGGAAAAGTGATATCTTACGCATCTAGACAGTTTAAGGTCCACTAGAGTACTTATCTGACGCATGATTTAGAGCTAGCAGCAGTTGTGCATGCCTTAAAAGATTTGGAGACACTACTTATATGGTACTAAGTGCAGTATATACACCGACCATAAAAGCCTGAAGTATTTTTTTGAGCAGAAAGAACTGAATATGAGACAGAAAAGGTGGTTAGAGCTGATAAAAGACTACGACTGTGATATAAAGTGCCAGGGTGTAACTGATTGCTCACAGCTTTTCAAAGGTTACTATCATGCAATATGAGAAATTTCAATATCTATTTAATAATTTCAAATAAAACAATTATTCATTTCAGTAATCCAAAGCAAACACAAATCAAAATCATAAAATTTATTGTCTCATTGAATTTCTTCTAGATTAACTCCTTAAACGATCTTCCAACTTCAACTACATCATACGATGACCTGCATATGCGTTGAAAATAAAATAGTTTTGTCAACACAAGGTTGAGTGAGTAAAACACCAGATTTTCATGATTTTATATAATAATAAATAAGATAGCAAACTGTGTCAATTGAGATAACCACTTTAACCATAGCATATAAACAAATCAATCAAACCATAAAGAAAGGGCTAAACCGCTGCCATGCGAACGGGAATTGGTTACCAAAAATGAGGTGTCGGTGAAACCATTGTCAATGCGTCGGACGCCGGCCACTACGACGGTCGTATGATCATACTAGACTAAGATTATGTTTGACATCTCCGAATGCGGAAGCATATAAAGCAAGTAATCACATAAACAAGTAAGGTATAAATTGTTAAACACAAGTGACAACAGTTGCAAGTTGAGTAATATATAGTAATAAAATAAATAGAACGCATATGTCCCCCAAACGGTTAAAAATGAGTTAAAATGTGGAGTGAGATACTCACCTGAACGGATGAACGAAATATAAATGAGAACGATGAGAGCAAGGTAACCCCTTCGGAGTATACCGTTAATGATTCCTAGTTAAATAATATTAATATGGATTAATTAATAATGAGACAACACATACAATGAATTAAGATTTGATGTGAATTGAGTAAGGTTTGGGATTAGAATTTTTGTTTATTGATCAATGGATTTCTTCAATAATTATTATTGCAAAGATTAATATTATTGTTTGTCATATACTTAAAAGATGATTAATTATTATTTATAAAATACTATTGGTTATTCTTGATAAGAAAAATATAAAATCCATTTATTTAAGTAATTTTAAAGAATTAAGATATAAAATATCTAAATATATAAATAACTACATACATAAACAAAAATAATTTAATTAAATATAAAGTGACATGTAAGGCCCCGTTACCGTTAGCCCTACTTTCGTGTTGGATTTACTCATAAACACAGTTCTAAATATCAGAGTTAATTAAAACATTTACGCGGAATATAAAACTTTCATAAAACTTTACATAATTCATAACTTGTCTCAAAACATCCTTTGTCTTTCAACATCAAAGCATTAAAATTAAAACATCATAAGTCTTCAGATGCCAGATTCTTGTTCAGTGCCATGTGTCTCCTCAAGCGAGCTGCCTCATCCTACTCACCTGCGTGCATACTAAAAGTCAGCTACGCTGAGTGAGTTCTAGTTAATCACATAATCATACAATACATTCTTACGCTTCATACTTAATCTCTTAACTTTCTTTCATATACACCTAAGTGCTTTTACTTTCATTTTTACTTTCATACTTTCTTTACATTCATAATCATACGTTCATTTTTACCTTCATGCTTTCCTTACATACATAATCATACTTTTTTAAAGAGCATTTCACCCTATAACCTCACAGATATTATAAGGGTCTGGTCCCTAGTTTTCGAATATTAGAAGGGTTCGATTCCCTAACATCACAGATATTATAAGGGTCTGGTCCCTATCATCACAGATATTATAAGGGTCTGGTCCCTAGTTTTCGAATATTAGAAGGGTTCGATTCCCTAACATCACAGATATTATAAGGGTCTGGTCCCTATCATCACAGATATTATAAGGGTCTGGTCCCTAGTTTTCGAATATTAGAAGGGTTCGATTCCCTAACATCACAGATATTATAAGGGTCTGGTCCCTATCATCACAGATATTATAAGGGTCTGGTCCCTAGTTTTCGAATATTAGAAGGGTTCGATTCCCTCTTTGTTACCATACAACCATACATCATACCTCGAGTATTATTAGGGCTCGGTACCCTTTTCGTAACCATACATTATCATTTCTTTCTTCTATTATCTCTATCATGTTCATACACATAAACATACATAACATACTTACCTTATACATAGCGTTACAACCTGACAGTACGTGCAATATCCGAAGATCATTCACGTACTATCAAGCAATCATTCATACATTTCACATTATCCACATAAGGCATACACTTATCTCTTAGGATAAGTGTATTAACAAACATATTGAGTATGCACACAGCCTCGAAAACGTAACACATAAATGGGGCTAGAAACTCACCTGAACACGGTTACGTTCTCCGTTGATCGTAATCCCGTTCTTCAGTTGTGCACGGCTGACTGTATAACAAGTATACATATCAATTTAACTATCACTACTTATAACATCATTCTAGTCTTAATTACTACCCACAACGAACGGGGGTCCGGGGGCAGCGCCTCTGGCAGCGGGGTCTAGGGGCGGCAGCCCCTAGCAAGGTCCAAGGGGCAAAGCTCCTGGCTGGGGTCGAGCTGGAAAAATTTTATTTCCATTAACTGTTTTAACACATTTTTCATTAGATTTTTAATTTATTTTCTAATCGAACTTGACTTTAGGCGAAGTTAACCTTAGGCGAACTTAGCTTTAGGCGAAGTTACCAGCTAGGCGAACTTAGCTTTACAGCGAAGTTGCCATCAGGCGAACTTGGCTTCAGGCGAAGTTGTCATCAGGCGAACTTGGCCTCAGGCGAAGTTACCAGTTAGGCGAACTTAACTTTACAGCGAAGTTGCCATCAGGCGAACTTAGCTTGCAGGCGAAGTTCATCAGGCGAACTTAGCTTGCAGGCGAAGTTCGTCGCTTTGAAGGCGAAGTTGCCCAGACAGCCGCTGTTTTAGTTTCTGATCGGCATTTCGAGCGATTTTAACACCCTTGCTATGGTTCAATATCACCCACTACGCTACCCGACCATTTTTGGTCGTTTATACACTAAAAAGCTTGGATCTTTAAACTTCAAAGATCAAGAATCATACCTTTTTGGGCTTGTCTGGATCTCGTTTACTTGCTTATCACCATTAATCGCTCTCTCTCTCACTCGGGTCTGCCGGATCTGCCCGGATCTGCCTTCGGTCCGGCGGCGAAGTTAGTGTGGTATGTGTGTGTTTTTGGAGTGTTAAGGAGTTTGGTGAAAAATGAAGATATTTTGGGATTTGGGGGGTATTTATATCCCTGAAATCCCATTCTCATTTAACCTCTCTCAATTAATCCAAGTTCAAGACCCGCTCCTTACCCGATATTAATTAATTACGCGAAATCACTAAACATAACTTCCTTTATTCATCATTAAAATTTTAGGATGTTACAAGTCTCCCCTCCTTAAAGAGGTTTCGTCCCCGAAACCTAACTATTACATAAACAAACTAGGGTAAAGCTTGTGCATCTCATCCTCGGCTTCCCAAGTAGCATCTGATCCCTTGCGGTGTTACCATATCACTTTTACCAAGGGTATAATCTTGTGACGAAGCTGCTTCTCCTTGCGATCAACGATCTCTATCGGTTGCTCAATGTAGTTCAATTGTTCATCAACCTCAATGTCCATTAATGGCACGTGAGACGTGTCATCAGCTAGACACTTCCTCAGATGAGAAACATGGAAGGTTGAATGAATTCCTTCTAACTCATCGGGTAAATCCAGTTTATAAGCTACTTCACCCACACGACCTACAATCTTGAACGGTCCAATGTACCTCGGACTCAACTTTCCCTTTTTCCTAAAACGGATAATCCCCTTCCAAGGCGAGACCTTGAGCATCACATAGTCACCAACGTTAAACTCAATTGGTCGTCGCTGCTTATCTGCATAAACTTTTGTCTGTCTTGCGCGGCTTTCAATCTTGCTTTGATCTGATCGAGCTTTGAAGACGTTTCTTGAACCACTTCTAGGCTTCCCATTTCTTTCTGACCAATCTCACCCCAACACACCGGGGTTCTACATCGTCTACCGTAAAGCATCTCAAACGGTGGCATACCAATACTTGAATGGTAACTGTTGTTATAGGAGTACTCTGCCAGATGCAGATGATCATCCCAACTTCCACCAAAATCTAAAACACAAGCACGTAGCATATCCTCAAGGGTTTGGATCGTCCTTTCAGACTGTCCATCAGTTTGAGGATGATACGCCGTACCGATGTTCAACCTCGTCCCCATAGCTTCATTGAATTTCTTCCAGAACCTCGAAGTAAACCGTGTATCTCTATCGGACACGATCGATAACGGTACTCCATGCTTGGTTACAACTTCCTTGATGAACAAGCTTGCTAACGTTTCTGACGAGATGGCCTCTCGTATGGGCAGAAAGTGAGCACTCTTGGTCAAACGGTCCACAATCACCCAGATGGTATCATGTTGCTTAGCCGTACGAGGTAGCTTAGTTATGAAATCCATGGTGATGTGTTCCCATTTCCACTCAGGTATCTCTAGCGGTTGCATCTTCCCATAAGGCTTTTGGTGTTCGGCTTTGACTTGTAAGCAAGTTAAGCACTTACCAACATAATCCACTACATCGTTCTTCATTCCTGGCCACCAGTAATCTCTTTTCAAGTCTTGGTACATCTTTGTAGCTCCTGGATGGATTGAGTACCTTAACTTATGAGCTTCATCTAAGATTCGACTTCTAAGATCGCCATGGCGTGGGATCCACATACGGTCGAACCTAGTCTTAACTCCATGAGTGTTTTCCATCAACTCATCTTGCAGACCATAAATCCTTTCTTTCTTTACTAACCCTTCATCTACTAACACTTCTGACTGCACCTTGATGATTTCTTCAAAAAGACTCGGGTTCATGATCAACTTGTATGGCTTCACTGTTGCAAGGACTTCCTCATTCTTACGACTTAACGCATCAGCGACCACGTTAGCTTTACCGGGGTAATACTTAATCTCACAGTCGTAATCCTTTATCAACTCTAACCATCTTCTCTGCCTCATGTTCAATTCTTTCTGCTCGAAGAAGTACTTTAAACTCTTATGATCGGTATAGATAGTACACTTAGTGCCGTACAGATAATGCCTCCATATCTTAAGAGCATGCACTACAGCTGCTAACTCCAAATCATGCGTCGAATAAGTACTCTCATGGACCTTCAACTGTCTAGACGCGTAGGCTATCACCTTCCCTCGTTGCATCAACACGCAACCTAACCCTTGATGCGAGGCATCAACACAAACAACAAAATCCTCATCACCATCGGGTAAAGTAAGGATTGGAGCTTGCGTGAGTCTCTTCTTCAATTCTTCAAAGGCTTCCTCCTGAAACTTTCCCCAACTGAATACTATCGACTTTCGGGTCATACCGGTCAGCGGTGCGGCTATCTTGGAGAAACCTTCGATGAATCTCCTATAGTAGCCAGCTAACCCTAGGAAGCTTCGTATATCAGTCGGATTCTGCGGAGTCTTCCAACTCGTTATCGCTTCAATCTTAGCTGGGTCCACGGTAATCCCCTCCGGATTAACCACATGACCTAAAAATTGCACTTCTCTTAACCAGAACGCGCACTTCGAAAACTTGGCGTACAACTTCTCTTTCTTCAGAACTTCCAATACCTCTCTCAGATGCTCGGCATGGTCAGACTCACTCTTTGAATAAATCAATATATCGTCAATGAAGACGATAACCGACTTATCCAACATCGGCCGACACGCCCTATTCATCATGTCCATAAATGCTGCAGGAGCATTTGTTAGACCGAATGACATTACGAGGAACTCGTAGTGTCCATACCGCGTTCGGAACGCTGTCTTAGGGATGTCTGCCTCTTTCACCTTCAGCTGATGGTAGCCTGATCTGAGATCTATTCGTGAGAACCAACTTGAACCTTGCAGTTGGTCAAACAGATCATCAATCCTTGGCAACGGATATCTATTCTTTACCATAAGCTTATTCAACTCACGATAGTCTATGCACATCCTCATACTTCCATCCTTCTTTTTCACGAACAATACTGGTGCGCCCCACGGGGAAACACTCGGTCTTATGAAACCCTTGTCGAGGAGTTCTTGCAGTTGGGACATCAACTCCTTCATCTCAGACGGTGCTAGACGGTAAGGCGCCTTTGCGACAGGTTGGGCTCCTGGTATTAAATCTATTTGAAATTCTATCTCTCGCTCCGGTGGCAACCCCGGAAGATCCTCAGGGAATACTTCTGGGTAGTCGCGCACAATAGGAACATCTTTCATCTCTTTCGTCTCGGCCGTAGCGTTGACGACATACGCCAGGTAGGCACAACACCCTCGCCTTAGCAAACCCTCGGCTTTCATCATCGAAATGACATTAAGCCCAGAACTTTCCTTATCACTATAAACCGTCACCGCACTACCATCCAATGACTTTAACTTTGTCATCCTACTTTTACATACTATCTGAGCCACAAACTCAGACAACCAATCCATACCCAAAACCACATCGAACCCTCCCAAGGTCATAATGTACAAGGTAACCGGGAACTCATGTCCCTCCAGTTCTATCCTACAGTCCTTAACCATTTTCATTATTTTAACCGAAGTGTCACTAGCGGTTTCTACTATAAGAGTCTCAGACACTCAGCAACATTTCATTTTAGCTAGTTTACTAAATGTTGTAGCTACAAAACTTCTATTCGCACCAGAATCAAATAATACGGCAGCAGAAATGCCGTTTACTAAGAACGTACCGGTCACAACATCAGGAATCTGTCTAGCTTGCTCTTGGGTCAACATGTAGGCCCTAGTCCTCGGCCTTGCTTGTTCAGCACCTTTCATCCCACTACCTCCAGCCTCACCTTCAGTGCACTCCCTTGCCATATGGCCTGGCTTGCCACATTTGTAACATGCTGGCTTTGCTCCGCACTCATTAGCATAGTGCCCTACCTTTCCGCACTTATAACAGACATTCAACCCCATTCTGCATTCGCCACCATGAGCCTTTCCACATTTGAGACAAACACCAGAACTTTTACCCCACTTGCACTCACCCCCATGCATCTTTTCGCAGGTCTTACACGATCTCTTCTCCCACACTCTCTGCTTCTTATCCTTGGGGTTCCACGACTGAGTACCGGGTCGTTTAGCAGAAGCGACCCATTTCTTCTCTTTCTTCTCATCTCCCACCACTACATCATCCGCAGTCAGGTCTGCATAGACCATTTCTGCGAGTTCAACAGCAGAATCGAAAGTAGCAGGTTTACTTGTCCTGACTAACATGCGGATTCTCTGTGGTAATCCCCTCACATAACACTTGATTCTCTTAGCCTCAGTGCTGACCATATCGGGTACCAACCTAGACATCCGGTTGAATTCTGTAGTGTACTCACGATGTGTCATCGTCCCAGCTTTCAAGTTTAGGAACTTCATCTCCGCCCTTTCAACCTCGGCGTCAGCACAGAACTTCTTCATTACTAACTCCTTCAGATCGTCCCACTTCATCTCTTTGATCTCTTCTCTGGTCTTCCTCTGCTCCACACTCTCCCACCAATACATAGCCTCATCTTCAAATGATTGAGTAGCATAACCTACCGCTTGATCGGGATGGCACTCGCTAATGCGGATAACCTTATCCATGGAGGTTATCCACTGAAGAGTAGCGATTGCGTCTCCTAGACCAGTCAGCTTAGGCGGGTCACAACCTTTGAAGGACTTATAGTTGCAACCGCCTCGGCCCCTCTTCCTATCATCATCTTTCACAGACCTTACCTCACTTGAGTCACCTCTTTCCCTCTCGTCATCCTTCCTACCATTACCACCTGCCCCTTCAACAGTTCTTTCACGGCTTCCAGCAGACCTTCCCGGGGTAATATTTTTCACAGCAGTGGCTACAGCTTGAACGATAGCTGCTTGAATTGCGGGATCCAGTTGAACTCCTTCATTGTTTTCCGGGTTTCTTCCCGCTGCGCTTACTTCAGCTTCGGTGTTGGAAGCTGTCTCAACCGAAGGTTGCTGGACACGACGAGGCCTGCCGCGTCGTCCAGTGCGACCTCCAGCTCCAACAATGTCTCCAGCTCCAGCCATCGTATTCTAAAAGGGAAAACACAAACATCATCACTCAAGGAACTATCTAGTACAAGGATAGCAAGGCTAACAGGTAATAACAGTGGCCAGCTGTGACTAGCTGATCACGTTGCTTTCCGTGTCCTATACACTTCCCTTTATGAGTCTATTTGTGCTGGTTCTACTTAAGCAGTTAGCCAAATCAACAATCAATTATTCCTATCCCTGCCGTTCACGTATCTTTTCTTTCTCATTAACATCTATCATTTAATTATACACTTTACCTTTACTGATCTTGCTTGAGCGAAACATGGCATTCTTGAACTGGCATCTTCTTTCCTTTCTTACTTATATCCCATACTCTGTTCGAGTCTAAGCATGTAGGATGCTTAAATCTCTCGAACTTTGCTCTGATACCAACCTGTAAGGCCCCGTTACCGGTAGCCCTACTTTCGTGTTGGATTTACTCATAAACACAGTTCTAAATATCAGAGTTAATTAAAACATTTACGCGGAATATAAAACTTTCATAAAACTTTACATAATTCATAACTTGTCTCAAAACATCCTTTGTCTTTCAACATCAAAGCATTAAAATTAAAACATCATAAGTCTTCAGATGCCAGATTCTTGTTCAGTGCCATGTGTCTCCTCAAGCGAGCTGCCTCATCCTACTCACCTGCGTGCATACTAAAAGTCAGCTACGCTGAGTGAGTTCTAGTTAATCACATAATCATACAATACATTCTTACGCTTCATACTTAATCTCTTAACTTTCTTTCATATACACCTAAGTGCTTTTACTTTCATTTTTACTTTCATAGTTTCTTTACATTCATAATCATACGTTCATTTTTACCTTCATGCTTTCCTTACATACATAATCATACTTTTTAAAGAGCCTTTCGCCCTATAACCTCACAGATATTATAAGGGTCTGGTCCCTAGTTTTCGAATATTAGAAGGGTTCGATTCCCTAACATCACAGATATTATAAGGGTCTGGTCCCTATCATCACAGATATTATAAGGGTCTGGTCCCCAGTTTTCGAATATTAGAAGGGTTCGATTCCCTAACATCACAGATATTATAAGGGTCTGGTCCCTATCATCACAGATATTATAAGGGTCTGGTCCCTAGTTTTCGAATATTAGAAGGGTTCGATTCCCTAACATCACAGATATTATAAGGGTCTGGTCCCTATCATCACAGATATTATAAGGGTCTGGTCCCTAGTTTTCGAATATTAGAAGGGTTCGATTCCCTCTTTGTTACCATACAACCATACATCATACCTCGAGTATTATTAGGGCTCGGTACCCTTTTCGTAACCATACATTATCATTTCTTTCTTCTATTATCTCTATCATGTTCATACACATAAACATACATAACATACTTACCTTATACATAGCGTTACAACCTGACAGTACGTGCAATATCCGAAGATCATTCACGTACTATCAAGCAATCATTCATACATTTCACATTATCCACATAAGGCATACACTTATCTCTTAGGATAAGTGTATTAACAAACATATTGAGTATGCACACAGCCCCGAAAACGTAACACATAAATGGGGCTAGAAACTCACCTGAACACGGTTACGTTCTCCGTTGATCGTAATCCCTTTCTTCAGTTGTGCACGGCTGACTGTATAACAAGTATACATATCAATTTAACTATCACTACTTATAACATCATTCTAGTCTTAATTACTACCCACAACGAACGGGGGTCCGGGGGCAGCGCCCCTGGCAGCGGGGTCTAGGGGCGGCAGCCCCTAGCAAGGTCCAAGGGGCAAAGCCCCTGGCTGGGGTCGAGCTGGAAAAATTTTATTTCCATTAACTGTCTTAACACATTTTTCATTAGATTTTTAATTTATTTTCTAATCGAACTTGACTTTAGGCGAAGTTAACCTTAGGCGAACTTAGCTTTAGGCGAAGTTACCAGCTAGGCGAACTTAGCTTTACAGCGAAGTTGCCATCAGGCGAACTTGGCTTCAGGCGAAGTTGTCATCAGGCGAACTTGGCCTCAGGCGAAGTTACCAGTTAGGCGAACTTAACTTTACAGCGAAGTTGCCATCAGGCGAACTTAGCTTGCAGGCGAAGTTCATCAGGCGAACTTAGCTTGCAGGCGAAGTTCGTCGCTTTGAAGGCGAAGTTGCCCAGATGAAGGCGAAGTTGCCCAGACAGCCGCTGTTTTAGTTTCTGATCGGCATTTCGAGCGATTTTAACACCCTTGCTATGGTTCAATATCAACCACTACGCTACCCGACCATTTTTGGTCGTTTATACACTAAAAAGCTTGGATCTTTAAACTTCAAAGATCAAGAATCATACCTTTTTGGGCTTGTTTGGATCTCGTTTACTTGCTTATCACCACTAATCGCTCTCTCTCTCTCACTCGGGTCTGCCGGATCTGCCCGGATCTGCCTTTGGTCCGGCGGCGAAGTTAGTGTGGTATGTGTGTGTTTTTGGAGTGTTAGGGAGTTTGGTGAAAAATGAAGATATTTTGGGATTTTGGGGGTATTTATATCCCTGAAATCCCATTCTCATTTAACCCCTCTCAATTAATCCAAGTCCAAGACCCGCTCCTTACCCGATATTAATTAATTACGCGAAATCACTAAACATAACTGCCTTTATTCATCATTAAAATTTTAGGATGTTACATGACATATTGTTAGTGCACGGTTTTGCGTCTTGAGTCTTTGTAATTATCGTTAACGTTTTTGTTTTATATTTAATGTAATAATTAGTTTAATTATTGTCTAGTTCGTTATATATACGATCTAGTTCGCTAGGGGATGTTAGCGAACTAAGACTTAAGCTTATTCCCTCCTGATTCGTTAGGGAATGTTAACGAATCAGGGGGCGTTTCGTCTTATTTATGTATGTAACGAAGTAGCGTCTGGTTCGCTAGGGGATGTTAGCGAACCAGACCTATCTTCTATATATAGTGAACATTGTTCACGTTTAATTTAAGTTTTAAGAAGTTAATTAACGAAGTGCTGTCCAGATTCCCTCTCAATCTTCATCCTAACATTATACAAATACTATTATATACATACTGATAATATATACACATATAACACTGAATCAAAGTTAATTATGAGCTAGATCTATAGTTAATTTATCAATCGGTTTAACACAGATCCGAAATCTGTTAATTGTTATTAGATTGATAATCTATCCGGGTTCCAACAAGTGGTATCAAAGCCGTTGGAGCTCAATTACACTTGATTTGGTGTTTTGTTAAGAGTTTAAATACTTAATTAGTTTAATATGTTCTGTTTTTGTTATGTTTGAATCAATTTATGGAGAATAGATTGATTTAGAGTTGGATTGGACTGGAATTGAGGTGTTTAACGTATTGGTAAGGTTGTGTGAATTGGAATTGAGATTTGGTTAGGTTTTGAGTGGATTTAGTGTCGTTTTTGGTTTAAAACCGAAACAGATTTCGTATTTTGGTAAAATTGGATTGGTAATCGGAGATGTTTGGTATCGAGGATTGGCGTATTGATTTTGCGATTGTGTTACGCGTATTTTGATAGGTCATTTGTGGATTTTGGTTGAGAATTGAGTTGGTATTACAGATTTAAGAATCTGGGTTGGTGTTCATCATTTCCAGATTTCTGGAAATTCTCTTTGCAGATTTGAAGATTTGAAGATGAATGTGGTTCGCTATCATCTTTCTGATGATTCGTTATATTATTCACTTTGATTCGTTATCGAATTTAGTCAATTCGTCATATTCTTCAAGTGATTCGCTAGCCAGTTCGTATTATTTGTTAGTTCGTGTCATCTAATTCGTTAATTGAGTTAACTGATTCGTGTGACACGCGTCCACTTTGGGATTTGTGTCATAACAACCTTTACCACGTGGTATAAGGTGTCAGAGTTTGTTACAAACGGTTGTAACAACCTGATTCGTTACAGTTGATTTGCTAATCAACTGTAGCTGGTTCGTTATCTATTTCGCTAAGTTTTTCTTAGTGATTCGCTACTGAAGAATCTCTAACTTGTTAAGTTTTTCTTATCAGTTTGATTGCTAATTCGTTTGCCAGTTCGTTAGTCAATTCGTTAGTTTGTCTTTCTGATTCGTTAACTTTTTGATTCGTTTACTGATTCGTTAAACTCAATTGTGATTCGTTGTCAAGTCAATCTTAACTTAGTTAAGATTTGATTCGTTAATATATTGTTCACAGTTTGCTACAACTGTGTACAGTTCGATAAACCTTATTCGTTGTTTGATTCATTACACCCTTGAATTTTTGAAACTTGTCAAAGATGGCAGGTATGTATGCATTGGCGTCTCAAAACATGTTGATGCAAAAAATGTTGCAACTTGATACCGAGATAGGTTCACATTTGAAATGTCCAAGATTGATGAAGTTCAGTGACTTTGCCATGTGGGAACCTCGGTTTCATGCTCATTTAGGATCAGTCCATCCTGATTGTTCATACTGCTTAGATGAAGTCTATACTGTTCCTATGATTGGAGATGAGACTATTGGTTTTACACCAAAAGCTATCTCACAGTATTCTGTTGAAGAAAAGAAAGCATTAGAGATAGAAACAAAAGCTTATTCTACTCTAACTATCGCTTTGCCTGAGAATATTTTTCACTAAGTGGGTAGTATAAAAATATGTTCTTCTTTGTTTCAACATATTCGAATGAGAAGTATGGGTAACACGGCTGAAAGCAAAAAGGTGATGCTTAAGTTTCAATTCAGAAACTTTAATTTATTGAAAGGTGAGACAGTTGAAGAAATGACAACGAGATTCAATCACTTGATTGCTAAGATGGACAAGATGAAATTAGATGTCTCTGAGAGGGATAAAATTGACACTATTATGAGTGTACTTCCAAGTTCGTATTCGTTCTTAATGGTTCTCAAGGAAAACACTGCAATTGAATTTTTGCAAAAGATTGAAGCCAGAGAATATGATCTTAAGTGTCAGAAATCTTCAAAGGAAAGTCAAGATCCCTCTTTCTATGGTGGTAGTATGCCTCTTAGTTCAACCATCTCTCCACTGACTGCTTTCCTTAGTCAAGCTGCAAGTGAGAATGCAACTACATTGTATAGTGATCCACGAGCCTGTTTTTATACAGCTGGAAGTACTGGATCTTCTGGTATTTCTGGATCAACTGGAGTATCGGGAAATTCACCTAATACAACTCACTACTCAGCACCTTCAAATGTCAACATGAAAGAAGCTGAACAAAACTTTTCCTTTCTATCCGCTTTCCTGACGTCTTATGAAAATCTGGTTAGTAGCAAAATTGCCACTAGTGATTTAACTGATGAAGACTATGGTCAGATTGATCCAGATGATTTAGAAATCATGGATTTGAAGTGGAACATGGCGATGATTGTTCGAAAGGTGAAAAGATTCATGCAAAGAACTGGAAAAGATCTTCCCGCTCTAAACAAAAAGTTGGGATTTGATAAGTTGAAAGTGAAATGTTACAATTGTCAAGAATTCGGTCATTTTGCAAAAGAATGTGACAAACCAAAAAAGGAATATACTGGTCCTCGTGGTCAAAGTTCAAACTCTTCAACACCACGAGGTAATGATGCTGAGAAGAAACCATCAAGTTCCGGGTCACAAGCAATGTTAGCTAATGGAGATGATTGGTCACAACGACTATTGTGTAATGATACTCAAGAAAATCTGGCAATGATTGGACTTACTGAAAATGTTCAAGAGGATAGTGGAAGTGAGCTATCTTCGGATAATGATTCTGGATCTGAGTCTGATGATTCAAGTAAAGATCTTCCAATCAATTTTGCCTGTATGGCGAAAATCAGTGATTCTTCCACGTCTGCTTGTACGGCAAAGCAAAATGAGGTTAGTAAATCTGCTTCTAAGGTGTCATGTGTTGATTGTGATTATAATAAATCTAAAATTGATTCATTAAAACTTCAAAATGATAATTTGCTAAAAGAGATTGTGTCTTTAAAAGATACTTATAGGAAATCCTTGACTTCTAAAATAAATTCAAGAGAGAAAATTGAGGCTTTAACTATAAGTAATCATGATCTTAAAGCTGAGTTATCTGTGAAAATGACAATTAATGATCAAAAGTTTCAAGAAATTTTGAAACACCGTTCAAAGATAACCGAGCTTGAAAATGAGGTTCTTGAGTTAAAGAACAAATTGGGTAAATTTAGAAATTCATCCTTTCTATTGAATGAAATTATCGAAGTTTCTGGAAAACAAAAGGATTCAAAGAAAGGTATATGATTTGTTGAAATTCCACCACCATTTCACAATGATTATAAAACTAATCCTTTTGCTCCAACTGAAGAAGATGTTATTCTTAAAGAGCCTGTGATTTCATAAAAATCTAAACCAAGTAAGTCTGAAACTATCAAAACCCAATCTGTTTCTCAAAAACCTCATGTTCAAAGCAACAAAGTTTTTGTTGAAAATGGTGACAAAGTTATCATTGAGGATGTGTTTGAATCTGAAATTATACACAAGAACAAGAACATTCCAGGTTCTAATCACATACTGTGTGAACCTCATGAAATTGAGGAGGCTGTGTATGGTTTGCACACAACTAAGATGAAACAAGATGTTTTTGTCAAATCAGTGAAGGCTAAGAAATCAGAAAAACCCAAAATTTATGATGAGGATTTGTTACGTTTTATAAATCCCAATGCACTTAAATCATCATCTGCTCGTGTATTTAAGTTAAAGGGGATGGATACAATGTTCACTGAAAAAGACATTCCAATAAGTATCATCAAACCTGAACTCATTGAGAGTGTGTTTTACAATGAAACCTCCAAGGTTCGTGAACTTGAACGTCAATATGCTCATGCGAAAACATCAGCTTCATCTGACACATTGACAAAAGCAAAACAAGCTAAGAAAATTAACTTTGTGAAGTCAACTGGGACGAATACATTGAAAAGTTTTTCGAACTGTTCTAATTTAGATTTTTACTTGAAAAAGAAATCTGAATTGTCTGATGATTTTGCTAAAAGCATGACTAAAAATGTGAGTTATCAGTCATCATCTGTGTCACATGCTCCAACAAATTTTCAACATCATCATGTTGATATGCGAAGTTGTTTTCTTTGCGGTCAAAAAGGTCATGTAGTAAGAAACTGTGGCCAGAAGAACTATCAGAATCTTCATCCTTTTATCAAGGACCATTCTAAACCGGTTCCAGTGGTAAAGGAGATTCTGAAACGACCTGTGTCGTGTGCTAATGATACTCATATTATGTTTTCGAACGTACATCCTCGAAAAGTTGTTCATGTGAATGAAACTCATGGTTCCGTTAAACCTAAGTTTATTCCTTCTGAACCACTATACAAAAATGTTAATTCAAATGTGGTTCAAGCTGCGTATCTAAGACGAGAGTCGAAGAAACCTGTAACTTATTCTCAAGTTGCTGAACAACAATTGAATGCAATTAAGGTTAACTTTTCTCAAGAAAACCAAAAGGTGCCCAAGACGGAGGCCTGGGCTGCCTTTTTGAACTAATCATTTTCTTTTATGTGTAGGGTTCATCCAAGACCATTTCTGGTTAAAACTGGATCATGGACAGTGGATGTTCTCTTCATATTACAGGAAATCTCAATCTCTTATCAAACGTGAGAAATATTCAAGGGGGTTATGTGGCATTTGTTGGGAATTCTGGGGGTATGAATACACAAGAAGGTGATGTGTCAAATGGGAAGATTAATTTTGAGAAAGCTAACTATTGTGATAAAGTGGACCATAATTTATTGAGTGTGTCACAAATCTGTGATAAGCAATACACTACAGTATTTACCGATAAAGAGTGTCTGATTCTGAAACCAGGTTATGTGATTCCCGAGGACATGGTTGTCATGCGACCACCACGATCAAATGATATTTATGTCTTGAATATGAATTCTAAAGTATCTACATCGATCGAAATGTGTTTTGTCTCGAAAGCAACCTAGAAAGAATCCGTACTTTGGCATCGAAGAATGGGTCACATACATGTTCGAAAGATGATTTATTTAATGGAAAACGCCTTGGTAGAGGGGGTGTCGTTGAAAAATTTTAAGTTATCTGATCACTGTGTTGCTTGCAGAAAGGGCAAACAGAAGAAGAAATCGCACCCGTCTTAGTTATTGAATTCCATTGATACTCCACTTGAACGACTTCATTTGGATTTGTTCGGTCCAGTGAATCGTGCGAGTATTTCTGGAGACTTGTATTGCCTAGTCGTGACTGATGATTATTCAAGATACTCATGGGTTTTATTTATGAGTTCGAAAGATCAAACGCCTGTTTTGGTACAAAACCTTATCACCAAAATCGAATCACTTTACAAGCAAAGGGTGAGGAGAATTCGGAGTGATAATGGAACTGAATTCCAAAAGGGAATTCACCGTGAATATAATGCACCGTATGTACCTCAACAAAATTGTGTTGCTGAACAAAAGAATAGAACTTTGATTGAAGCTATAAGAACTATGCTTGCTGATTCTAAGCTTCCTGTCCTGTTTTGGAATGAGGAAGTGAATACGGCTTGTTATACCCTCAATCGAGTTCTAACTGTTAAACGACTCAAGAAGACCAGTTATGAATTATTGAATAATCGTAAACCAAATTTAAAGTACTTGGAACCTTTTAGGTGTCCCTGTACTATGCTGAAAAAGGATGTGAGTAAATTTGATGACAAAGCCATTGAAGGGTATTTCTTGGGATATGCGTCACCTAAAAAACGTGTTTTTAATTTTACGTCTGGTTGTGTTGAAGAGTGGTACCATGTTGACTGCCAAAAGTACACTACTCCTCCACAAGGGAAAGGTCCCGACTGGATGTTTGACTATGATAGTTTATTCAATTCATTCACTCCATTAACTGATCATCAAGATGAAGATTTAGTTCGTACTTATTTTGAAGAACATTTGGATATTCCAAGGTTTGAAAGTTCAAATGATGTTGAAGCTCCAATTGCTGCTCCGATTGAAGAACCTGATAATGAATCTCCTGTTCATGATGATAATGCGTCTACTTCATCTGATGATAATACAGTTGTGGATCAAGTTATTGAACTTGACAGTGATGTTCCATCTCCTGAATTGGGTGAACATTACATTAATTTATTCGAAAATGTTGTTTCTGAAAATCCTACTCTCAGGATTCATAATTACCTTCCACAAGAAAACATTATTGGTGACCTTGATGTAGGGGTTCAGACACGACATCAAGTTGCTTCTTCAAGTAACAATAATGCTCTATGTGCTTATGCTGACTTACACTCATCTGAAATTGCAACTGTTGCTAAATTTACTTGCTTTCTATCTCAAGTTGAACCTACAACTCCTCGTGTGGCTCTGCAAGATCCATCTTAGGTAGAAGCCATGCAAGAAGAGTTACAGCAATTAGCACGTTTAGGTGTTTGGGATCTTATTGACAAACCTGCTAGATTCAAATTCCGACTAAGTGGGTATATAAGTGTAAGAAAGACGACCGTGGGGTAATTGTAAGAAACAAAGCACGTTTAGTGGTACAAGGTTTTCATCAACAAGAGGGTATTGATTACACTGAGGTGTATGCTCCAGTTTCAAGATTAGAGTCGATTCGAATCTTCCTGGCATATGCTGCTTACAAGAATATCAAGGTGTATCAAATGGATGTTAAGAGTGCTTTTTTCAATGGTGAACTTCACGAGGAAGTGTTTGTTTTACAGCCTCCAGGCTTTGAGGATCCTTATTATCCTGACCGTGTTTACCGTTTAAAAAAGGCATTATATGGTCTACATCAAGCCCCGAGAGCTTGGTATGGCACGCTCGCCGACCATCTGACGGATAACGGCTTCAAACGTGGGACTGTTGACAGCACTTTGTTTTATAAAAATATTGGTGATGATCTTCTGCTCGTTCAGATTTATGTTGATGACATAATCTTTGGGTCTACGAACGACATGTTGTGTAAGGAGTTCGAGAAATCTATTCAAACCAAATTTGAGATGAGCTCGATAGGAGAGATGAATTTATTTTTAGGGTTGCAGGTTCATCAGTCTGCGAAAGGAATCTTCATTCATCAGACAAAATATGTGAATGACGTCTTGAGCCGATTCAAGATTACTGCTGGAAAAATCCCTTCTACTCCTCTTCCCGTGGGTCACAATTTATCACCGGATGAATTGGAGGATACCGTTGATCCGACCCTCTATCGTTCCATGATTGGTTCCTTAATGTATTTAACTGCTTCTCGACCAGACATAATGTTTGCTGTTTGTTTATGTGCTAGGTACAAAGCTAGTCCCCGAGTGACTCACCTGGCAGCGGTCAAACGTATTCTGCAATATCAAAAGGGAAATCCTGACATCGGATTATGGTACCCCAAAGATGATACTTTTGATCTTACTGCTTACTCAGACTCAGATTATGGAGGATGCAAGATCAATTTCAAGTCTACTACAGCGGGATGTCAATTCTTAGGAAGCCGGCTTGTTTCCTGGCAGTGTAAGAAGCAGACAACGGTCTCCACTTCAACCGCCGAAGCTGAGTATGTTGCAGCCTCGAGTTGCTGTTCCCAGGTTTTGTGGATACAACAACATCTTCGCGACTACGGTTTGAAGTTTCTTACTACTCCCATCTTGATTGATAATTCTGCTGCTATTAGTATCACCAGGAATCCGGTACAACATTCTAAAACGAAACATATCGAAATTCTATATCATTTTATACGGGATTGTTATGAAAAGAAATTAATTGATCTTGAGAAAGTACATACTGATTTTCAAAAGCCGATCTATTTACCAAAGCCTTTGATAAAGCACGTTTTAATTTTTTGCTTGGTTTAATTGGTTTGAAGACCCTTGCTGAGATCCAAAAATTAAGATGATTATCTTTATTTTAGTTTGTTCTAGTTTAAATTTTTGTTTTTAGGTTTTAGAGGGTGAATCTTAGAAAATACAAAAATATTGTGCTTTTTGTTTGCACAGATAAAACCCAAAAACATTAGAAAACTATGAAAATTCAAAAATATTGTTCTTTCTTGTTTTTCTGTCTTGTTTTATCCTAATATTTGAAAACCCGAAAACATTTTAAAAAAATAGAAAATACCAAAAAGATTGTGATTTTTATTTGTACAGATAAATTTTGAAAAAGTCAAAAAGAATGTAAATTTTTCTTGTTTTAATAAAGAGAAATCCGAAAAAGACAAAAAATAAATTGTGTTTTTAGTTTGTAAAGAGAAAAATCAAAAAGATTTTTGTTATGCTTGCTGAAAATTATGTCATTCGCTTCTATTTTGAAGGACATATACTTGTATATGTTTGGTCCTGATAATTTCTTGAAAATCTTCAGGTTAGCCATTTATCTGACAAATGGAAAGCACTTGGGGCGTTCGTTAAGTTGTCTACTTTGTTTTTAGCTGAAAATTTAGTCAGTTATTTAAGTTTGTGAAGCGTGCTTGCATGTTTTGGTCATGTTCTCTACTTGTAGATGGATAGGATAGCCATTAATTTATAAATTTAAACTAACTGGGGCAATTAAATTAGTTTGTTTTTATGCTCCTCAAAATTTTGAGTTTTTGAAGTAAATAGAGAAAATGATAGTACATTGATTATTTTGACCCCAAATCCAGAAAGAAATAAGCTTAAAAGACTGTGTGCTTAATCATTGGTGCATTGATAGGTCTTAAACAAGCTGTTAGAGTAAAGTAAGTGATATAAACTTAAAGAAAAGCCAAATTGAAAGAGGTGTTATCTCTAGCAAAAGTCTCGGTGAAGATGGCAGAAATGTAATAACTGGTCATACTCAAGCCTTATAGTTGTTGATCACCCAAAAATATAATAAAGCAAATAACAAGCGTTAGGTTTCTGGACACTGTGAGTCTTTATGCGACTTAATCATCTGGGTATTCATAAGCATGAATATTTCACTCGCTTTTTAGAGCAAACCCAAAGTCATTAAACTTGATCACTGCTGTACTTCGTACAATCCAAATTACTGACTTGTTCAAAATCCGCTGTTAGTCATACAATTGCTCCTACCTTGTCGGTCCCTTAGATTTCAGCTGGATCTTAATCAATCATGTCATAACTCACACATATTAACCGTGTTGACAAGAGAGTTAATGACGGTTTGCTATATTTAGAAAGATATCCGTTTGTTAAAGGCGGAATCAATAACAAACATACGGTTGCAATGAATAATCAAACATAGAAAGCACACTCAGGATTCACTCAAAAGATTATATAATATTAATCATACAAAATGATAATCGATTTAGGGTTTTCTAGGAATCCTAAGACAGCCGTCACACAATATTCTCTCAATTAATGAGTCGGTCTTATCCGTATTGTGCTCTGTCTGTGTCTTTCGTATCTCTCGTGTCTCTGGCGGCGTGCCCTAAATATTCTATTTATAGGCCTGCCAACCTAGGACAGCTGTCATTCCTTCTAGAAACCCTAAATACAATCATACATATTTAAATTACATATTCAAAATAAACTAAGTGTAAAACAAGTCTTCCGGTTAGGCTTTTCATTAATCTTCAGTCTCCGAGTACGCAGTGTACTCGGCCTTCCTTCAGACTTGGTAAACATAGAAGTGTACTCGGGATCAGTTTTCGGGTAGACTTTACTTAAAGAATATTTTACCAAGTAAAATACTCACCGAGTAGACTTCAATCTTCTTGAATTTATCAAACTTTGCCCGGAAACTCCTTACGAGCAACCCTGTTCTTCTATGATCCTGTTCGGCTCTTTGTCATTGAATAACTTATTAGCAAAGTGTACTCGGGAATCACTGTACATGAGCTGAACCTTACTCGATATAACTTAGAAATATTCCCTTAACTCATCAAGTATACTCGGACCATAGTTATTGATAAATACCTTGCCCGGTCTTCCAATTACTTGGCTTCTTGGACTTGGTTAACCAAACCTTACTCGGAAGAGTAAAAGACTTGGTTTTGAAGAACAAACCTGCTTGACAAAGTGAACCTTGCTCGGAGATACCAAATCAGTGATCCTTACTCGGGAATGCACTAAATAGCATACCTTGCCCGGATATCCACTTAAGAAGACTATTTGAAGTAAACCTTGCCCGGGAGGCAAATCTCGTACTCGGCTAAGTAAAAGCTTGCTCGGAACCCAAGGTGTGCTCGGATTCAATACTTAGCAGTTTCTGAGGAGGTTGAGAAGATTCCAATCTTCCATATTCTTCGTTTAGGTCAAATCTCCTCATTTTGGTCAAACTATTGACCCAACAATCTCCCCCTAGATTGGAACACCTCAGCTGACCCAAAACACTCTATGGTTACTTACACTTAGCAAAAATACACATCAAATTAAAAGTCAAATTTCATAATCAAATTACATAAACAAAATTACATATTAAAAAGTTGTCCAAAGACATTACAAAGCAAAGCCTAATCTATCTATTCAGTCTTTTCCTTTCATTGTAGGCTGCTTGTCTTCTTAGCTGTATTACTGATGCAGCTCTTTCTCTGAAGATATTGAGCACTTGGTAGTGAATGTGTCCTTCTGGTATCACCAAGTCTCTTATATCTATTAGATCATCATTGTGTAAGCATGTCAGATCTGCATCCTTTTTGATTATGGCCAAGACTTTTTCATCAGAGTTCATCAGCACATAATGACCAGTGTCTTCTTTGTATTCCACCTTAGCAATGACACCGTTCTTCTGTACTGTATAGTTTGGCCTTCTCATTCTTCTTCCCAAGTTTATACACGTATTCATGTTGGACAGTGGGTTTTCTTCTAGGACATACATCTGAAAGTCTCTTTCTGCTATATCCATTCTTCTCAGCTTGCTCACTCTTCTTTCATTCTGAGTCCTTACTGATCTCCAGGTCCTTTTCTCTTTCAATACAGGGAAACCTCTGTCAGCTTGTTCTTGTAGATACTTGGATAGGTCATTCATTTGTCTTCCTGCAGATCGATTTCTATCTCTGAAGTCATACAGGTGTAGAGAAGCCATTCTTCTTAATTGTTCTTCATTATAATCCCTGAAGTCACTTCTGACCACAATCTTTTTTAACAATCTGCTCTCCATAATCACTTTGAGGGAATCAGTGACCGAATCATAGTACAGCTCTCTGGGTAGATCCACATCAGATTGTGGTCTTGTTCTGTGTTGTACTGAGCTGCTTGATTCACCTCTTCCACCTTGACCTTTTCCTCTAGGAAATCTTTGATGAAACGGAGGTCTGAAAGGAATTGACTTCTTGGGCTTTTGAGGTCCCAAGTTGAAAGTCTTCACATATATAGCTTCCACCATCTCAGTAGGAAGGTTTGCTAATTCAACTATATATTGACCAGCTGCTTCAAGTTCTATTAGCATCTTTATCATTCCTGGAGTTCTTGCCAATCCAGCAGGTACAAACCTACCATTAGCATAATATCGTGGATTTTCTCCTTCTCTTAATGCCTTTTCCCACTCATTCTTTTGAAGGTAGAAAAGAGTTTTCAAATCCTCTTTCTCTAACACATTAAAGTCTTCTTCAGTCATCCCTCTCTTATTAATGCCTTTTCCTACACATTATGTTTCTTAGGATGTTTAACATTTCCTCATTTTCCCAAGGCATAAATGGTTCATTTTCTGGTTCAGGTTTCACTTTTTCTTGACATATAGGGATTTCAACATGTTTGACTTGTTCCTTTTCCTTTTCCCTTATTGTCTGAATTCTTCTTTTCTTCTTTGGTGGCTCATCAGGTGCTTCATTTTGACTTGAGCTCCCAGTTTGGACACTTTTAGATTTTTCTTTTCTTTTTCTCCTGTTATACTGATCCACAACTGTCTTTTTATCCAAATTCTTAACAATTTCAGGCTTCATGCCCTTTTCTAACAAATATCCACACATTCCATTAAATTTTCTTTTCAATTCTTCCAGCTCAAGTTCCTCATTTTCTTTAACACATCTCTCTACCACTTTCTCTCTTTCACTAATGTACAACTCTTGCAGTTGATCAACCGAGAAATGGTCCAAATCTTTCTCAGAGTAACCATGTTTTCTCAGATAATCTTTGTGCTTCTTGGTATCTTTGTTCTTCTTCTCAATCAGCCTTTTGGCTTCTTCCAAATGTATTTCAATGTTTGCCCTATGTGTATCAGTCATCTCAACTTGTGGGGACATAACATTAGTGCTTGTACCAACTCTCCCTTCATCCTTATCAGGATTATCATCATTTTCATCATCAGACTCCTCAGATCCATCCCCCTCCTCAGATAGATCATTCATGGCATCTATTCTTAGTTCATCAAAGGCAGGATGATATGGTTCATCCCTAGTTGGCACATCAGGGACACCTTGCCTATATTCATCAGGTCTTAGACTTTGCAAAGGTGTTACGCTGATAGCACTTGCTTCTTCGTCAGGGTTCTCTACATAATACTCATTTTTCTCATTCCACTTGCCCCTCTTTGCAGTCTTTTCAGTTTGTTCATCTGCCCTTTTTCTTTTCTGATATATCTTTTCAAATCTTGATTTTTGAGTTTCAGTTACTTTTACCCTTTCTGGCCAGTTGTCAGTAGGGTTCTTTCTTAGATCCTCTCTCACCTGTTCAGCCCATTTCTTGGCAGCCATAGAGGTAATTGACTCACCAATTTTCTCTTCAGGAATCATACAAGTATTCACATCAGCTGGTTCAGCAGTTTCAGATGTTTGACTTTGGGATTGAAACATGGCGACTACCATGCCCAAAGAGTTGTCCACTTCCTCAACTCTGCTCAACTTAATTAATTCTTCTATAACCTCTTGATCACCCACATCTTCCAGTATTTCTTTTGCTACATTGGCTTCATTGATCAAGATCTCCTGCTCTGCCAATTCTTCATGAGTTAAGGATTGGGTAATTTTCTCCCTTTCCATTGACTCTTTAATAATTCTTTCTTGTTCTTCTAAGGCAGCAGCAGCAGCAGCATCTCTGAATAGAACATCCTTTTCAGGATATGCCTTAAGAGGCTCTTCTTCTGTTAGAATACCTTTTCCCTTATCCATCCTTTTCTTTAATTCTTCTTCAGTTTTAGGAGGACTTGATGGAGGGAAATTATCAATTTCATTGTTTAGTGCTTCCAATTCTGAGTCGTGCTCTACCCCCTTGGAACTAACTTCTTGATCATCTTCAGGCTCAGTGTTTACCAGTTCCTCAGTAGCGGCATTCATATTTGCATTCTCAATGCTCATTTCCTCATCTACAATCTCAGTTAATTCTTCAGTAAGCACAATCTCATCATCCTTTGACTTTTCATTTTCATCATCATTGGTTTCTTATCCACTCACTTCCCCTTCATTCTCATCACTATCATCATAGTCATTCATGATCATCTTCAAACCATAAACATTTTCAACACTTACAACATCAGTCATACCCACATTATCATCATATATATATTCTCCCCCTGTTTTAGGGCAGCTGAGGTCTTCTCAACCTCCTGCACCAGGGATTGAATCTTCATTTCAGCCTCAGTTAACCTTCTCAATAACATTTCATTTTCATTAGTTATCTCTTCATTCCTTCTTCTCAACATAACATTCTCATCCATAACCTCCTTAACCTTTCTTCTTAACTCAGCATTTTCCAATTCAGGTTGGTTTGTGGTAGGTAGTGGTGATTGTGTTTGATATGTAACTGTATCAGGTAGGATCAAGGGTAGTGTTTGAGGTGGGCTAGAAATGATTGGTTCTGATTGGTTTGGGCTATGTGTTGGTGGTGTCTGTGGTGGTGATAATTGACGTGTGGAAGTTTCAGTTTGGTCTAGGATAAGGGTTTGAGGTGGTGTTTAATGTGGTGGGGTTGGTGGTGGTGAGTGTGGTAGTGTTGGGATTGGTTGTTCAAGTTCTTCTCTTTGCTCCCCATGTTCAGGTGACATAATCTCCAATTGTAAACCATCTCCACCTTCATCTCCATCAGCATCGTCATCATCAGAATCACCTTCATCACTCTCATCATTACCCCCTTTTTCCTCCTCTGAGCTCAGCTCAGGCACAGACATTATAGCCAAATCATGGTTTAACAACCAAGGTAAAATTTCAAAATGAACATTTGCATTAAAGGTATTAGAGACACCAGGATTCTTGATTCTTTTGTAAGCATCAGGGTCTTGTAGCTGATGTGTGTCTCCAATTGTTGGTAAATCTTGTAATTCTCTGTTGAATATGATCTGCAGGAATCTTGGGTATTGTAAAAATCTCTTTCTTTCTGGTTTCTTTAGATTCCCAACTAGTCCCTCAAAAATCATCTTGGAAAAGTTAAAGGGCAGATCAAAGATTGTCCCAACTGTGGCATTTGCTAAATCATGACACATCAGAGTCCATGATCCCTTCCTTGGAGCAAATCCATGAATAATATGATGTATCAAAAATCTGTATAGCATTGGAAACATACCCTTCTGAAATTGTCCTTCATGGACGTTTCCTTGATACCCCATTGTTTCTACAAATATTTTCAATAAGTGGCTGGCCACGGTTGCTTCTATTCTTTTTCCATTCACATCTTCAACAAACTCTGCAGATCTCCAGAAATCCAAGGAGTGATTTCTGTAAATTATAGGGCTTTCAGTGAGTGCAAAGTTGATGTTTGACCGTGCCATCCATGATATCATTCGAGCCACTGGTTCATTTTCTGGTGTCACTTGTAGTAATGCGCACATATTGTGCTTTGGCTCAAAAACATACTTCGGCTCGTTGTCTGCCATATCTGAAATACACAAACAAACATATTCAAATTTAAATTAGTCATAAAGTTCAGTACTTTAGATAATTTCAAGTTATAAGAATGAAGAAGATAGGGATAAATCTTCAAGAACCTGTTCTTCGACAAATTTATAACCTAAACACATAAACAGAGTGTCAGTAATCATATACATAATCACAGCCTATTTTAGTCTAATCAAGATCGGAACACATATTATTAACGCTTACCGAGTCGGAATTAGGGGCTGATAAAAATTAGGGTTAGGATCGACTTAGAATTTAGGAAGTCGGAGAGGTTTCTTTGAGTGTAAGTATTTTGAAGTGGAAGGAGAGAGAGAGGGGAAATAATGTTGAAAATTTTGCCTAAGTCCCTCTTATATACCTTTTGAAAGTGGGTATTAATTGCTTTTTGTCATTTTGTGAATTATTAGCTGTCAACCAGTAACATTATCCACTTGATATATTAAAAACATTTAATTTCATTTGAGTTCATAAGACCTTACTCGAAAGATTAATATATCCAAAGTCTACTTGGTATACTTCCACTTACAAACCTTACTCGGTCAAACTTTACTTGGAAAATTTTGCTTTTTTTTAAAAAAAATATACAAAGTTTGCCCGAATTCGTCTATTTATCAACCTTGCTCGATTAAGTAAATTAATTTAAAGTTAAGACATGATGAAGAAAGCTTACCCGAAATGCCAGATTTCTTGAGAAATTAATCACAAGGCATATAATCAAGTACAATTATCAAATAAACATCCTTACTAGGAATCAATTAAGATCCCCACATAGATTTCTCAATTTCAAATTAAAACTTATCTAGCATAAACCCTAAAAAGAATCATAATCAATTTTATCATACTAACTAACATATTCAATCAAGTAACACATTCATTCAAGTATACTTGAAAAAATGGTGTGCCCGAGCAATCTTTTGATGTAAAGTATGCTCGAACAACAATCTTATTCAAAGTATACCCGAATAACTTTCATATTGTACAAAGTGTGCCCGGAAAGGAATTTCTAGCAGACAGTGTACTCGGAAAGTTAAGTTTTGAAATTACCAAGTATATTGAGGGAACAACAGTGTACCCGAAATATAAAGTGTGCCCGGAAAATAAATTTAGCTCGAAAACACTTGTAATTTCAAAGAAATCATAAACACACATATCACAGAGCATGCTCGGAATGAAATTAAATACATAAACATTTAAGTGTGCTATAGTCTAAAATTTCATAGAGCTTGCCTGAAAATCCTATGTTAGCACTAAGCTTGCTAGGATAAACACATTTAAACATCAGGTATGCCCTTTCCAGAGGGATTTCAACATATCAAACCGTACCAAAAAAAAATGACTAACTTAAACAGTAACATCTAAGCGTGCCCGGAAAGATTAACAAACCTTTCCTAACAACATATTCACACAAAGCTTACTCGGTGTACTAACATAAGTTCACAAAGTCTGCTTGGAATCACAATCAACAAATAACATGCATAGCCTGCCCGAAACAAGAATTACTTGTTAAAAGCTAACTATAACAGCACATAATCATCTCAAGATTTCAAGCTTGCTCGGGAAATGAGTACAACAGTGTAGTCTACCGGGAAAGTGTAAACACTTCAAAGCATGCCCAAAAATCATAAAGTTAGTCAAAAATGACTAAACTTACTCGGACAGTTTGAAAATTATCAAACCTTACCCGAAACAACATATTCACACATAATCAAGTCAAAAATGACTAAGCTTACTCGGAAAGGTTGAAAATTATCAAACCTTACCCGAAACAACATATTCACACATAATCAAGTCAAAAATGACTAAGCTTACTCGGAAAGGTTGAAAATTATCAAAACTTACCCGAAACAACATATTCACACATAATCAAGTCAAAGATGACTAAGCTTACTTGGAAAGGTTTGAAGATTATCAAACCTTACCCGAAACTACATATTCACACATAATCAACTGTTTTGTACTCGGAAAGGTTGTAGCTCATTATACCTTACCCGAAAATACATATTCAAACAGTTTGTGTCCGGGAAGGTTATAAAGCATCAAACCTTACCGGAACTTAGATATTCAACCTTTTTAGGAAAAATGCAACTCTTTTTGACTTAAACCACTTGTCAAAGACCTTCTAAGTTATGTATCATTTCAGATCATAGTTTAAGAGCAAATGGTGCATTTAGAGATCAAATTTCAGTTATATTTCTTTTCAAAACATTTTCTTCCATTTTCTGAAAAGATCTCAGGTGTGGGATCATATTGACTAAGTAGCTATCTCAATACTTCACTCTCAGCATTATTATGACAACTTAGATAGGTTAACAGCAGGTATGAACTTAGCATGAATTTCATCTCTTTGGTGATATGATTTAGGTTCATTTAAAGCATAATGCATTAATGGTCAACACTATGTAATGATGCCTCATATCTCTTCTCAAAGCTTATTTGGCTTTCCCCAGATTACCCCAAATTGACTCCAACCTCCTGTATTTGGTCAAAAATATTTTTGTATGACAGAACATATTGTATTTTTGTATTTTTTTTTTTTACATTCAAACATATCTAGAGGTTGAACATTGGACTTACAGTTAGAAATATGCCTTTCATTCAAGATGAGACAGTTTTTGTCAACATCTTTGTAGTTCTAGTTGTAACCCTCTTGTTTGATAAAATATTTAAAACACTTATCAACTTTTGGTTGATTTATTCATTCTTCCCCTTGTTTTTGATATTTTCTCAAATTTTCTTAAAGTATGTTCCTTGTCATATTTAAAGATGTTTCATTTTTAGTTGACCAAATAACAACAGGCTCGTGTATGACTGGGTAATCACTTTTCTGTCTATCATTTGGAGAGATTTATCTTGAGACATACAAAACAACTATGCATCTCCACATAAAGATTAGCATATTCATTATGTTTATATCACCTTAGATTTTACATCATCATGGGAAAGCAACCATACTTGTTAATGACTATACTAAGGTCTTTTTAGCCTATTAATTCAATATGATCAGCTAAGTAGTCAATGTACTATCATTTCCCAGCAAAATTCAGTTAATTATTCAATCACCCCAATATCTCTTTATTGTCAGGTTAATGGTTATCCTGTTTGACCAGAAGTGGTTAACAGGACCAAACATACATATGAGTATATGTCCTCTCAAAGTCAGAGCTATTGACATAGTTTTAAGTGAAGGAATAAGAAACAAGTCATAATTACCCCTAATACATTCAGTTTTCAGGTTAATGGCTATCCTTTGAATCTATAGAGATTTAAGGACCAAACATACACAAGTGCATGTCCTTCCAACTGGGCAAATGATATAGTTTTCAGCAAAAACAACTATATGAGACTTCTCATTAAAAAATCCTTCTTTTAAGTTTCTTAAAAGCTTGAACTGAATAATCTTATCATATCTCTACACCATTAATCAACTTACTCATGTTTTGACCAAAATAGAGTATTTATGCAAAATTCAATATAAAATTCATTTAATCACTTAATTTTGACATAAAACACATTTTGACATAAACAGTTGCATCACATATTCACATCTTAATCATTCTTAACATTATCAAGAAAAACAGACTGTACTAACATTCAATGTCTATCCTATCTTAACAATATCAGAAGATCAGATAAAGAACATATTCAAGTAACCATAAACATGTGATTACTCATGACATCAGATAAGCATTCAATTTCACCTAAACAGATCAAACTACTTATCATAACATCAGATCAGTTAACTTGATAGTCAAGAATTATCATCAATTTCAAACAAATTGCACAGATATTTACTTAAGCACCTATCAGTTAACTTCAAACAGTGACATATAAAAAAACATATTCAAGCAACATTCAGTTGAAACATATTCAATCAACATTCAGTTGAAACATATTCAAAACATATTCAATCAACATTCAGTTGAAACATATTCAATATGTGTAATCTCTAATAAAATAATCGGTTATCACAGAGAGACACACATACAAACAGTTAAGTCACCCAACATTTAACATACTCAATAACATACTCAGTAAAATATTTTAACAAAACATTCAACATGTGTGACCTCTTCTAAACTTTTCAGTTAGCACATAGAGGTACACAACCATGCACACATCCTTAATCAGATTTCATCAGAGTTGATCATCCCCAGGGCTTTCAAAAGAAAGTGAATCTGGTTCTGTCAAGTGGTTTGGTGATTAAGTCAGCCAAGTTATCACTTGTATCAACTCTTTGCATTTCAATCAGACCTTTTTCACTGCAATCTTTTATGAAGTGATGTCTGATTTCAATGTGCTTAGTCTTAGAATGTTGCACAGGATTCTTAACAGTAAAATATGCAGCAGTATTATCAATCAGAATATGGGTGTTTAGAAAATTCAGACCATAATCCAGCATCTGATTTTGAATCCAGAGAACTTGTGCACAGCAGGCAGATGCAGCAACATATTCAGCTTCTGCAGTGGAGATTGATACTGTAGTCTGTTTTTTGCATTGCCATGACACTAGCCTTTCACCCAAAAACTGGCATCCCCCTGATGTTGACTTTCTGCTCATGTTACACACATCATAATCACTGTCTGTATAAGCAATCAGTTCAAAGGCTTGATTCTTTGGATACCAAATTCCTAAGTCTGGTCTTCCCTTCAAATATCTGAATATTCTTTTCACAGCATTCATGTGGGAGACTTTTGGATTTGACTGAAACCTTGCACATACACACACAGCAAACATGATATCCGGTCTTGTTGCAGTCAGATACATCAGAGATCCAATCTTGGCTCTGTATTCATGTTCATCTACTGACTCCCCCTTTTCATCTGCAATCATCTTTTCTTTGGTGTCCATTGGAGTTGAAGCAGTCTTGTACTCATGACAGTTGAACTTGTTCAAGATGTCCTGCACATATTTGCTTTGATGAATGAAAATCCCTTCATCCTTTTGTATAACTTGCAGTCCCAGAAAGAAGTTCATTTCACCCATGGAACTCATGCTATACTTGGATTTCATCACCCCTTCAAACTCCAAACACATAATTTCATTTGTAGATCCAAAGATGATATCATCAACATAGACTTGTACAAGCAACAAATCTGACCCTTTTCTTTTGTGGAAGAGTGTCTTGTCAATGGCTCCCCTTGTGAAACCATTTTCAAGTAGATGAGATGATAGCTCATCATACCATGCTCTAGGAGCCTGATGCAGTCCATAAAGGGCTTTGTTTAACTTGTACACCCTGCTTGGATACATGGGATCCTCAAAACCTGGTGGCTGAGCTACATACACCTCTTCATCAATCTTTCCATTAAGGAATGCAGATTTAACATCAAGCTGGAATACTCTAATGTTCTTTGAGGCAGCATATGCAAGAAAAATTCTTATAGCTTCCAGTCTTGCAACTGGTGCAAACACTTCCTCAAAGTCTATCCCTTCTTCTTTAAGACATCCCAGTGCTACAAGTCTAGCTTTGTTCTTAATCACTAAACCCCTTTCATTCCTTTTGTTTCTGAAAACCCACTTGGTTCCAATTGCGTATCTGTCATATGGCTTGTCTACAAGATCCAAAACATGTAGATCTCTAAACTGTGCCAATTCCTCTTGCATTGCTTCTACCCAACTATTGTCTTTTAATGCTTGAGCAATGTTCTTTGTTTCTATTTGAGATAGAAAGCGAGAGTACAGACAGATGTTTGCTATTTCAGAATGACTCCTTGTAACTCTTTCATGCAAGTCACCAATGATATTTTCAGCAGGATGATTCTTTTCAACAGTAGGAGTTTGTATTATCATATTTGTAGACAAATTTGTGTCAAGATTTGTTTCATTGAGTTCAGGTTCTTCAATGATCAAATCAGGTTCTGCATCATGAAACTCTGGTGCTTCCTCATTGTTTTGTCCTGAAATAGATACACCATTGTTTCCCATATTCAAATTTTGGAATAAGTCTTGAAATCTTTCTGTGGTGACAGCTTCTTAATTTGATTGGTTGCTTGTGTCACTCTCATTCTGAACTGGATCATTCTGTACATTAGGACTGTCTTGATTGTTCACATCCTGATCCTGTTCAATGACCTTGCTTGAGGAGCTGTTCACAAAAATGTATTCCTTTTCTTTTCTAGCAACCTTTTTCCACAATTCTTCTAAGTCCAATTCTTTCTTCTTATTCTCTTCAAGTACACTGGTCTTGTAGAATGAATCATCAAAGTCTTCAAAATAAATCTTGAATGACTTTATTAACTTCTCATGATCAAACAGCCATTCTACACCACTGACTGTGTTGAATTGATTCTCATTAAAAATGATGTCAGATGACTCTATCACACTCATGTGATCTTTCACATATACTCTGTATGCCTTTGAGTAAGTAGAATAACCCACAAAGAAATAGTCTAGTGATTTAGTTTGAAACTTGTTCAAATAATCTCTAGTGTTCAAGAGAAAACATTTGCAACCGAAGGGCTTGAAAAACTTGATCTAAGTCTTTATATTATTGAAAATTTCATATGGAGACTTGTTATGCCTTTTGTTTACAAGCACCCTGTTTTGAACATAACATGCTGTATTGATTGCTTCAGCCCAAAAAGTGACAGGCAAATTTGCATCAGCCAACATGGTTCTGGCAGCTTCTATCAAAGTTCTGTTTCTCCTTTCTGCCACTCCATTTTGTTCAGGAGTTCTAGGAGCTGAAAATTGTTGAAATATTCCTTTTTGTGTGCAGAATTCTTCCATAACTCCATTCTTGAACTCTGTACCATTGTCACTTCTTATCATCTTGACTTTCTTACTCAGCTTGTTCTCAATCATTGTGACACAACCTTTAATCAATTCTGCAGTCTCATCCTTTGTACTTAGGAAATAAACCCAAGTGTATCTTGAATAGTCATCAATGATCACCAGACAATATCTTTTCTTCCCAATACTTGGTACACTCACTGGACCAAATAGATCCATGTGAAGTAACTCAAGTGGTTGATCAATTGAATTGATGAGCTTTGTTTTATGAGTAGACTTGTGTTGTTTTCCCTTTTGACATGAGTCACAATGATCATCTAACTTGAATTCTCTTGTAGGTAAACCAATCACATGCTCACCCTTGACCAGTCTATTCATGTTCTTCAAGTTTACATGACATAGTTTCCTATGCCACAATCTAGATTCATTTTCAGTGGCTTTGGAAACAAAACATGCACCTCCTCTTGAAATGGCTTCTTTCATATTCAACTCATACAAGTTTCCATTTCTTGGTGCCATCATCATAATCATTTATGGTGGAATTACAAACTCAGGTTTTAAGATGAAACAGTGTGAATCATCAAAACTGACTTTGTAACCCTTATTACACATTTGTGATATGCTCAGCAGATTGTATTGAAGTCCCTCAACATGAAACACATTATCAAAAGACACCTTTCCATTTGTCAAGATTCCTTTTCCCACAATCTTTCCACCATTTTCATCACTCCCAAAAGCAACAGGTCCTTCATACTTCTCTTCATAGTTCACAAGTGACCTCTTGTCACAAGTCATGTGCCTAGAACAACCACTATCCATATACCATATATCATTCAAAGGAGTGGCTTGTTCCTGCACATAGATAAATTTGATTAGTTAAGAGATGAAGTGCAAGCTTCATCAACTTGCAACTCATCAATGTCATTTTCAATGGCAGCTTGGGAAGTGAGTGTTGTAGGTTCAGGATCTTCATGAGTGATTTCCAGATTATCAGAATTGTCAGTTTCATATCCACACTCTCTTGGTGTTTTAACAAGTGAAACTGAACTTTGGAGCTCAACTGAGTCAGTGACATCCTCTTTCAAGACATAGTCCTTTGTTTTTGAGTAGTCTCTTACATCAGCCACAGCTTCAATTTTAGTTTCTGCTTTAGGTTTCCAAGTGAAACCTTGTGGTTCATATCCATGTTTCATCAAGAACTGCTTGACAAAGTGAACCTTGCTCGGAGATACCAAATCAGTGATCCTTACTCGGGAATGCACTAAATAGCATACCTTGCCCGGATATCCACTTAAGAAGACTATTTGAAGTAAACCTTGCCCGGGAGGCAAAATCTCGTACTCGGCTAAGTAAAAGCTTGCTCGGAACCCAATGTGTGCTCGGATTCAATACTTAGCAGTTTCTGAGGAGGTTCAGAAGATTCCAATCTTCCATATTCTTCGTTTAGGTCAAATCTCCTCATTTTGGTCAAACTATTGACCCAACATACCTTGCGTGCATCTCAATACCAATAAGAAACGGACCCCAGGGGATACAATGTATGTAATCCGACAGATGGACTCGTTCATACTCACTCACAGTAAATGAAACTTGATGCTTTGCTCAAAATTTCTCAATTAGTATTCAAAATTTTGATAAACACTATAATGGTTTAAGTCAAGTTGGGGTGATTTGGCAAAATTCAAATTAAGCTTGAACCGAGATTAGGGGCTGATAGTTTCTGATATTTTGTGCGCTAATTGAAACATAAATCATATCACAAAAATGCTCGAAGGTTTGTTATAAGATTTAAGTGGACAACAATATCAATGACCGACTTAACGCTAGTCATAATATAGCTGAAATATAAAACTGTGATGGAAGGGCATTTTGGTCAATATGATTCTCTGCTCAAACTAAACAAAAATACAAAAATATGTCTTGTTTTTGTTAAATCATTGAAAAACACAAAAAGATTGTCTACTTTTAATGTTCGGATATTCCTTTGTAAATACATTCTTTAATTTTTTACAAAATACCAAAAATATTTTATTCTTCTTTCTTTACATATTATTTAATGATTTTAAGTTATGTTTCATAAAAGTGAAACGTTTTTAAGTTATTCATTTATCGGGATAAACGATCCTCGGTAATTGATTTAAGCTAAAATTTTAATTATTTATTGAAATTTATTTATTTAATTCATTTATTTTTTTAAGTTAAAAATTAAATAAAGTTTTTAATTTTGTAAAAGCTACTTCGTTAATTATTTAGCGAACTGGTTAATAGTTCGCTCACCTAATTCGCTTCCGCACTCTGTAACGAATCATCTCTACTTCGTTATATATATTTAACGAATCAAGACACGAGTCATGTCTTGTTCGCTACTCTAAGGTAACGAACTGGAATAGCGAATTATCTAATTTATAATTCAAACGAATTGCTTAATTCGTACAAAGAGTACCTTGGGTAGCGTGCTAGGCTATATAAGACAGAAAAAGACGAACAGTCCTTCACTGTTCATCTTTTTCTTCATCCTAAAGTCACCTTATTCAAATTTTTCTCTGAAATTCGATCTTCAAATTTCGACATTTCAAGGATACCATTGTGTTTCTAAGGTATAGATGATCACAGCGATGTGATATTCGTCAAAAATCACTGAGATTTGATAGACTATTTATGGATTTTTGTGGTCTAAGGGTTTTTCGAGTTCATAAAACCTGATTTATTTGTGATTTATCATGTTAAAGTTGCTTATTTGTGATTCAATGTCACCGGAATGTGATTCCGATACCTTGGGTAGACTTTAATTAATGTTCGATTATAGTTTGCTTGGTTGATTGAATGATAATATGTTTGATGGCTAAGACTCTGTTTAATGTACTGATTGTTCCTGTTTATGTTACGGTGTTAAACATCAATTTTAACACCGTGAGCCTCGTATTGCGATTCCGAGTCACATAGACCTGCTATTTTGATTGTTCGACGATAAGCATGAACTAATTGAGCTGGGTTTGTGTTGTTGACCTTCGGTGTTCTTATTAATTTTGAGTTTGACTATGCGATTCAAAGATCAAGTCTAAATTATTGACCATTCGTTATCTTTAGCGAATTGGAACTGATTCGTGTCCAATTCGTTAAAGAAATACACGAACTAGCTCAGCGAATCAGTTTTTATAACGAATCAAATTTGGATTCATCAACCCTGTAACAAACTAGACTTCTGTTCGTTAACCTTGTATAGTTGATTCGCTGTCTCTTTCGTTAATTTATTTACCTGATAGCGAATCGCTTGATTCGTTACAGAATGGTAACGAATCAGAGTGATACTTACACGAATGACATTCATTTTTAATTACTTAATCAAATTTAAAATTATAATTTAATTTAAATAAAGTATGTCAATCGTCTTAATGCGTAAATAAATTAAATACACATATCTTATGACATTGAATACACCATTTATAAATAACTAGATATATATTGATGTTTAAAACATATCACTTCTTCACATTTCTTATATTTGTTTATACTTATACAGTAAAAATGGTTGATCAAGTAAATCAAGATCCACCAGTTGCTGATCAAGGGCAACAGGAACAACCACCACAAGAGCAACCACCTCAGGCACAGCAGGAGGATGTCATTCTGTTACCATATGACACGAAACACAACATCTGTGCATATATTGATCAAGATATTGCTGACGTTGACGAATTCGGAGACATGTTAGCTTTCTTAAGACGTCCAGCGATATGTTATGCAATCACTGCTCGACCCAGAGTGTCTTTAAGTATCATTAGGCAGTTTTGGGATACTGTTGTGTATGTTGAAGGAGAAAAACACATTCGAGCCACGATTAATCAAACTGATATTATTATTGATGTGGGAGTGATTCTTCGTGTGCTTCAATTTGGTGACAATGATGATAAACCGAGTGAATTTGACATACACTTGATCAAGGGTCTATTTACTCGTCTACGTTATGGTGGTAATATTGATAAGTCGATGTTGAACAAGAATGGTTTGTGCCCACCATACAAGTACCTTCTTCATGTTTTAATTAACTATATGAGTGGTCGTCGGGGTGGATTTGATGAATGTAGAAGTAGTATACAGTCAGCTTTTGTTGCTCTTATTCTCAACAAGCCGTTTAACTACTCTGAGTTAGTTTATGATCATCTACAAGAGCAAGTTCAGCAAACACTTCAAAAGAAGAAGTTTTTAATGTATCCTCGCTTCCCACAGCTGATTATTCAAGACTTAATTACCAATTTAGTCATTGATCAAACTCAGGTGAATGATGAGTTTCCTACGGAACATATGAAAGCTGATACCGTACATAGGATGCTGGTGTATAGAAAGGAGAAGCCAAAGGATAAACGAATGATTGGTCATATAATTAATCCTAATTATGAATGTCCTCCTAATGAACGCTGGATCCATGATGACTCGGATTCTGAGCGTGAAGGGGGAGAAGGTGGGAACGATGATGATAGGAATGATGATGGTAATGATGGTGATGGTGGAGCTGGTGATGCTGCCTTTCAAGAGCAACAAGAGACAGTAAATGTTGCGTTAGCCGCCACCATTGCAGCTCAACAAGAACGTAAGAGGAAAGGGAAAGCGGTGGCAACTGACTAGCCATCAAAGAAAAGACGTGTTTCAGCGGGGGCTGGGGTAATTATTGGTGTTCCACCACCACTTCAATCAACGCCTCAACGCTCTGTAGTGCCGCCTACTACTAGCACTCCGATGCTTACATTGACGACGACGTTGTTGTCCCATGAAAAGCTTGGTTTAATTCCTCAAATGGCGTTATCCGAGATACCAAGGCCTCCTGTTACATTATCTACTATGCCTTCAACACCATCGATGTGGCCTCCTCCTCCTCGCCCTCCTACTCCTCCTCCTACCAGTGATGTCTCTTTTCTAAAAATCATTAGGCCTCAAGGACCGATTCAACCTGTTCATCCATCACTATACAACTTGCCACCAAACTGTCAGATTGAGATGCTGTTGAATCTTCTCCACCTTTATGAAAACCAAATGGCAGCTGACCGTCAGAATCAATAACGTCTTATGGAGAATCAACGACGGATGATGAGTTATATCTCATTTTGTCAAAAGGAGACTAAAGCGCTGCGGGCGATTGTTGAGTCTCCAAGGGTGAAAATGAAAGAAAAAGAAGAGTTGATCTTACAGTTGACTTGCAAAGAAGATGCCCTAAAGAAATTCAAAGATGATGATCAAGATCCTGATGAGTCTGGTGCAGGAGGTGAGCCTAAACAATCGCACGGCTCATCTTCCGCTGTTGGTACTAGTGGTGGTGAAGACTCGAGCAAACAGATTATTATATATCAAGATCCAACTGCTGCTAAGCCAATTGAGATGATTGCAGCCAACACTGTGATATTTTTAGATGGTTCGTGGGTGGTTAGGAGTGTGGTGAACAGAGATGAGATAGAGGTTGGTGAATTTGTGGATAGGTCTCTGACACGAGAGCAGTTGTCCATACTGCTGGGCTTGAATGACGAACAGTTGAACGTGTTAGAGACCGAGCCTGATGTTGAAGTGATGAATGAGGAAGGTATATCGGATGATCCATCAATTCAGATGAATACGGATTTTATTTATGAGGATGAGGATATTGAGATGGAAGACGTAACTGCTGGGGAATATCCGAACTTGTATCAAAACACAAATGTTGATCAAGGTGCTCCGGTATTTCATGAAGAAGTAATTAAAGAAGTAGAAGACCATCTTGAAAAGAAGTCCAAAGGAAAGGGTTTTTATTCTGGTTTGCCTTTTGATCCGTCTGTTGAGGAGATTCTGAGTTGTTTCAGATTTAAAGTTGCGGGTAAGATTATTCAGGCACATCGTTATGTAAATCAAGAACGTAAAGACACAGCTGCTGCTTGGGTCAAAGAAAACCAAGTGACCTCCTTCAAGACTGTCTCCAAGGTACATGGTGATATTGTCTCATGGATTTATGATTCTGAGCTCAAAGTATGTATTATTAAATGGGAGAAGGGGATCCAATACTATGAAACGATAAGGGACGTTTTGACATTACCGCGGTGGGATGTTCGTACCCTCGCGAGACATCCATTTATCAATCGTGGGGGTCACCAGACAGCTGAGTTGTTTCATCGACATTTACTGTTTGAGGTAAATCATGGCTTTAAGTTCTTCAAGCCCCAGGTCCCAAGACGTAAACGTATTAACGAGATTGATCCAAGGACTGGCTGGAGGAAACTTGTCCTAAAGGTGAAGCCGCCAAAGACGATGAAGCGGGTTCCCGTGAAGACGATGCCCCAACAGATGCATCTCTCATTCAACCGCTGGTACTATGACAATCGTACTGGCGATTGTCATATACTTAAAAGATTAATATTATTGTTTGTCATATACTTAAAAGATGATTAATTATTATTTATAAAATACTATTGGTTGTTCTTGATAAGAAAAATATAAAATCCATTTATTTAAATAATTTTAAAGAATTAAGATATAAAATATCTAAATAAATAAATAACTTAATATATAAACAAAAATAATTTAATTAAATATAAAGTAACATATTGTTAGTGTACGGTTTTGCGTCTTGAGTCTTTGTAAGTTTTGTTTTATATTTAATGTAATAATTAGTTTAATTATTTTCTAGTTCGTTATATATAAGATCTAGTTCGCTAGGGGATGTTAACGAACTAAGACTTAAGCTTATTCCCTCCTGATTCGTTAGGGAATGTTAATGAATCAGGGGGTGTTTCGTCTTATTTATGTATGTAATGAAGTAGCGTCTGGTTCGCTAGGGGATGTTAGCGAACCAGACCTATCTTCTATATATAGTGAACACTGTTCACGTTTAATTTAAGTTTTGAGAAGTTAATTAACGAAGTGCTGTCCAGATTCTCTCTCAATCTTCATCCTAACATTATACAAATACTATTATATGCATATTGATAATATATACACATATAATATTGAATCGAAGTTAATTATGAGCTAGATCTATAGTTAATGTATCAATCGGTTTAACACAGATCCGAGATCTGTTAATTGTTATTAGATTGATAATCTATCCTGGTTCCAACACATATGCTTCTAGTTTTTCGAATAAATAAGATACGAATATAATAATAATAATAATAATAACAATAATGTGTAATTATATAAATATAGTATATAGCAAGATATAAGTAAATATTTTGTTTAAGTCTTTAAAAAACTATTTAATACGTTTATTAGATATACAATATATATATATATATATATATATATATATATATATATATATATATATATATATATAATAGATATGAGTGAGTTTATAAAAATGTTTAATAATGACGAAACGTGAATCAAAGTATCGGGTTTTAAACAAAGAGCATAAGGTTTACTATTATAATTAAAATAGACTTATAAGGCATATATATATATATATATATATATATATATATATATATATATAAGGGTGGGATCTAGAAAGAACTAGAAAACTAGTAAATAATTATTGTTAACTATTTTTAAAAATTATTTTGTGATATTTTTTTTCCCTCCTTCTAATAAGATGATGTTGTTCCTAAAAAAATTATTGATGTAATGTGTATGTGCATTAATGTGTATTGTATATATAAAATAGTGTTTTATTGAATATAATACAACACAAATACATTATCTAATTCACACTATTGAATATATGCAAATACGACACTAATAATTGTATGCAGAACACATTATTGCATATATGTAATACAACACTAATGCACATATGCACTATATTTTTTTTAATTTTTGTATATAATATAACACTATTGGAAATATACAATACAAACAACTATATATACGCTATTTAAAACTATTTCAAATATCAAATGCACACTATTGCACATATGCATTATAAAAAAGTCGATGTATTGCATATATGCATTAAAAAGTTATTTTTTTTTAATTTTTCTATTTTTTTATTTTTATATTTTTTTGTGGTGAAGAATAAAAACATATAAGAAGGATGAAAGAAAAAAATTTTAAATATATTTTTTTAATTAAATTAAAAATACTTCATTATTAGTTCTCTAATTCTCTCCATAAAATGGAACTCTCTAATGATCCGCTCCCTATATATATATATATATATATATAGGTGGGATCTAGAGAGAACTCCCCTTAAAGAGAGAACTAGAGAACTAGTAAAAAAATATTTTTAACTATTTTTAAAATATTATTTTGTGATATTTTTTTCTTTCCTCCTTCTAATAGGATTATATTGTTCCTAAAAAATTAAAAGTAAAAAAAAGACCGTCGATGTAATGCGTATGTGCATTAATGTGTATTTTATATATAAAATAGTGTTTTATTGCATATAATACAACACAAATACATCTAATACACACTATTGAATATATGCAAATACAACACTAATAATTGTATGCAAAACACATTATTGCATATATTTAATACAACACTAATGCACATATGCATTATATCGATTTTTTTTAATTTTTGTATATAACATAACACTATTGCGAATATACAATACAAACAACTATATATATGCTATTCAATTCTATTTCAAATATCAAAATTCACACTATTGCATATATGCATTATAAAAAAAGTCGATGTATTGCATATATGCATTACAACGTTAATTCTTTTTAATTTTTTTTTATTTTTATATTTTTTTTGTGGTGAATAATAACAACATATAAGGATGAAAGAAAAAAAAATTCATATTTTTTGTGGTGGCCACCGTAGCTTACGGTGGGACTGACGCTGAAACTTGTAACAGCCTTATAAACTTGTTTTAGAGTTGGCTTTTGACATCCTAATCATTATCTTTCATCTAAGGACGATCTAGGGGCGATTTTGAGGTGCTTTAGATCAATTTTGAGTGTGGTAATCATTAGAGAGTCTATTTTGATTAATATGCAAACTATAATCGAAGGGATGATGAACCAATCATGCTCGGATAATTCTCTTTGTGTTTTCCCTCGGATTGTAAGGTTTTATTATGAATGTTGATTGAATGTTTATGCAATTTCTGAGATAATAGTTTAATCTTGTTGATTTCATTATTATGGTGTTTATGAATTGATTGATAGATTGTTAGTTTGTCAAGTTCGTGTTCCAAACCGTCAGTTCTTGGTGCTTTAGGCAATCGAGATTAATCGGGAGGAATTCGAGTTGGATAAGTTAATTGGTTTTTGAGTGATTACCTTGCGTTGTATAATCCAAGTACTTGATCCTCACTTATCACAATTGTTTACATAAGCATGAACTTTATTTTATCGTTCATCTCAATTTAAACATTTATTTTGACATTCATAGAAACCTGAAACCGAGGGAAGGCATAGTTTCTCGTATTGATTTAAAAATTTTTAAATTGTTTTCAGTTCTAGTTGTTAATCAAATCAACCAACCAAATACTTGAATTTATTTTCTGCCTTTAGTTTAATATAGATAAATTACATAACTACTTAGTAACACATTTTCCACAAACTCCCTGTGTTCGATACCCGCTTACCGCTGTCTAATTAGTTGTATTCGGTTTATTTTTGAGTGAGTCTTCGACCTCACGTCAAATTTTGGCGCCGTTGCCGGGGATTAGTGCGCAACGTGTGTTAGTATTAGTAGTTTGTGTTTGTTATTTTCGGGTTTACGCTGGTTGTGTTAGTGTGCAGGTACCCACAGGTGTATGCATAGTAGAAGCTCTAACAGGGTGTTTAAGGGGAGAAAACTAGGAAAATACAAAAAAATTGTGATGTCTGTTTGTATAGATAAAATCCAAAAAGATTCAGATATTTTGAAAATTTAAAAACATTAAAAAAATGTGCTCCTTAAAAATGAGTTTTGAAGCAAAAAAAGGGAAAATGATAGTAAATTAATCATTTATATTCAAAATTTCAGTATAATAATAGGCATAAAAGACTGTGTGCTTAACTGTATTGGTGCATTCGTAGATCTTAAACAAACGAGTAAGGCAGAGTATGTGATATAAACGTAATGTTACCAAATTGAAAGAGGTGTTAGTCTCTTACAAAGTATTGGTAATGAAGGCAGAAATGTAATAGCCTGTCATACTCAAGCCTTATGTCTCAGTATGATCACAAAAAACAAAACTTTTAAATGTTTAAGCTTCTAGTAGTAATTGTATCATCAACGGTGTATGGTCTTATGGCCTTAAATCTTGTATTGATGGGATGCTTCAAATTTTTGGACACCATGAGTCTTTATGCGGTTTATCATCTGGGTATTCACAAATGTGAATATTAAATTATTTTATTAGAGAACCTATTATAAGTCATTAAACTTGATCACTGCTATACTTTGTACGAATTCATTACTGACTTGATCAAACACGTCGTTAGTCATACATTGTTATTCCCTTGCGCGCGTCTTAATACCAATAAGAAACGGACCCCGGGGGATATAATGTCTGCAAGTTATACAGATGAAATCGTGCACACTCATTCATTGTAAAGGAAATTTGGGGTATTGCTTGATAACGGGTGTATATCTTGTTGTAAGTTTGGTTCTAGTAAAAGCTAATAAAATTTAAAATGTTTTGATCTAATGGTTCTAAGGTTTATGTCAAGTTAAGGTGACATGGTAAAAATAAAATTAAGCTTGAATCGATATTAGAGGCTGATAGTTTCTGATATCTTATGCCCTAATTGAAATTTAAACATATCATAGAAATTCCTGAAATCTTTTTATAAGATTTAAGTGGATAACAATACCAATAACTGACTTAACACCAGTCATAATAAGGCCGAAAGATAAACCTGTTATGGATGAATTTCTTGTCACACCCCGTTAAGCGAATTGCGGAAGCGTAAAACGGAAATGCAACAGATACAACTGGTATCAAATACATTGTTCATAAAGAAACATTACTAACTAATTTACAATATATTATATCGTTCTAACATCTTTTACAAACTAGCTGATACAATCAAACCGGTTCTTCAATTACTTTACTTCTAACTCAAATGCCCATGACATCATTCACCAATCAGACACGTAACGCACAGGAAATTACTTCTCATATCTGATTACCTGAAAAGCATGTTAAAATAGGTCAACTACGAATAGTTGGTGAGTTTCATAAGTTTAACGAAATCAGTTCTGCGTACCACACAGTCATAGTTTGTATGTACGCGCGTATGTAAAAATATGTGTTTACGTTTGTATAAATATGTACAACCATATCCTTGTGTGTGCATATGCACACATGTAAGTTTATAATATAAATTTGAAATTTCAGTAAAATCGTGATTGTTTGTTCGTACCACCTGTTTCCAATTTCCGTGTTTAACCAACCACTGTGGACCCCCTTCCTCCCACAACGGTTCCACATAAACTCAACCACTGTGGCCCCCCTTCCACCCACAATGATTCCACGTAAACTCAAACATTATATAGTGTACATGCAAATAATTAGTATATTCTACACATAGTATTTCCTACGGCTAATCACATAGCATGTATATAGACACATATACACATATAGTATTTATCACGTATCACCAAACACTATGGCTCCCCATCCGCCAACAATACGCATAATCACATTATTTACTTAACATTCATGTCATAATCAAGTTAGTTCGTTTAATAAGTTGCAGCAGAACTTGGCTCATAAGCCATACTCAACTTTAGTTTATAAGTTGCAGCAGAACTTGGCTCATAGGCCATACTCAACTTTAGTTTATAAGTTGCAGCAGAACTTGGCTCCTAGGCCATACTCAACTTTAGTTTAGTAAGTTGCAGTAGAACTTGGCTCATAGGCCATACTCAACTTTAGTTTAGTACTATTGTGGCCCCCCTTCCGCCAACAATAGCACCATAATCATCACAGACCACGTTATCCCCATGGCCATTACAGACCACGTTGTCTCCCAAATTAGTTATGTTTAACATTACATAACGTGTTTGTATAAACATGCTATCACGTGTAATTTCATTATGTTTTGCAATTCGTATTATCTCCACTCAATATATCAGTCAATGATAATAATCATCTTCCATCAGCACGTAGTCAATCATTATGTTTGTAGGGACTTTTCATATATAAATGTTCAGATATTTTATATCCTGAATCGTTTTCAGATAGATAACGTGTGTAAACATGCTTTCCACCCCAAAAGTTCGTAAAATAGTTTAAAGAGTGGGGTCATGAAACTCACCTTATCGTAGTTCGCACAGAAATTACGTATCAGTAAGTCAGATGCCTCGTTTATAGCCTGATTCCTATAAACGGTATCGTATCGTTAATACTAGTACAGTTTTCAAGCTAAGTCGGGCTGTATAGATAATCTGGGTATAGCTGTTAGGCCCAGAACATGACCATAGTCTTAGATTGTGACGTTGTACACTATGAAATGTTTAAAACTGGATTTGGCTCAGTTTCACCGTTTCCTGAGCCTAGCTCAGTTGATCGTTTATACGTTTCGGGATTAGGTAAGATCACATAAAACTTAAGTAAATATATTGATTGATAAAATAATTTGATTTATGAAAGAATTTTAAGGTTTCGGTGTCTGGTTTGATCGCAAGGTTTGTTTCCGTTTTCATACGGGTTTGATTATACAAAACGCGCATAATTCACCCGAATTTTCCGGAATTCTCGTAAAAAGTTCGTTTTTATCAATATCATTCAAAAACATGATATTTGACCACTTTTGACATTTTGACATACCAGTCAGTCCGTTAAACACAAAACTGCCGGTTTCGTTAAATAATTATAATTTAAATCTTTGATTAATCATAACTAAATATGACTTATATATAAATTATGTAAGTTTTTGTAAAAATACATTAAGACATGGAGAATTTTATAAAAATATTTTCAGAAATTTTATGATTAATTATTTATTTATAAAAATTCATTTAATAGGTTATAATCGTGTAATAAATGGCCCGTTTATATCAAACGACCTCCGAAAAATCCGATAATCTTTACCAATGGCCTCAATATTATTACATAGCCCCTGCAAAATTTCCAGAACCTAACTCTTTTGAGAAAATGCCTTTTTGTGCGTTTTTCGGCTGTTAAAATTCGGTTAAGCCATGATTGCACAAACCATACTTAGACATTTCCAATGATTCCCAAACTTTACCAGTGATCTTAACATCACATATTAAACTCCAAAACCAAGTTTCATAATTTTTCAATATGTTTAGCTATTTTTCCCAAATAAACGCTCATAAACGGAAATAAATTCACCAAATATTCTCCGTTTATCGAAAAATTACCAAATTTTAACAGGGACTCATTTATATGATCCCTAATGTCCCTGCAAGTTTTCACAAGCTAACAACAAGCACGTCACAACCTAATACTAAACAGCCCCTAAACGAGTGTTACGGGTTTACCTTGTCGGTTTTCGATGAATTTTGCTAGCTTAAACGATTTTCCGGGTCTCGGGTTGCAAACTCAGTATATCTACATATCATATAACATCAAACCAAGCATAAATCATCCATGTAACAGCCTTGGTAATTAGGGTTACGGTTTTGGGTTCAAACCGAACTTTCTAACCGTAAAAACGTTGTATTCATGTTCTAATCCGCGTTTTTGACCAAAAAAAGTATATGTTCCTGGTTTGTAAACATGTTTAACATCAAAACATGATTTTACTTGATTTTTAGGGTTTTTGGATGGTTAAACATGTTTAAAACTAACTAAAACATGTTTATAAGATTATAACTTAGTTAAAAGATGGTTAAAAGTTCCTGAAAATGAAACTTACTTGTGGGTTTTGGGCAAGGGTTTGGAGGAAAAGCTGAAAGGAGGTCTGGTCTTTAAGTTTATTACATAAAATGAGGTAACTTATTGATGAAGCTTGCAAATAAATATCTTGGTGGGTGAATGTGTTTGGCGGCCGCAAGTTTCTAGGGGCCCATTGGGCCTCTTTTTGGCCCAATGGTGCCTCGGTTTCCGTGCCACACGTAAAAGTCGGTCCAAAATTTAGTTCGGGTTCGGTTTTTCGCAAGAAAATTAATTCGAGTGTGAGAAATAGCGCAAAAACGAGTGTTTTTCAGCTTATTTTTGTAAAATAAGAAAAACGTACTGACTCGTTGTAAAATTCCAAAATATTTTCACGGATTGCTTAAAACATGTCATATAAGTGTTTTATAAATCTTTTTAGGCTTAACGGATGCTACAATGCTTGTTTTGATATTAACGATTGCGTTTAAGCTTATAGCGTATCGATAAACGAAACCTTTTTCGTTTAAAGAGTTTTAAACGTACTGGGGCCTAAATATCAATATGTTAGCCTCTATAACATATATATAACTCGTATATGACCCCTCAGTATGTATACGGGTTATAATTAGTATCGGTCGGTTACTCGTTTAAGCACTACGAATTAACCGATTTATCGTTTACTTGTTACGTAATGAATATAGTGTACCTCGTTTTGTTTGCTATCGAACTAAGGCCATATTACTAATATTTTAGCTTGCATAGATCATATATCACTTATAGATGGCACCCTGGGATATCCGGACCATAACCAGACCCGTTTGGTTATTTGTTTGTTCGTTACGCAATAAGCGGTTAGACGCTTATTCGAGTTTGTAAGTACTAAGGTGTACTCGGTTTTGCCACGGATGTCACATTTCTTGATCAATATATTTCCCTGCTCAACTCACAAAAATATGTACTGCTTTCGTATATTACATTTTATTTTTTGCGTTTAGGTTTTGTTTTGGTTTTTAATTTTAAAATATTTGAAATTCAAAAACATTTTATTTATGTGTAATTTTTTATTACCAAGCTAAGTGGATAAATGATTTGAAAAGAAAAAAAGGTTTTCCCTTGATTTTAAGTTAAGTTTGTTAACGTAATCATTTTTAACGTAATAGTTTTACCTTTTGAGTAAAAACTGTAATGTATTTTAAGGTAAATTTATTAAAACCTTGGTTTTTGATAGTTAAATTATTTGTTTTTGAAATGGTTAAAATTCCATTTTTTAAGGTAATTTCACCATTCATTATAACTGTTCTAACGAATGAGTACTCATTCGTTAATGTAAACAACAAATGAATGACCATTCGTTAAAGTATGAAAACGAACGTATTACACTCGTTACCGTACTCATTCGTTAATGTAAAACAACAAATGAATGACCATTCGTTAATGTATGACAACGAATGTATTACACTCGTTACCTATGCAAATTCGCTTCCACTATCTGATAATGAATAGTTATTGATTAGTTGAAGTTTTAACGAATGAATAACGAATAAGAGGCTATTCATTATAGTTTAACATATGTGTTTATTCGTTAATATGTTAACAAATGAGCATATGAATGAACTGTCATTCATGTATTTTAAACATAACGAATGAATATATTTGTTGCCTAAGGTTCTATGCCAAGTGTACAACATATATAAACCCAAGGTTGAACAAATGGATCTTCATTCGTTCAATAATGTTACCTAGAAAATAGATAATACACTCTGCCAATATTTTCAAAAATCATAAACCTGGTTAAATCGATACTTGAGTGATTTTTTCGTGTTCAGCAAGTAATAACGAGATCAATGATATATTGATTATCAGTTTTTGACCAGGATTCAAGGGCTAATTAGACTTAAACCTGAACGGACATAAAATTTATCAATTGACAATTAAAATCATTCAGTTTAATCAAACCAAGTATTAGGATTTGTTGTCGATAACATTCCGACTATATTGATACACGTTTTAATGTATAAATCTGATGTTTGAGCTTAATTGTAAATTCAAAATTGCATGTTGACTATTTTTGTTCTTCGAAATTTTGACTCTTGACTAATTAAATTCAAAGTGTTCATTCGATTCTTCACATTCATTCTTTGTAACGAATGAGATGTTCATTTGTGATGTTGATCACGAATGTGACTTCATTCGTTATGAATTGTAACGAATAAGTATCTATCATTAAACTTGTTTTACGAATAAGAATTATTCTCAACGAATGGACTCATTCGTTTAATTTGATATAACGAATGTGACCATTCGTTAAACTAATGTAATGAATGAGTGACGAATGAAAGTTTGTTTAATTCTGATCAAAATGAAAATTCACTAAGTATTGGTGAATTTTAAGATTATTAAAGTATAATTTGAATATTAATTATTCGGTTGTTACAGATATGGCCGAGGAATAAACATTGATGTCCAGCTAAAGAAGAACCTCAACCTGTTGATCAGCAATTTGAAGAAGAGGTTCAGGTCGTTGAGCTATCTTATGACAAGAAGCACAATATTTGTGTGTTCTTGGTTGATGTTTTCTTTAGGAGACCGATGTATGGTAGCATGATCGAGTTTCTCAAACGATCAAGGATATTCTACGCTATCTCAGCTAACACTCCGATATACTTTAGCATTATCCGTCCTTTTTGGGATACTGGTAAGTATAATGCTGAAGAGAAGCAGATTGAGGCAGAGATTCAGATTAAGAAGATCATTATTGATGTAGATGTGATATGCAATGTGTTACAATTTCCTGATATTGTAGACGATCGTTGTGAGTTTGATAAGGAGATTATCAAAGGGTTATTTGGGAGTTTGAAGTATAAAGGTGATCTCGAGAAGTCTTGGTACAATAAGGCTTATTTATGCGAGCATTATAAGTACCTACTACATGTACTTATAAATTGTCTCGGCGGACGTAAAAGAGGTTTTGACGAATGGAGTATCATGTTATAATTAGGATTCGTAGCCTTAGTACTGAAGAAGCCTTTTAACTTCTCTGAGCTTGTATTTTATCATCTCAAGGAGAACTGTACCACTCTCCATGTGAAGAACAAGTTCTTCATGTGCCCGAGGTTCTTACAGCTTATTATTGACCACCTAGAAGAAAACTTGGTAAAGGATTCAGATCTTATGGATGATATCATGGTGTTGGAACACGTGAGTGAAGAAATGATGAAGTGTTTGAGAACTTCACATGGTCAAACTTCAGAGAACAAGCCTAAGTTTAAGAGATTGATAGGTCACATTGCTCGACTAGATTATGTATGTCCACCTAATGATCATTGGATCCATGACGACTCTAATTCTGAAAGTGAATGTGGAGAAGGTGGGAACGATGGTGTGATGGTGGAGATGGTGGTGATGCAGCCCGTGCAGCTGCTTTGCATAAACGTAAGGGTAAGGCTAAAGTTTCAGATAAGCTTGCTAAAATTTGAATCCGTAGGGGTTCTGGTGTGGAGATTGGTGATTTCATACCATGATCGACTGTTAATGTGTCATCTCAACAAAAACCAGTGGATACTACTCATACTAGTACCCCGGTGATTACATTATCAATAATAGTTTCATTGGATCCGAGGTGTGCATCGAATCTTCAAGTTGTATTATCTCCGATGCCGACTCCTCAACAAGCTGACACTACTACAAGTACCATACCGAGACCTATGCAACAACCGGACTTCTCATTCATGTCATGTAATCGTCCGGCAGTTACAACGCATCCAGCTCCTCCTTTCTTTCACAACATGCCAATTCAATAACATATGTCCCAGATGTTGGATTTGGTACACTTGAAAGAAAACCAAATGGTTGTTGATCATCTATTCCAAGAGCATATACGTGCTGATCAAAGAAAGATGGTGAGCCACATCTCGTACATGCAACGTGAAAACCGAGTGTTGCGTGCATTAGTTACTGCTCATGGGGAGAAAATAAAGAAGCAAGACGAGATCATTCTTCAGTTGACTTGTAAAGGCGATATGCTAAAGAAACTGAAGGAAAATGATGATGAAAAAGACCCTGAGGCAGGTGCAAGTGGTGGTGAGTAGCAACCAAATGTTGGCACATTTGGGGGTAGTGTTCGTGGTGAAGGATCGGATAAGCAATTAGTGGTGTATAATGATAATACTAATGTGCAGCCGATAGATTTTGTTAAAGCGAACATGATATTGTTCATGGATTATAATAAGGGTATAGTGATGAGCATAGTGAATGTGGATGAGATTGAGGAAGGTGAGTTTGTTGATTGTTTGTTATCGAAAAAACAAATCGCCTAGCTTTTGGGTTTAAATGAGGAAGAGGTTGATGATTTGGAGGTCGTGGACGATGAGGAAGTAAGATTTGATACGAGTATTCCAACTGGGAATACGTCGTTTAATCATGATTGGAAGTTAAAGAAGTGACAGCCGAGGAATACCCTGATCTGTATACTCGTTCTAAAACAAATGAACGAGTTCCAGTCTTCACTACATAACATTATAAAGAGGCTTAAGAATGTTTGGAAAAGAAGAAGAAAAACTAAAGTATATAATGCGAGTTCTGGATCGAAGGATTTGGAAGTTAATGTATTTGAGGGGATGTTCGAACACAATAAGTCTCGTATGACTAAGCTTATTGGTGTTCTAAGGTATGCGGAACAAGAGAATGACAAGTTGTTGAAAGCTCGTGCTACTGCTTATTAGATCAACACATTTAAAGTCTCGAAGACGGTGAAGGGTGATATAATCTCTTGGTAATATGATTCTGAGCTGAAGGTGTGCATTTTTAAAGGGAACACGACATCCAATATTTTCAACATATTTTCGATGTTCTTACATTACCAGGTGTGTGAAAACATTTAAGAGCCAAGATCTAGCCACTAACACGATACATAAATACGATACAAATACGTTAAATACTATTCAATATGTTAATGGTGGAATACATACATTATGGTGAATAACTTATGTCTAGAGAGAATTTGGCGTGGTAACAACATGAATATAACTTAGGCACGGATCTCTCACATTCAATGAATAGGATCAGCCTATTTATAGGCATAGACCCCATTCGTTATACAACACTAACGAATGTGGTGATCCTATTCATGAATGGCTTCCCATTCGTTATCTCTGCATAACGAATGGTAAATACATTAACAATTAAGCCTCCATTCGTTATATTACATAACGAATGGGCTTATAACTTAATGAATAATCGTAGTTAACTAACGAATGGACCCATTCGCTATACAATCCATAGTGAATAGCCATTTTACATTAAATATACAATTTGTACTATCTCTAATTTATTCGATTGGCTACGGACACTAAAACCGTGCACTAACAAACTCCCCCTTTTCCGTAGCTATAGAATAATTTAACCTCGAATACTTTAACTGCAAATCTTCAGTCACAAATCATTAACTAACAAACTCCCCCCTTGACTGATGATTCTCGGGCTGGTGTAGATAGACAATATTTAAGTCTTTTCAGCAATCCAATAACTTGTAGCCTCTCATATCAGATCTCACCCTCAAAGTGAGCAACTCTTGGAGATCATCCCTATCATCCACTAGCGTATGATATGGTTCAATCTTGCGACAATCAGCACCAAGTCATCAGCTATCTGTCAGCACCGGTAAAGAAAACATATCTTTACATTTGACCTCGCCACACATCTTCATGAACAACTCGATCATTCAACATCTTTCACTTCGGCTTTCCCTCTCTTGATAGCGTTTATCCCAAATAACTCTTTGAAGCTCTTCTACATCCCATTCGCAAAGATACACTAATGTTGGGCATATGATTTAGAGTTCCAACCTCTATTAATAAACCCTGAAAGATCAAATTCTTCAATCCAATGACAAGACTCGTATTGCATTCTTTAGTACGATCAACCCTGTTAGTGCACGGTTTTGCGTCTTGAGTCTTTGTAATTATCATTAACGTATTTTTTTTATGTAATAAACAATTAAGTTATTCTCTAGTTCGTTATATGTAATGTCTAGTTCGCTAAGGTTGTTTAGCGAACTAAGACTTAAGCTTACTCCCTCCTGATTCGTTAGGGGATGTTAACGAATCAGGGGCTGATTCGTCTGATTTATGTATGTAACGAAGTAGTGTCTGGAACCAGACCTATCTTCTATTTATAGTGAACTCTGTTCACGGTTTAATAAAAGTTTTAGGAGAATTAATTAATGAAACCCTGTCCAAACTCTCTCTCGGTCTTCGTCCTAATATTATACAAACTACTGATATACATATACTGATAATACATATACACATATAACACTTAATCATACGTAATTATGAGCTAGATCTATATTAAGGTATTAATCAGATTAACACAGATCCGAGATTTGTTATTGTTATTGAATTGATACACCGGGTTTCAACAAGTGGTATCAGAGCTTTCGGGGCTCAAATTACACTTGATTTGGTGGTTATTTAGAGTATTAGACTGATAGTGTCTGTTTTAGTGTATTAGGATCAATTTAAAGATTAATTGGTTAAATTATGGATGAATTGGATTAGATTTGAGTTAATAAAGGTATTGGTAAGGTATTGTGAGTGGAATTGAGAATTGATTGGTTTTGAGTGGATTCGGTATTGGTTTGGTTTGTGGCCAAAACAGGGTCTGTGTTTTGGCATAATTGAACTGATAATCGTGGATAATTGGTTACGAGTATAGGTGTGTTGGATTCGCGCTCGAGTTACGAGTCTTTTGATAGTCTATTTGTGCAGTTTGGTTGTGATTTGAGGGAGTATTACGAATTTACGTATTCTGGGTTTTTGGTTTTTGTGTTCCTCATTTCCAGAAAATCTGGGAATCGTCTTTGAAGATTTGAAGATTTGAAGATGAATATGATTCGCTATCATTTTTATGATGATTTGTTATATTATTTATTTTGATTCGTCATCTCAGTTAGTCAATTCGTTATAAACTTCAAGTGATTCGCTAACCAGTTCGCATCAATAGTTGATTCGTGTTATCTAATTCGTTATTTGGGTTAACAGATTCGTGTGACACACGTCCACTTTGGGATTTGTGTCATAACAACCTTTGCCACGTGGCATAAGGTGTCAGAGTTTGTTACAAACCGTTGTAACAACCTGATTCGTTATAGTTGATTCGCTAATCAACTGTCGTTGGTTCGTTATCTATTTCGCTAAGTCTTTCTTAGTGATTCGTTACTGAATACTTTCTAATTCGTTAAGATTTCTTTTATCAGTTCGCTAGCTAATTTGTTAGTCAACTCGTTGGATTGATTCGTTAAACTCAATCTTGATTCGCTATCTGGTCAATCTTAGCTTCGTTAAGATTTGATTCGTTAATCTACTGTTCACAGTTCGCTATAACTTTTTACAGTTTGTTACATTCACCATTCGCTAATCTTATTCGTTGTTTGATTCGTTACACCCTTGAATTTTTGAAAAATTTTCAAAAATGGCCGGTATGTATGCATTAGCTTCTCAAAACATGTTGATGCAACAAATGTTGCAACTTGATACCGAGATAGGTTCACATTCGAAATGTCCAAGATTGATGAAGTTCAGTGTCTTTGCCAAATGGGAACCTCGGTTTCTTGCTCATCTAGGATCAGTTCATCCTGACTGCTCATATTGTTTAGATGAAATTTATACTGTTCCTATGATTGGAAATGAAACTATCGGATTCAAACCTAAAGCTATATCTCAATACTCACAAGAAGAGAAGAAGGCACTAGAGATAGAGACAAAAGCATATTCTACTCTAACCATGCCTCTACCTGAAAATATATTTCACCAAGTGGGTAGTATTAAAATATGTGCCTCTCTATTTCAACATATCCGAATGAGAAGTATGGGAAACACGGCTGAAAGCAAAAAGGTGATGCTTAAGTTTCAATTCAGAAACTTTAATTTGCTTAAAGGTGAAACGGTTGAAGAGATGATAACGAGATTCAATCACTTGATTGCTGAAATGGATAAATGAAGTTGCAAATTTCTGGGATTGACAAGATTGATACTATTAAGAGTGTATTACCAAGCACTCTACTTTTCTAATGGTATTAAAAGAAAACAGTTATTTCAATGAAGACTTGACTGCAAGTGAGTTCTTACAAAAGATTGAAGCTCGTGAGTATGATCTCAAGTGTCAAAAGTCATCCAAGGAAAGTCAAGATCCCGCTTTTTATGGTGGGAGCATGCCTCTAAGTTCAACAATTTCACCGATCACTGCTTTTCTGACACAGAACGCAAGAGAAAATGAAACAACTATTTATAGTGATCCTAGAGCATGTTTTTATACTGCTGGTAACTCTGGATCACCAAATGTTTCTGCTGGGTCAGGAAGTTCGTCTTCGATAAATCAATACTCTTCACCTCCAAACGTCAACATGAAAGAAGCTGAACAAAATTTTGCTTTCTTATCAGCTTTCATGACATCTTACCAAAATCTGGTGAGTAGTAAAATTGCCACTAGTGATCTAACCGATGAAGACTATGATCAGATTGATCCAGACGACTTAGAAATCATGGATTTAAAGTGAAACATGGCAATGATTGTTCGAAAGGTGAAAAGATTCATGCAAAGAACCGGAAAAGATCTTCCCGCCCTAAGCAAGAAGTTGGGATTTGACAAATTGAAGGTGAAATGTTATAATTGTCAAGAATTTGGTCATTTTGCAAAAGAATGTGACAAACCGAAAAAGGAGTATAATGGTCCTCGTGGTCAAAGTTCAAACTCTTCAACACCACGAGCTAATGATGCTGAGAAGAAACCATCAAGTTCTGGGTCACAAGCAATGTTAGCTAACGGAGATGATTAGTCACAACGATTACTGTGCAACGATACTCAAGCTAATTTGGCTTTGTTCGGGTTGACTCAAGATTTCCATGGAAGTGAGGTGTCTTCTGATAATGACTCTGGATCAGATTCTGATGATTCCTGTGACAATCCTACAACAGTCTTTACGTGCATGGCTAAGACAAATGAGGTTAGTCATTCTATTTCTGCTACATCATCTGTTTAAGTAAATTGTGCTGATTGTGAATCTAACAAACCTAAGTTAGAATCTTTGAAGAATCACAATGACAATTTAGTGAGAGAAATTGCTTCTCTAAAGGATACTTATCGACAATCTCTTGAATCTCAAATGAGATCTCGTGCAAAGATTGAAGCATTGTCGACAAGTAACCATGATCTCAAAGATGAGTTATCTGTGAAAATGACAATTAATGACCAAAAATTTCAAGAAATTTTGAAATATTGTTCAAAGATAACCGAGCTTGAGAATGAGGTTCTTGAGTTAAAGAACAAATTGGGTAAATTTCGAAATTCTTCTTTTCTGTTGAATGAAATTATAGAAGTTTCAGGAAAACAAAAGGATTCAAAGAAAGGTATAGGTTTTGTTGAAATTACACCACCATTTCACGATGATTATAAAATTAATCCTTTTGCTCCAACTGAGGAAGATGTTATTCCTAAAGAATCTGTGATTTCAGAAAAAACAAAACCTGTTACTACTAAAGGTCTTAAACCCCAATCTTCAACTCAGAAACCTCATGTTCAAAGCAACAAAGTTTTTGTTGAAAATGTTGACAAAGTTATCATTGAAGATGTGTTTGAACCTGAAATTATACACAAGCACAAGAACATTCCAAGTTCTAATCACATATTGTGTGAACCTCATGAATTTGAGGAGGCTGTGTATGGTCGCACACAACTAAGATGAAACAAGATGTTCATGTTAAACCAGTGAAGGCTAAGAAACCAGAAAAACCCAAAATTTCTGATGAGGATTTGTTGCGTTTCATAAATCCTAATGCATCTAAGCCATCATCTGTTCGTGTGTTTAAGTTAAAGGGGATGGACACAATGTTCACTGAGAAAGACATTCCAATAAGTATCATTAAACCTAAACTGATTGAGAGTGTTTTTCACAATGAAACCTCCAAGGTTCGTGAACTTGAACGTCAGTATGCTCATGCAAAACTTCAGTTCCATCTGATCCATTGACTCGAGCTAAACAAGTTTTAAAACAATCTAAGAAAGTTCAATTTGTGAAGTCAACTGGAACAGATACGTTGAAAAGTTTTTCGAATTGTTCTAACTTAGATTTTTACTTGAAAAAGAAATCTGAATTATCTGATGATTTTGCTAAGAGCATGACCAAAAATGTGAGTTCTCATTCATCATCTGTGTCACATGTTCCAACAAATTCTCAACATCATCATGTTGACATGCGAAGTTGTTTTCTTTGCGGTCAACAGGGTCATGTAGTAAGAAATTGTGGCCAGAAGAACTATCATAATCTTCATCCTTTTATCAAGGAACAGTCCAAACCAGTTCCTGTGGTAAAGGTGATTCTGAAACGACCTGTGTCGTATGCTGATGATACTCATATTATGTTTTCGAATGTACATCCTCGAAAAGTTGTTCATGTGAAACGCATGGTTTCGTTAAACCTAAGTTTATTCCAATCGAACCAATTTGCAAAAATGTTAATTCAAATGTGGTTCAAGATGCGTATCTAAGACGAAAGTCTAAGAAACCTGTAACTTATTCTCAAGTTGCTGAACAACAATTGAATGCAACTAAAGTTACATTTTCTCAAGGAAACCAAAAGGTGCCCAAGACCGAGGCCTTGGCTGCCTTTTTGAACTAATCATTTTCTTTTGTGTGTAGGGTACATCCAAGACCATTTCTGGTGAAAACCGGATCATGGATAGTGGATGTTCTCGTCATATTACTGGGAATCTCAACCTCTTAACAAATGTGAGAAATATTCAAGGGGGTTATGTGGTATTTGCTGGGAATTCTGGGGGTATGATTACACAAGAAGGTGATGTTTCAAATGGGAAGATTACGTTTGAAAATGTTAACTATTGTGATAAAGTGGATCATAACTTATTGAGTGTGTCGCAAATCTGTGATAAGCAATACACTACAGTATTTACAGATAAAGAGTGTCTGATTTTGAAACCAGGTTATGTGATTCCCGAGGACATGGTTGTCATGCGATCACCTTGATCAAATGATATTTATGTCTTAAATAAGAATTCTAAAGTGTCTACATCGATCGAAACGTGTTTTGTCTCGAAAGCGACCGAGAAAGACTCAGTACTTTGGCATCGAAGAATGGGTCACATAAATGTTCGAAAGATGAATTATTAAATGGCAAACGATCTGGTATAGGGGGTGTCGTTAAAGAATTTTAAGTTATCTGATCACTGTGTTGCTTGCAAAAAGGGCAAACAGAAGAAGAAATCGCACCCATCTATGTTATTAAATTCTATTGATACTCCGCTTGAACGACTTCATATGGATTTATTCGGTCCAGTGAATCGTGCGAGTATTTCTGGAGACTGGTATTGCCTAGTTGTTACAGATGATTATTCACGATATTCATGGGTTTTATTTATGAGTTCAAAAGATCAAACACCGGGTCTCGTTCAAAATCTAATCACTAAGATCGAATCACTTTACAAACTGAAAGTGAGGAGAATTCGAAGTGACAATGGTACTGAATTTAAAAATACTGTATGGATTTCTTTTGTGTACAAAAAGGAATTCATCAAGAATACAGTGCCCCATATGTACCACAACAGAACGGTGTAGCTGAAAGAAAGAATAGAACGTTAATTGAAGCTGCTAGAACGATGCTTGCTGATTCAAAGCTTCCTGTTCAGTTTTGGAATGAGGTGGTGAATACAGCTTGTTATACACTCAATCGAGTTCTAACTGTTAAAAGACTCAAGAAGACCAGTTATGAATTGCTGAATAATCGTAAACCTAATTTAAAGTACTTTGAACAATTTGGGTGTCCTTGTACAATGTTGAAAAAGGATGTGGGAAAGTTTGATGAAAAAGCCATTGAGGGTTATTTCTTGGGGTATCCGTCACCTAAGAAAAGAGTGTTTAACTTTACGTACGACTGTGTTGAGGAATGGTACCATGTAGACTGTCAAAAATACACTACTCCTCCACAAGGGAAAGGTCCCGACTAGATGTTTGACTACGATGGCTTATTCAATTCATTTACTCCAAAAACCGATCATCCATATGAAGATTTAGTTCGTGCTTATTTTGAAGAACATTTGGAAATTCCAAGGTTCGCAAGTTCAAATGATGTTGAAGCTCCAATTGCTGCTCCAACTGAAGAACCTGATAATGAGTCTCCTGTTCATTATGATAATGCTTCTACTTCATCTGATGATAATGAAATTGTGGATCAAGTTATTGAACTTGACAGTGACGTTTCATCTCATGAATTGGGTGAACATTACACTAATTTATTTGAAAATGTTGTTGTTTCTGAAAATCCTACTCTCAGGATTCATAATTACCATCCACAAGAAAACATTATTGGAGACCTTGATATGGGAGTTCAAACACGACATCAAGTTGCTTCTTCAAGTGAAAATAATGCTCTATGTGCTTATGCTGACTTACACTCATCTGAGATTGCAACTGTTGCTAAATTAACTTGTATTCTATCTCAATTTGAGCCAACGACTCCTCATGTGGCACTTCAAGATCTTTCTTGGGTAGAAGCCATGCAAGAAGAATTACAGCAATTTGCACGTTTAGGTGTTTGGGATCTTATCGACAAACCTGCTAGAGTCAAAAAGGCAATTCCGACTAAGTGGGTATATAAGTGTAAGAAAGACGACCGTGGGGTAATTGTGAGAAACAAAGCACGATTAGTTGTGCAAGGTTTTCATCAGCAAGAGGGTATTGATTACACTGAAGTATATGCTCCAGTTGCAAGATTAGAGTTGATTCGAATCTTTCTGGCATATGCTGCTTACAAGAATATTAAAGTTTATCAAATGGATGTCAAGTGTGCTTTTCTCAATGGTGAACTTCATGAGGAAGTGTTCGTCTTACAGCCTCCAGGTTTTGAAGATCCTGATTATCCTGACCGTGTTTACCGATTAAACAAGGCATTATATGGTCTACATCAAGCCCCGAGAGATTGGTATGGCACGCTTGCCGACCATCTGACGGATAACGGTTTCAAACGTGGAACTGTCGACTGCACTTTGTTTTATAAAAATATTGGTATGATCTTCTGCTCGTTCAAATTTATGTTGCTGACATAATCTTTGGGTCTACAAACGACACGTTGTGTAAGGAGTTCGAGAAATCAATGCAAACCAAGTTCGAGATGAGTTCGATGGGAGAGATGAATTTCTTTTTAGAGTTGCAGGTTCATCAGTCTACGAAGGGAATCTTTATTCATCAGACAAAATATGTGAACGACGTCTTGAGCTGATTCAAGATTACTGTCAGAAAAATTCCTTCTACTCCTCTTCCCGTGGGTCACAATTTATCACAGGATGAATTGGAGGATACCGTTGATCCGACCCTCTATCGTGCTATGATTGGTTCTTTAATGTATTTAACTGCTTCTCGACCTGACATAATGTTTGCTGTTTGTTTATGTGCTAGGTATCAAGCTAATCCCCGAGTGACTCACCTGGCAGCGATCAAGCGTATTTTGCAATATCTAAGGGGAAATCCTAACATCGGGTTATGGTACCCCAAATATGATACTTTCAATCTTACCGCCTACTCAGACTCAGACTATGGAGGATGCAAGATCAATTTCAAGTCTACTACAGTGAGATGTCAATTCTTAGGAAGTCGGCTTGTTTCCTCGCATTGTAAGAAGCAGACAACGATCTCCACTTCAACCGCCGAAGCTGAGTATGTTGCAGCCTCAAGTTGCTGTTCCTAGGTTATGTGGATACAACAACATCTTCGCGACTACGGTTTGAAGTTTCTTACTACTCCCATCTTGATTGATAATTCTGCTGCTATTAGTATCACCCAGAATCCCGTACAACATTCTAAAACAAAACATATCGAAATTCGATATCATTTTATACGGGATTGTTATGAAAAGAAATTAATTGATCTTGAGAAAGTACATACTGATTTTCAAAAAGCCGATCTATTTACCAAAGCCTTTGATAAAACACGTTTTAACTTTCTGCTTGGTTTAAATGGATTGAAGACCCTTGCTGAGATCCTAAAATTAGGATAATTATCTTTATTTTAGTTTGTTCTAGTTTCAATTTTATTTTGTTTTTAGGTTTTAGGGGGTGAATCCTAAAAAAATATATACAAAAATATTGTGCATGAGTTTGTATAGATAAAACCCAAAAACATTAGAAAACTTTGAGAAATAAAAAATATTGTGCTCTTTCTTGTTTTATTTTAATATTTGGAAATCCAAAAAACATTTTAAAATTAGAAAGTACCAAAAAGATTGTGATTTCTGCTTGTACAGAAAATTCTAAAAAAGTCAAAAAGAATGTGAATTTTCTCGTTTTGTAAAGAAAAATCCGAAAAGACAAAAAGATTGTGTTTTTAGTTTGTAAAGAGAAAAACCGAAAAGATTTTTGCTAATGTTCGCTGAAAATTACGTCATTTGCTTCTATTTTGAAGGACATATACTTGTATATGTTTGGTCCTGATAATTTCTTGTAAATCTTCGGGTTTTCCATTTACCTGACAAATGGAAAGTACTTGGGGCGTTCGTTAAGCTTCTACTTTATTTTTAGCTGAAAATTTAGTCGGTTATTTAAGTTTGTGAAGCGTTCTTGCATGTTTTGGTCCTGTTCTCTACTTGTAGATGGATAGAATAGCCATTAATTTATAAACTTAAATTAACTGGGGAAATTAAAATCATTTTGTTTTATGCTCCTCAAAATTTTGAGTTTTTGAAGCTAAAAAGAAAATGATAGTACATTGATTATTTGACCCCAAATCCAGAAAGAAATAAGCTTAAAAGACTGTGTGCTTAATCTTTGGTGCATTGATAGGTCTTAAACAAGCTGTTAGAGTAATGTAAGTGATATAAACTTAAAGAAAAGCCAAATTGAAAGAGGTGTTATTCTCTAGCAAAAGTCTCGGTGAAGATGGCAGAAATGTAATAACCAGTCATACTCAAGCCTTATAGTTATTGATCATCCAAAAATATAATAAAGCAAATAACAAGCGTTAGGATTCTGGACACTGTGAGTCTTTATGCGGCTTAATCATCTGAGTATTCATAAGCATGAATATTTCACTCGTTTTCTAGAGCAAACCCAAAGTCATTAAACTTGATCACTGCTGTACTCCGTACAATCCAAATTACTGACTTGATCAAAATCCGTTGTTAGTCATATAATTGTTCCTCCCTTGCGTGCGTCTCAATACCAATAAGAAACGGACCCCAGGGGATACAATGTATGTAAGCCGACAGATGGACTCGTTCATATTCACTCACAGTAAAGGAAACTTGATGCATTGCTCAAATTTTTTCAATTGGTATTCAAAAAATTTCGATCAACACTATAATGGTTTAAGTCAAGTTAGGGTGTTTTGGCAAAAAAATCAAATTAAGCTTGAACCGAGATTAGGGGCTGATAGTTTCTGATATTATGTGCGCTAATTGAACCATAAATCATATCACAAAAATGCTCGAAGGTTTGTTATAAGATTTAAGTGGATAACAATATCAATGACCGACTTAACGCTAGTCATAATATTGCTGAAATATAAAACTGTGATGGAAGGGCATTTTAGTCAATATGATTCTCTGCTCAAACTCAACAAAAACACAAAAATATATACTGCTTTTGAAAAACATAGAAAAACACAAAAAGATAGTCTATTTTCTATTTCGGATATTTCTGTAAATATATTCTTTAGTTTTTATAAAATACCAAAAATATTTTATTTTTACTTTACATATTATTTAATAATTTTTAAGTTATGTTTCGTAAAAGTGAAACGCTTTTAAGTTATTCAATTATCGGGATAAAAGGTCCTCGGTAATTCATTTAAGTTAAAAAAAAATTATTTATTTATTGATTATTATTTAATTAATTCTTTATTTATTTCATTTAATTATTTAAGTTAAAATTAAATAAAGTTTTAATTCGTTAAAAGTTAATCCGTTAAGTATGGATAACGAACTAGGTGATTCTTTAGCGAACTACTTTCTAGTTCGCTCACCTTATTCACTTCCGCACTCTGTAATGAATCACTTCTATTTCGTTATACATATTTAATGAATCAAGACACGATTCATGTCTTGTTCGCTACTCTGATGTAACGAATTGCCTAATTCTTTGTTTAAAATTCAAATGAATCTCTTGATTCGTCCATCGGGTACATTGGGAAGTGTGTAAAGCTATATAAGACAAGGCTACACCAATCGTCCTTTCACTATTCATCATCTTCCTAATACCCAAAGCAACCCTTTTCAAAATTTTTCTCTGAATTTCGACCTTCGAATTTCGACTTTTCAAGACTATCATTATGTTGCTAACGTATAGACGGTCACAGCGATGTGATTTTCGTCAAAAATGATGTTGCATTGATAGACTAATTATGGAATTTTGTGTTCTAAGGGTTTTCCGAGTTCAAAACCCTAATTTATTTATGATATACTATGTTAATATAGCTTATTTATGATTCAATGTAACCGGAATGTGATTCCGAGACCTTGGGTAGACTTTAATCAACGATCGATTACCGTTTTCTGGGTTGATTGAATGATAATCCGTTTGGGGTTTTAGACTCTGTTTAACTTACCGAATGTTTTTATTTATGTCACGGTGTTAAGCCTCAATCTTAACACCATGTGCTTCGTATTGCGATTCCGATTTGGATAAACCTGTAGTTTTGATTACTCAACGATAAGCATGAGCTAATTGAATCTGGTTTTGTCCAGTTGACCGTCGGTGTTCTTATTTATTTTGACTTTGACCAGAATTGTCAAAGATCAAGTCTAATTCTTGACCATTCGTGAACTTTAGCGAATTGGAACTCTGTGGTGTCCAATTAGTTAAAAATTCAAACGAATTAGATTAAGCGAATAAGTTAGTTAACGAATCAGACGTGAGTTCGTCAAATTATAACGAACTAGATTCTAGTTCGTCCTTTTAAATAGTGATTCGCTAAGTCTAATTCGTTAATCTATTTACATGATAGCGAATCACTTGATTCGTTACTGGATGGTAACGAATCAGAGTGATAATCACACGAATGACATTTATTTTTAATTATTTAATTAAATTTAAAATTACCTTTTGAATTAAATAAATTATTTCAACCGTCTAAACGCGTAAATACTTTAATTACACACGACATATTGTATTATTTCTTTATATTACTCATACCTGTTCTAAACTCTATTCAGTAAAAATGGCTGATCAAGTAAATCAAGATCCACCGGTTGCTGATCAAGGGCAACAAGAACAACCACCACAAGAGCAACCACCTCAAGTACAGCAGGAGGATGTTATTCTATTATCATATGACACAAAACACAGCATCTATGCTTACGTTGATCAGGATGTTGCTGATGTTGCTGAGTTTGGAGACATGCTGGCATTCTTAAGACACTCAGCAATACATTATGCAATCACTGCTTGACCTAAAGTTTATCTGAGCATTATCAGGCAGTTTTGGAATACTGCTGTGTATGTTGAAGGAGAGAATCACATTCGAGCCACGATTAATCGAACTGTTATTACAATTAATGTGGGAGTGGTTCGCCGTGTGCTTCGTTTTGGTGACAATGATAACAACCCAAGTGAATTTGACAAGCAACTGATCAAGGGTTTGTTTACTCATTTACGTTACGGTGGAGGTATTGATGAATCAATGTTGAACAAGAATGGATTATGCCCACCATACAAGTATCTTCTTCATGTATGAGTGGTCGTCGTGGGGGTTTTGACCAATGCAGAAGCAGTATGCAATCGGCTTTTGTTGCACTCATCCTCAACAAGCCATTTAACTATTCTGAGCTAGTTTACGATCATCTGAAAGAACAAGTTCAGCAAACACTTCAAAAGAAGAAATTTTTAATGTATCCTCGCTTCCTACAGCTGATCATTCAAGACTTAATTCCTAATTTAGTTATTGATCAAACTCAGGTGAATGATGTGCTTCCTATGGAACACATGAAAGCTGATACCGTACATAGAATGTTGGTTGATAGAAAGGAGAAGCCAGCGGATAAACGAATGATTGGTCATATAATTAATCCTAATTATGTATGTCCTCCTAATGAACGCTGGATCCATGACGACTCGGATTCCGAGCGTGAAGGGGGAGAAGGTGGGAACGATGATGATGGGAATGATGATGGAAATGATGGTGATGGTGGAGCTGGTGATGCTGCCTTTCAAGAGCAACAAGATGCAGTAAATGCTGCATTAGCTGCCACCATTGCAGCTCAACAAGAACGAAAGAGAAAAGGGAAAGCGGTGGCAACTGGAGAGCCATCAAAGAAACGACGTGTGTCAGCTGGGGCTGGGGTAATTATTAGTGTGCCACCACCTCGTCAATCAACGCCTCAACGCTCGGTAGTGCCGCCTACTACTAGCACTCTGATGCTTACATTGACAACGACGTTGGTGTCTCATGAAAGGCTTGGTTTAATTCAACAAATTGCGTTATCTTAAATACCAAGGCCTCCTGCTACATTATCTACTGTCCTTCCAACACCATCCATGAGGCCTCCTCCTCCTCCTCCTCCTCCTCCTCCAAGTGATGTCTCTTTTCTGAGAATTACTAGGCCTCAGAGACCAATCCAACCAGTTCATCCCTCATTGTACAATCTGCCACCGAACCGTCAAACAGAGATGCTATTAAATATGCTTCATCTATATGAGAACCAAATGGCTGCTAACCATCATAATCAAGAACGTCTTATGGAGAATCAAAGACGGATGATGAGTTATATCTCATTTTTTCAGAAGGAGACTAAAGCACTACGTGCGATTTTTGAGTCTCAGGGGGTGAAAATGAAGGAACAAGAGGATCTAATCTTGCAACTAACTTGAAAAGAAGATGCCTTAAAGAAACTCAAAAGAGAAGATCAAGATCCTGACGAGTCTGGTGCAGGAGGTGAGCCTAAACAAATGCACGGCTCATCTTCCGGTGCTGGTACAAGTAGCGGTGAGGACTCGGGTAAACAGATTATTGTGTATCAGGATCCAACTGCCGCTAAGCCAATTGAAATGATTGAAGCCAACACTGTGATATTTGTGGATGGATCGGGGGTGGTTAAAAGCGTGGTGAACAGGGATGAGATAGAGGTTGGTGAGTTTGTTGATAAGTCTCTGACACGGGAGCAGATTTCCATACTGCTTGGTTTAAATGACGAACAGTTGACTATGTTAGAGACTGAGCCAGACATCGAGGTGGTGAATGAGAAGGGTATAACAGATGATCCGTCAATTCAAATGAATACGGATTTTATTTATGAAGACGAGGATGTTGAGATGGAAGATGTAACTGCTGAGGAGTATCCGGACCTGTTTCAACACACAAACGTTGATCAAGGTGCTCCGGTATTTGATGAACAAACGGTTAAAGTTGCTGAGGATGAGTTGGTAAAGGCATCCAAGGGTAAACAAGAAGGTGATGCAGTATTCAAATCACTTGAAGTCATATCCGATGATGATATTGCTAAGTGGTTCAGCTACAAAGCGGCGGGTAAGATTATCAAGGCGTATAGATATGTTGATCAAGAACGTAAAGACATAGCTGCAGCATGGGTCAAACAAAACCAAGTGACTTCCTTCAAGACTGTATCCAAGGTTCTTGGTGATATCATTTCATGGTTATATGATTCCGAGCTTAAGGTATGTATAGTAAAATGGGAGAAGGGAATCCAGTACTACGAAACGATAATGGACGTTCTGACATTACCGCGGTGGGATGTTCGTACCCTCGCGCGTCGTCCATTCATCAATCGTGGTGGTCACCAAACAGCTAAATTGTTTCATCAACACTTACTGTTTGAGGTCAATCATGGTTTCAAGTTCTTCAAGCCTCTGGTCCCGAGACGCAAACGTATTGACGAGATTGATCCAAGGACTGGCTGGAGGAAACTTGTTCTTAAGGCAAAGCCGCCGAAGACGATGAAGTAGGTTCCTGTGAAGGCGATGCCTCAACACATGCATCTCTCGTTCAACCGCTGGTGCTATGACAATCGTACTGGCGAGGCCGTCATTGTACTTGGTAAAGGTCTGAAGACTGAGCTTATCAAGATAATCGACCCGATGTGGTTGGTTAATTTATCTGAAACAGACAATGACGTGCTACACAGGAAACAGATTCTGATCGAGCGCAATGAAGACTACGGCCTGGCTATGCAATTCCAGCGTGTTGTGCGTGTTTGTCATGAAAATGGAATTCATAGTTGTAGAGACTGGCAGTCCAAGCGTTTCAAGTAATTTAAAGACAAAGATCTCAAGACGAGGGGGTGTCTGTTAGTGCACGGTTTTGCGTCTTGAGTCTTTGTAATTATCGTCAACGTATTTGTTTTATGTAATAAACAATTAAGTTATTCTCTAGTTCGTTATATGTAATGTCTAGTTCGCTAAGGTTGTTTAGCAAACTAAGACTTAAGCTTATTCCCTCCTGATTTGTTAGGGGATGTTAACGAATCAGGGGGTGATTCGTCTGATTTATGTATGTAACGAAGTAGTGTCTGGTTCGCTAGGGAATGTTAGCGAACCAGACCTATCTTCTATTTATAGTGAACTCTGTTCACGGTTAATAAAAGTTTTGGGAGAATTAATTAACGAAACCCTGTCCAAACTCTCTCTCGATCTTCATCCTAATATTATACAAACTACTGATATACATATACTAATAATACATATACACATATAACACTTAATCATACGTAATTATGAGCTAGATCTATATTAAGGTATTAATCAGATTAACACAGATCCGAGATCTGTTATTGTTATTGAATTGATACACCGGGTTTCAACAAACCCGTTCGAAAATCGTCACCCTCAACAAAAGTAATCTGCCGAATACTCGTAGCCAACATAGTCAGGATCAAAGTCCCTCAAAATGAAGTAAATAGATAGACACTCGTATCCCACATAATAAGGTTTCAATCCCGAACAAATCAATCAACAATCTAAGAACACATCAATCCCCCTCGGCCAGTCGAAGCGCGTAAAAAGTCGGTCGGAAAATATAACACCAAAATTTGAGAGAAGAGTACCCAATATATTAGAATATTCAAGAAAAAGTTTGTTTAAGAAAATTTTTCTAAAATACTCTTTTTTTACCTTAAACCAATGACGAATGAGCTCAAAGAACGAATGAGACTTCATTCATCATTCCATACGTTATCCTGATCACATTCGTTAATCAGTCTACTCATTCGTTAGAACATTATCCACATACGTTAACAATGTGTCTTCATCCGTTACCCTTGAACGAATAGACCACTTTCGTTATAAATAACATCCACATTCGTTATAACCATACACATTCATTAGAACAGTTACACGAATGACCTCGTACATTAAGAAATCTACATTCGCATGATCCAATAACAAATGAGACTCCATTCGTTATACCCATAACTCAAACACATTCGTTAAACATCCTTAATGAATGGCCTTTATAAATTAACAAATTGCCTCCATTCGTTAAGTTCCCGAAACAAATGGTTACAGTAACATAACGAATGGGTTGTTGGATCTGTTACTGTTTACCAGAAAAATGATTTTCACCGGAAAAATCAGTTAGGTCACCGGATAATACTGTTACATCGCTGGAATCTGCATCTTCAAGTTTCATCCATGGCAGATTCACCATATCTTCATAATAATTTACCAAATTGATCCACGAAGGCTTGGATTTTCACCACGATCACGAATCTATCATCAAATTAACTTAATAACCACCGATTTGATCCAAATTAGATCAAACAGTATCTTCCTATTCAATGGTGAATCCTTTAATATACCATAACTAAACACCAAAATCAACAGAAAGCTTCGTATTACCTCAACGAACACGAATCTACCATCAATTCCATCTATAACACCTTAATTTAAACCAAATCTGACGAAAATCCGATGAACACGAAGAACACCATTTCTGACCAGATTTATAACTTAAATTGATCCATCGAGAGCAGCCGTCTACTCTGATAGCAACTATGAAAACATTTAAGAGCCACGATCTAGCCACTAACATGATACATCAATACGATACAAATATGTTAAATACTATTCATTACGTTAACGGTGGAATAAATACATTATGGTGAATAACTTATGTCTAGAGAGAATCCGGCATGGTAACAGCCTGAAAATAACTTAGGAACGGATCTCTCACATTCAATGAATAGGATCAGCCTATTTATAGGCATAGACCCCATTCGTTACACTAACGAATGGGGTGATCCTATTCACAAATAGCTTCTATTCGTTATCTCTCCATCACGAATGGGAAATACATTAACAATTAAACCTCCATTCGTTATATTACATAACGAATGGGCTTATAACTTAACGAATAATCCTATTTAACTAACGAATGGACCCATTCTCTATACAATCTATAGCGAATGGCCATTTTACATTAATATACAACCTGGACTATCTCTAATTTTTTCGATAGGCTACGGACACCAAAACCGTGCACTAACAAGGTGGGATGTGCATACACTGGCCAACAGAGCGTTCGTGAATCGTGGTGGAAACCAGATGTTGGATTGGTTCTACGGGAATCTATTACATGAGGTAAAGCATGGTTTTAATATTTTCAAGCCATAGGTTCCGACTTGGAAATACATTAATGAGATAGACCCGAGAAACAGCTGGAGGAAACTTGTTTTTAAATTAAAGCCACCCCGTACGTTGAAGAAAGTTCCTGTTAAGACTTTTACCCCAAAGTCTTTAAAAGAAGCTTAATAGGTGGTGTTATGATAACCGTACTGGTGAAGTCGTGATCGTGTTGGGATCGGGGCTGAAGATGGAGTTTATTCGAGTAATCGAACCAATGTGGTTGGTTTATTTATCTGAATCTGATAACGACACACTACTCAACAATCAGATCAGATGGGCCGAGATCAAAGATTATAATCTTGCTATGCAATTTCAACGTGTGGTTCGTGTTTGCCATGCTTTCGGAATTCATAGTTGTGCTGATTTGAAACCGAAAGCTTCAAATGATCAAGACAAAGAGAACAAGACGAGGGGGAGTTTGTTAGTAGACGTTTTGTCGTCTTGGTCTTTGTTTATTTGTATTTGGTCTTGTTATTAATGTAAGGGTATTTTGGTAAATGTACAAAGGTACATTCGTTATGTAAATGAAACATTCGTTCGAGTAGTTAATAGCGAATGTGCATATTCGTATTTATTTTGGTCCATTCGTTAGGATTGTTAACGAATGAGGAAAACGAATGTGTTATTTGTTAGTCTTAAAATATTAGCTTAGCGTATGATGAACGAATGAAGCTCATTCGTTATGACATGTATAACGAAGTACATGGTCAATATATACCTGTAAGGTATTTGTTAAGTTAAGCAGTTATTCTTATTAATCGTAAACATCTCGTTATGCTGCCCAATTTCTCTCTCACATTATAGCCTAAAGTAATTCAAGTAAACCTAATCATAAATATCAAGCGACTAGATCTTGATCGTAATAGTAATTGTAATCAATCTGATATGGTACTCAATATGTTGTAATAATGTTGAGAACGATATATTGTGAAAGTGAGTTAGTCACTATGATCACATG